>NW_022474690.1:600000-1040229 GCF_009176365.1 Aspergillus alliaceus | reverse complement strand
AAAAAAAAAAAAAAAAAACCAACTTTGCCAATTAATTGGCTTCGCCACATATTGGCCTAGAACGCAAGATGATCTGACCGTTTTCTTTGTCTTTTCCCTCTCCCTTGTCCCCTAGCAGAGCGGCTGCCACATTGATTCGGAAAAAAACAAGTGAGACATGGCGGACTTGGCAGGAGTTATGATTTGATCGTATTTTCTGTTTTGATCCTTGTTGATCATTAGGGTTTTTAGCACTTGCCTACGGCTAATTTTAGTGAGCTGGGGGTGGGAAAGCTAGCTAATCATCCAAATTATGGTATTATTCTGATATTAAATGGATTCTCTGTCAAGGGGTGGTTCTGGGCGGTGATTGGTGCACAGACTCAGTTGAGGTATGGGCTGACACCTGACTGGTATCAAAACTTTTACTACTAGATAGTAGTGTCCCTCCAGGTCAACTCCACATCTCCACCTAACCTAAAGGTTTTAAGAAGAAACAAGGGCGAATGATTGATTGATAATCCAACTAGTGACTCTATCGCGGTTTAACTTTGGAAACGTTATATCGATATCATGTCGGACATGACATCTGTCAAGGAAATTGAAGCATGTACGATGTACTACTAAGTATGTTGCACGATAATTCCCGATACCCTTGTCCCGCCTATCGGTACATGATACAGCGGACAGAAAAAAGCACGGCGGAAATCCACTTCGTTGATGTTTATAGATTGCCAAGGTGTCATTCTTGCAGCAGACATGACTCGGAGAAATAACATAATCTGAAAACAGCAGTCTAGACAGGCAATCCTTTATTGGTTTTATTTTCTGCTTTTCCCGCTTCCCCTCGTATTCGGTGAATCTACCAGAAACTGACGATGAACTTAGTGACCTGATCATGATGGTTTGTTTTAAAGTCAGTCCAGTCGTACAGAGGCGAGAGCGGTCTACGTGGAAAAGTCGGAAGATGTCGTCAGGGAGCTCTTGGCTTTTTCCGGTCTGATTTTTTGTCCTTTCTTTTTTATCCTCTTTAGCCCCGAAAGCCTACTTCTGATGTATCTATCGCCTACATATGTATGTCCATTGATGTCGACAAAACGGTAGTAACCCTACTGCAGGACAAGCTTCCGCCAACTGCCAGGGCTCCTGCGCTGGCGAAGGATGACTGGTCTCTCACCTAGTCCCGGCCGACAGCGGCACAAAAACAAGACTCCTACTAGCACGAAGTAGTATTGTATTATGCTATCGACAAACATCATCACTCAATGGGGCCTCTTCTTGGCACCGCGCTGTTAACCTGCAACAAGTCTCAGTTCAAGGGAACCCAGACTCCTCGTAGCGACTCCGTATGCTGAAAAGAGGATTTCCAGTCGATTGGTTGGGATGGATGCTTCGGCTAAGACCGAGTTCGCGGAGAAACAAAAACTTGGTCGTGGAGTGCACTAATGTACATACTAAAAGACAGTAGATATTAAACGTGGTAGTGGAGAAACAAAGAATAGGATGCCCTTCATTTCGGTAGGTGGAGAACCTTGTCGATAGAATCGCAATGCTAAAACCCGATCCATCCCATCTTCAGTCTAGTCGTTCGGCCTGGCAAATTTTTCCCCTTGGCCGGCCACCAAGTTGATTCTCATTCTGTGCCTTTGTTGCAGCTCTAGCATGGGGCTAGCCTTTATACGAGACGGCCGGGAGGGGGGTATTTCTTACCTACGCATCTAGTGAAATGTCTCATGAGTCCAGCTTACTATAGCCTCAAATATCGACTATACATGCATCATATGTTCCTGGTACAGGGACGGCTCGGTATTGAAGGTTTTGAAAAGATACGAACCGTATGTATTGTACGTACCGTATGTAAGGTATTCCAAACCGATGGGTAACAGTTCAACGCGGCCCACTTTACTCGGGACTTAAGGGTTAGTGTCCGTGGATTGACAGTGGATTGATCAGATTCAACTTTGACCCTAAACGACCAACTAAGGAGTGATTGGCAAAGTTCCAGACCGGCTGAAAATCGGGAAGAGGAAAGAAAAAAAGTCTAATAAAAAGTCAGAAGTCAAAATCCGTCTCACAAAGAAAGAAGTGGATCTTCTTCTGTTTAGTTAATCAATCCTTTAGTCAGCAGTTCCTGACCCTTCCTTTTGACCTCTTCGTGTTTTCCCTCTCGGCGTTAAAGGTTTTTCTTTTGTTCCGGGTGGCACTTTATTCCCTTTCTTATTCATAGAATGATTTTCGTAGCTAAGTTTTCGCCCAAATGCCTAATGTATGCCATAAGTATTCTCTGATAGACCCCAAACAACAATTTTAAACCCACTAAACAAACCAAACGTGAGGTCCCCTGGCAGCTAATGAGACTCCGGTCCGGATCCCAAGGATAATCATAGTTCTCAGCCTACGCGCGCTGACTGCCTGTAGACCCTTCAGTCCAGAACCCTTATTGGCGCTCGAGGTTCAAAGAGTATAATGGAAGATCGCGGAGGCAAACTGCAATAGTTTCATCGCTAGGCTCCCGCATTCTCTCCTCCTCTTCCTCATTTTCCTTCACTTTTTCAAGCCATCATTCGTTAGCTGGGTTACACGGCAGGTGACCCTTCAAAGCCAACAGCCACTGTGGCAGAGTCCATTGTTTGGACAGCCGCAGTCAGAGGTAAGGCATTCATTCGCCTTTAATTCCAACAAACACCAGACTTCTCTCCTTCCCATTCCCCGGAGACGCTCGACGCAATTTCTGGAAAACCCCCTTCATAGTTTCTGTGTAACCACTGAGAGCCTTGTTTCTTTGTTGTTCATTTAACGGTTGCCTCGACCGCCGCGGATCTCTACTTCGGAACGACGCCACTTCATTTTGCTTCATTATCTTATCGACTGATCTTCATCGCAGGTGGTCTTTATATTTTCATTTTCCCCTTCTTAAACCCCCATCCCGCTGCTGTGGTTTTGTGTAATCAAACCGCAGGTCGTGACTCACTTTCGCTAAAGTTCTCTCGTTGATCTTTTTTTTTTTTTTTTTCAATTTCTTCAGTCGTTCATTTCAACGAATTTTTTTTATTACTTTTTTCTTTGTGGAAATCTTTGCACCATGGCGGGCACACTGGAAGAATCGATGGCCCTGAAAGGACAAGCCGCGACAGGCTGGAAGGCCTGGTCCGTAAAGAAGCGCATGCTAATCATCGGCTCTGTCGCTCTCGTGATCGCCCTCGCTATTGGTCTGGGTGTCGGTTTGGGTGTTGGTCTGCATAAGGGAGGGGACGACGACGAAGGCGAGGTTCCGCCCACCTCTGGAGGGGGCGTGACCACGGCCAAGTGGCAACCGGCTGTGGGAACGAAATGGCAGATCGAGCTTCTGTATGCTCTCAACGACACCTCGGTGGATGCGGATATCTACGATATCGATCTCTTCAACAACGACAAGTCGACCATCGACGATCTGCACAAGCAAGGCCGCAAGGTGATCTGCTACTTTTCCGCCGGAAGCTACGAGAACTGGAGACCCGACAAGGACAAGTTCAAGGATTCCGACCTGGGCCGCACGCTTAATGGATGGCCGAACGAGAAATGGCTCAATCTCAACTCCGCGAATGTGCGCAAGATCATGACGTCGCGTCTGGATATGGCGGTCGAGAAGAACTGCGATGGAGTCGACCCGGATAACGTCGATGCGTACGACAACGAGAACGGCCTAGACATGAAGAAGGAGGATTCGGCGAACTTTGTGATGTGGCTTGCCAACGAAGCGCATGCGCGCAATATGTCCATTGGATTGAAAAATGCCGGGGCGATCATCCCCGCAGTGATCGACAACATGCAGTGGAGCGTGAACGAGCAATGCGCGCAATATGAGGAGTGCGACACCTATGCCGCTTTCATCGATAAGAACAAGCCCGTCTTCCATATCGAATACCCTAAGGGTGACGACACGAACAACAACGAAATGGTCACCACGAACCAGAAGAACAAAGCTTGCGACTTTTCCGGATCTTCCAACTTTTCGACCGTCATCAAGAACATGAATTTAGACAACTGGATCCAGGCTTGCTAGTTGCTGTACAGCTGACCCACCACTGGATTCTTTGTTCGATCAGCACGGGCGCCGGGAGTTTAAGATTTGGATTCCATCAACCTCATTCCATTCTATATAGTTTGTCTATGATGTAATTGAACTTTGATATGCGATTCTCATTAAACCAAGATGTCAATGCTTCACACTACAGAACTAATCTTTCCACGCGACGGATCCATGATATATATTTACTCTACTTCATCCGGCATATTAACCCCGTAGTTTGACCACAAACGCAACCAATAAGTAGGATACTAAATATATATTAAAAAAGAGTTGCGCATCACCCAGCCGCTCTCATCCCGCTCCTACACCTGACTCTATATATAGAGGTCTAACGTTACAAACATATGAAGTAAACCCCTCCATCCAAAACACAAGACCCGAACTCAAAGCAACCAAATACGACGAAAGTAAACTCTACGCCCACCCATACTGCCCACCTTCTCGGCTTCCTATTTCCTAGAATATCCCAATAACCTGAAGCACTCACCCCATCCATAACGTACCGCGCCGCTCTAAACGGCATTACTAAACGTAACACCCACCCTCAAAACCCCCCTCGGAAACCGACCGCCATAACCCATCAGAGGAGTGGACGGACCCCTCAATCCAACACAGACGATACTCCCGAACAAGGGAGGAATACACGGGAGTCCTACGATACTAGGAACTAGTAGACTCGGGGTCACCTCGGCTAGCAGATAGAATCCAGAATCCAGAGTCCAGATTTGCCTCTCCCCCCTGCCCCTCCACCGTCCGAACCGATCTACGAATGTGGACATCCATCGATCGTCTAGCGGACCGAAAGCAAGTAACGGCCGAAAACTGAATAACACCCAAAACACAAGGGCAAGGAAAAGAAAGGGACCCATGAGCGACCGGGGAGGGGTGGGCAACGAACGGGCAACTATCCATCCCGAGAAGAAGGCAATCGGGTTCCGCGGTTTAGAATGAAAATCGGAAAAAGAACCATCACGACAACCCAAGATACTACATCGATGTGACCCAAGATCTTGCAAGTTGCCAGATCAGAAGCCGCCCGCCCCACTCACTGTTGGATACGGATGAGCGACATGGATGGATACGGAGTACATCCCACTTAGTTTTTTTAGGGCCTTTTTACGATATTTTTTTGCCACAGGTACTTTCGTCAGGACCAATGCAGAGGGAAAACCCAAGGGCGTGGACGGAAGGGAAGGGGGAGGGGTATGGGATGTAAACACTAAACAAGAGCTTCTATAGCTCTTCCATGGAATCTTGGAAGTACAGATGGTCTGTATCCGTGGTTATGGGCGTATGTCGCAAGCCACATGTTCGGTGTACCGGGCCGGACCAGGTGCCCAAATAGGAAAAACAGCGCAAAAAAGGAAAAGCAAAAATATTGCCCCGTATCTACTAATCCATACATTGAATAAAGGGCTAGCATTATTATCATTATTACATACATATGGTTTTTTCTTTTTCTTTTTTTTTTTTTTTTGCTTTTTGCCTTTTAATTGCACAAGTAGGGATAGTTGGGTATAGCCACGCGAACGGAAAACTAGCTACACTAGACTAATCTACTAAGTACATTACTCCATACTCTCTACTCAGGTAAACTAGGGCGAATCGCCAGAAACCAAAATGATGCTCGCTTCCCTTCCCTCTTCCCTTCCCTTCCCGTACCTATTATTAGGTGATTTTCGTGGACTGGCCTGGTTTCAGGTGGTTTTAGCTTTATTTAGGGCAGAGTTGGTGTGTTTGATCGCGAGTGGATGGGTTCGTTCGGCACTAGTCGTTCCCTTCTTTCTTCCTGTTGATTTAGTTTAGACTACTTACCTAGTAGTTTAGTTAGTGCTAGTACCGTACCGAGGTTGTTACCTGACCTCCAATCACGTATGTATGGGCATGTATGGTATCATCACACGGGTATCAAAAATACACACCATGAGAACAGACGGGTACCATATGGCGTAATTTCCAATGGCGTCATTCGTACCGTGGGGTATGTGTATTACATACGACCGGCAAAAAAAAAAAAGAAAACTTCTGAAGGAAGCTCCGTTTTACAGTACTGGATGATTAATGGGATAAAATAAAAGTGCCAGATATCTAATATCTTCCAAAATTAGAAATCAGCCAACAGTGAAACGTAGAGTTACAGTCCAGCAGGAGATGAAGCAGTGTCACCGTAACTGTGGTCCGGTGAGTCACTTTTCAGTACCGTCGATGCAACTAAATGAACTTCTGGGCGCTATGCGATATGCATAATGCATAGACTAAGTACTAGGTAGTTACCAGTTAGTATGGAAAACTAAAAAGTCCACTATGTTGACCTCGCCATAAGTGTACTTTCTCAGCGGGCGTGAGAAAAGCTCAACCACTGATAGTTCAGCGTTCAACTGATCAGATCGGAAGATAAAGTTTCGGCGGATCAGAGCCAAAAAGAAAAAGGAACAAAAGTGGTTCCTGGCGGATGTTCCTGGATGCTCTATCGTTGGAAACCATGGGACATCGGGTGGTGGGTCAGGAACGCTCCAACTAAAGCGCTAGAGCAAGGAATGGCTGGCTTCAGAGCTGAAAAGTTAGAACAACAGGCGGGATAAAAAAGAAAATATGGCGAAAAAAGGAGGCCATTCTCTTCGGCATGCATTGAAGCGAGGGTGGATTTGAAATTTCTTGTTCAGCCGGCGCCTTGGCGTTCGTTTGCTTGTTAGTCCGGAATAGTCGGCATAGCGCTTGTGGGTAAGACTTTGACCGCTGTCTTCTCATGGATGGTTCGGCTATCTCCTCTGCAATTTTACCGTTCGTGTCGCTACTCCGTACAGTAGGGATTTTCTCGGCAGATCAGGTACCTAATAATCCATTGAGTTTTTGTTGATGGGTCTCTGACCTGGGAGGATTACTAAGAGGCAGAAGTCTTACTGTTGTAATTTTTCCCATCGGGGAAGGTGATGAGGCTGGTGAACTCGCGGCTTAAACGCTACCGATCTGTCGTCATGAAACATAATTATGTCGCTCGTGCTACATGTACTTGAGGGTATGGTTACACCTCGTCAATATGTAGAGAACAGACCGATGTGATATAAGTCATGGTCATGATATCATTACTCCGGAAACCGACCCTGAGCGTAGGTAAGACTGCTTACTCTAAGGTATATCAGGTATACACAGTATGACATAGATCGACCGTCCGGACAAAAGTTATCAGCCGTGGCCTTATTACTCCGGGATGCAACATGGCAACATTAACGTACGAACGAGTCATAATCTGACATGTAGGTACCTAAATTAAGTAATTCCCGCTGACTTCTAGGGAGTGTTCTCGTGAGATGGCGTGGGATCCCAATGAACCTGATGTGTTGTCATAAGATCCATTCTATAGCTTACTAGACGGGCACATGGGGTCAGAAAAGTCTCCAATTGCATAGAGAAAGAAGAAAAGGAAAGGGAAAGCAATTTCCCCTATTCCTTACTTGCGGACAAAGCAAATCCTACCAGGGTAATATGCATGTCTTACTAAGTACCAGACCAGCCATGCATGATTAGACAAGTTCCTAAAATTCAGCTACATACATGGAATAGCATGACCTTACGACCAGTCCATCCGTCCAATACGATTGTAGATGCTTTAGTGCTAACCGTGGAACGAAGGCACTGGACAGGCTAAGTGCAGCACCCAAGACGGACTACTACATTTGGGACTCCGATAGGAAGTTTGTCATCACAAATTACATATGGCCGTGCACATCGTCACCATGACTGACTTCCAATTTGTTGATTGGCTAAATTGGAAACCTCGGTAGACACTCTTCTACCTCTTCCTCTTCCGCTCCCCCTCTTATAGGCTATTATCTGATGCCTCCATACGGTGTAGTCTCTAATTAGGATTCACTCTGCCGCTCATGAAACCGACCGTGTCACACTTATTGCAGACGGACACATCAGGTACGGTTAGCCCTTACTGTACAGCTTCTATTCCTAGTTACGTTGGGTTTCACAGACAGACCCCATGATGCACACTAAGGGTAGTTGTTGGGAAAAGTGTAATAACATCACTAATGATAATGTATGTATAACTAGTTGCATGGACTAGAACGCATGGTACTCCGTACAGGTGGAATGATTCGATTATGACCAACATGAACTGACGGGGAACTCCACTGACTCTCGGAGGCGGACCTTGACCGAGTCGAGAGAGCTAGGGCTCAGGATACGTATCGACTCCAGATGAAAATTACCTCGCAAACGCGGTAAGATACGGTTACGATACATTACCGCCGACAGTTCTTCAACATCGGTTACTTTAAAAGGCAGAGCGAACAGAGAGAACGAAAGGGAAACTTGACGATCATAACTCTATCTTTATTCTAGGTATATCCTTCAATAGCGACAACGGCTAAAAGTCAAATAACATATTTCCAGTAGAACCATCATACAGTATATAGACGCTCATACAATATAGACAGGTCGTAACTTAATTAGTCGATCGAGCAGACAAGCCGGAAAGAAAGCGCCGTCGTATAGTTCATCAATGCCAGTCGTGCCCTGATCATAAGCAATGTTGCATCAGGTATGCCGGAAAAGCGCTCGTCCGCAGACTCATTTAGCCATCCAATCGACAAATTCGCCCCACTTGCCCCCAAAGTTGGCATAGTAATCCGTGCTCAGATGGGTAATGAAAATCTCATCGGCGGTCTTTCGAAGCTTCTTGACAAGATCACGAAGCTTCGACCCTTCAACCCGGTCTGGAACCGAGTGGATCACAATGCAGAGCTGACCGCGATGGCTGTTCGGAAGAACCTCGAATTGCTTCGTGCCATTGCGCTCCTTGAAGGTGTCATAAGCTGCCTCGAATACGACAGTCGAGTCAGCTGAAGACATGTAGCGAGAGTCTGGAATCGCTCCAGGGTTATGGACCACCTAGACAGCCACAATTAGCACCAAGGTCGACCCAATGGGATGGTCAGGTTTGTCGTCAGAAACTATAATGAAATCTAGCGCGATCGAAGGCGAGTATAGGGCATATTGGCTATCCGAGAGAAGAATAACCAGAAAATATAGTGGGTGGGGGGAAGAAGAGTACGGGAGGCAAATGAGGTACACCAATGTTAAAAGGTCGGAAAGAAGAGGTAATCATGTATGTTACCATGATTACAGCTTGGTAATAACCATTACAGAGGGGTGAAGTAGCTTATTAGGCAGGAGAAAGAGAAGGGTCACACATACAAAGTTGTCTGGCCCAAGGCCAGAAAGGCCCTTCACGAATGAGGTGAGATCTTGTAAAAATGACAGCGCATCGACATCATACTGCTGGGGCGTTTCGTCAAAGAATATACCCCGAACCGCGAGTTTAGGGTTAGAGCTGTTGGTCGGCCACGCTGCGTAGGTTTCGATGTCGCGACGCACTGCCGATATGTTGCGTTTCGCCCAGGTTGTAGGGACATAACCTAATAGGCGCACGTTGTCATAAGAGGCGAGCTTGGGAATCTCCCGGGTATAATTAGCATCGGGCAGGGCATTGGGCCCGGGGCCGCTGCCAGGGTTAATCACAACCGTAAAGTTGGCCTCCGGGTGTGAAGAGATCCTGTGGCGCTTAGTTACTTTCCCCCAAATCATAGCTTACCACATGCATGCATTATGAAATTGGGTTTTAGCTGGCTTATGCTGTAGATATCCATTCCATGGGCCAAAGCGTATCCATCTAGAAGGGGAAGGAAGGGGTATAATGTGGGGGAAATTTGAAGGTAACAATTGGAAATTAAAAAATTTTTAGAAAAAGAAAACAAAGAGAGAAAGAAAAAAAGACTTAAAAAAAAAAAAAACATACTCAGCTTCTAAAGGATCCCAGGCACCAGGGGCAGGGTACACATAGAGAGGTACGAAGATATTAGCTTTAGGGCCCATGCTGTTCTTCTTGCGTAGAGTAATCACGACTGCCGGAGGTATAACGACCGCGAGAATGGCAATAAAAACGAAGACTCCCAAAGCGATTCGAGAGCGACGGCTCTGTAGACAGCGTCGACCGCTCACGTGTTTGTCTAGCCCCATCGCTGCCATGTTAGGGGAGCAATTAAAAGCGTTAGTATGCGACGAAAGAGGGCAGAAAGTGGATTTCTGAGCACTGGGCGGAATTATGCCAGAACAAGGAGCCGGAAGACTAAGAATTAAGTAGTCAGCCCTCGAAACCTAGCGTTGAGCCTTTACCAAGAGGGTGGTGGACCTGTTGTGAACCAGAAAAATACACGCCGCGGGCCCAAAATAGAGCGGGGCAGGTTTCTGACCATGCAGCAGTAGGTCTCGGATCATTAAGTGACGATGTCGAACAATTTCTTTCTCCCTGACTTAAGGCACTTTACAAAGTACTAGCCGTGGTTTCCTAACCCTGTGGAGTATTGCGGCTAGAAGTTCGCAGACCTCCTGCTTCTTGCCCCATCAGAGGCGAACTCTGTTCGGACACACCAGTGAGATCTGGACTGCATTTTTTCCATGCGAAAGGGCTGACAGTCCTGGAATAATTGTTCCTTCGTTTTAATTTGATTATAAAATTATATTTTTATTTTTTATTTTCAATTCTTTTTGTTTTCTCTTTTTTCCTTTTTTCTTTTTGATCTTTTCTTTTTTTCCCTCTCTTAAAAGAAAAAGAAAGAGAGAAATTAAAAAAAAAAGAAATCTTTGGAATATTCCCTTTCTTTTTTTTCTTTTGAAATTTCTGTATCCATTCGCTTCCAATGCCCTTGGTTTGTTGTAAATAAAAAAGCCAGAAGAGAGAGGGGGAAAAAAACACAAGTCACGATATTCTGGCTTCCTTGACCTTAGCTGAATACGGTGGTTACATCGGCGAACCAGTGGCAGTGTCTTTCTCCTTCCGTTCAGGAAGTATAAGATTTGTGCTTCCCTTTCTTTCTTTGATTGATTCGATTCGGAAGTCACTCACACTTGTTGTTTCTTCACCGAGCAACACTTATCTTCCCTCGTTTGTCTTCATAGCGGTATTGTTTGCTCCAGTGTTATCTGTTTGCTTCTCAATATTTCAATCAACTTTCATTGCCCTTCGCTGGATTTTCATTTCCCATATCATATCATATCATCCAATGATGGAGAGTCCACGACAGTCTGATGCAAGCACTCCGGTGGAGCCTTGCTCCCCAGGATGTATCGATACACCGGCAACGCAATCATCCGTTTTGTTTGATGGCAATTTGGAAGAGTTACTGCGCAACTTTCCCCTTGATCAGTATATCCTCGTCACGGGGGGTCTCGGTTTCATTGGAAGTCACACAACATTGGAGCTACTCAAGGCGAACTATAACGTAATCGTCATCGATAACCTGAGCAACGCTTTCCAGAACGTCTTCGACCGCATCAAGCTTCTGGCTTCGAGGTACCATGAGCAACAAGGAACCAAGATGCCCGAGTTGCATCTGCATGCCCACGATTATCGCGACAGCGTTGCTCTTCGGAAGCTTCTTGAGCAATACCAGATTCAGTCCAGATGGGGCACGCCAAAAACCAAGATCTCCGGTGTCATCCACTTTGCTGCTTACAAGGCAGTTGAGGAGAGTATCAGAAATCCTTTGAAGTACTACGCAAACAATGTCAGCGGTCTCGTTGACTTTGCCACGACGTTGGGTGAATTTGGTATCAAAACCTTCGTCTTCTCATCGTCTGCCACCGTATACGGAACTTTGGCGACTTCAGGCCTTCCCCTCAAGGAGGAGCTTTGTGTCCATAAGGACGAGGTCTTCCGGGGCCGTGACGGATCGGAGAAACTCATGCAGCCTGGGTGTACAGGCATCACAAATCCTTATGGACGCACAAAGTGGATTTGCGAAGCTATCCTTGCAGACCTTGCGGCCTCCGACCCAGAGTGGACAATCGTAGCCCTACGGTACTTCAACCCGGTAGGATGTGACGAATCTGGTCTTCTCGGCGAGGACCCTAGGCAGACACCAACCAACCTTCTTCCTGTCGTCGTCAAAGTCATGACTGGGCAGTACAAGGAGCTGCAGATGTTCGGAACCGATTGGGACACAGAAGATGGCACAGCTGTCCGTGACTTCATCCATGTCACCGATCTGGCTCGGGGGCATATCGCAGCCCTCAGTGCTGCCCACGAGGGGAAGCTGAAGGAGAATTTCCGCACCTTCAACCTGGGAACTGGTACAGGTCATTCCGTGATGGAGGTGGTGAACACTATGGAGAGTGTGTCTTCTAAGGAGATCCCAAGAAAGGCTGCTGGCCGCCGTGCGGGCGACGTCGGTTCCTGCGTTGCTGTGGCCACCCGGTCACAAGAAGAGTTGCAGTGGAAGACGGAAAAGACACTGAAGGACGCCTGTTCCAGCCTGTGCAATTTTCTGAATGTCAGCGGACTCTCCTCATAGTCCTCTGATCCCTTCCACCTCCCTCTCTTTCTCAAATACTCCATAGGGTGTGGCGCTTAGCGGTGTTTTCTCCTTTTCTTTTTTTGACTCCTCTGAATTATCCATCAGCACATTCGTGAGCTTTCTTTTTCTTCATCTTCACCATATCACCCCTTAACTTGCTTTGTCCTTTTCATATTGAGAACATTTCGGCAGCTTAATTGTTTCCTTTGTTCTTTTTGCATGATAGAAGGCACTTCTTAATGAGGCATCCACAATGCAACCTGTATCTAATATCGGTGTAGCATAAGTATATTCTCTGACTTTATATTGTGAAAAAGCTGAAGACTGATGTCAGGAACAGAGAGCGTGTGTCTTTTATAATAGTTAATTTCAAATCAAAAGAGTTTTTCATAGTGTCCAGTCAGAACCTATGGTGAACCACAAGTGCACGGTGATAGTATCGCCAACAGTCATTTTTGACGTTGATGTGATCCTGATCGTACCGACTGCGATATTCGCAAAGAAGAGGTCTCAATAAAGCAGTCTAAGTATTGGTCTGCGCTATTGGGAGAGGGAGAAGTGTGACAATTAAATGTTTTCGAGTGTCCCGGTCAGCTTAGTCATGCCATTCAGGATCATCTTATTTCAACCCCTCCACCGCAGATCACAACGCAATAGCGACATACCAACAAGGATTAATTCCTCCACATGCAACAGGACGAACCAATCACCGCAATACCAGGGATTTTCGAATTTGTTTGTGGTGAAGCAGGTAGACAGGGTTCGCGAAACAGAGAGCGTCGTCGTCTCGCTTCTTCGGTGCTTACCCGAAGAAAGAAACATCTTATATGGGCAGAGATCGGCGCTGCCAACCTCGAATGGCTTCATGTCTAGCCTGAGCAGCCCGATTGAGATATGCTGTACTCGTTTTATACCGGCCTAGGCCTGGCTTCATGTGTCAGCGCTCCCGAGCTTCCGATACAAATCTGCGACTGTCGGTTGGATCTTGAGAGATCTAGATGATAAGGAAAAGTCTATCGTGCTTTAGTTTCGCACGGATATCTGATGCTCGTAAGATTAATCTGATAGCTTCACGAACAGCTATTCGCTAAGCTGTCATTATACCCTCTGGTGTCTAAGAATTGTTATCCTACCTAAAAGGACTATCATCCTCGGAATGTTATTCAGTTGCTCTATCATGTATACTATACAACTCTCAGTGTCTACGAAGGAGAGCGAGTTATCATTGGGGCTTCTACGTTCGGTTATCCTTATTACTCTAGGTGGCTTATGTTAGGTTCGAAGTATACTAGGGTGTGTACATAGATCTATGGGATATATATACTTGTTTCGGACCGGCCAAGAGATTTAGTGACAAGTTGAACATAAAGTATATGGCTAAATCACCCGTACCAATCTCTCACCGGCCATCCTGAACCCACACTTGAAAGACTGATAGCACGTAGCCTAGTCTATGCTATTGGTGTCTTTTATTGTCTGTTAGATGCATACCATATTATAGTGGAGATACTTCGTACTTGGCTTTGATATACTAATACGGGAAAGAAGAATGACTGGGCAAGCGAGTCGCTGGGTAATTTGAGCATATAACGATACCAGATATTAAGCAATTTCATTGTACCCTACTAGGCTGTATTCAAAGTTCATACATCATCAATGTATCAATGTATGGATATACTTTATGTATAGCCACCCTTGGCTCAAAGTACCCTAGTCTCTAAGGATGAAAATATATACAACCAAGCCAGCACCTCTTGCTTTCAATAATGAGTGACACTCAAAATTTAGTTTCACATTCGATGTAAGACATCTCCATGTAGATCACGTGGATCACGTGATTATAACAAAAGGCATCTAGATTCCCTAGCCATTACCCTGTGATCTAAAATACATGCAAAAATCATAGATTAATCCAAGGAAGTCAATCGCTTGGCCCTACGCACAACCGCATATCATGAACCTATAGTACTTTCGAATACTTTTGTTTACGAAGACTATTGCCGATATTGAATCATGTGACCGTGACACTCCGGCTTGGCATCAAATTCATCCCGCAGTTTTCTTGAAGCTTGCTCTGTGCTAGAAAGTTACCTTTTCATCCGATTACAGGACTGCCTCAAGCGGTTTTCCAAACATATCCAGGAGAAGCAAAGTCAAATGGTTTTTATGCTACCGTCTTCGACCCAATAACTACACTCAAACACCTCAAGAATGATCTGCCAGCGCTGCCGAACCAGCCTCCTTTCTCGGCTGCAACCGCAACACACGGTTGCTTTTTCTGCCTCATTATGCGCACGCCAGCTGCCAATTCACCGGAGTCAATTTCGGAACTACAGTGATGGCAAGCCTACAGTATCCGCCACGCCACCTTCTTCAGTTCCCCGCCAGCCTGTCGCATCGGATATCACGATCCCGTCGGCAATCTCATCAGCGACTCCTGGCGTGTCCCAACCACTCAGCACACCGGAAGAAGTTCATATTGATGCTCCTACGAAGCCTACGAAGGCTGCCGCGGAGCGCCCGCCAAGCTCCTGCCCTGCTGGAACGAAGTTGAACGGTCTCAACTACTTCAAGAATAAGCCTGACGTCGTCGCTTTGGAAGACTCTGAATACCCGGAGTGGCTGTGGTCGTTGTTAGACGATGCTAAGAAGCAATCAAAATCTGAGGGCGGAGTGGATCCGAGCAGTATGTCTATCTTGCTTTACCAACAGCCATCTTACAATGCTAACCGTACCTCTTCTAGCCTTGAACAAGAAGCAACGCAAGCGTTATGAGAAGAAAATGGCTGCTCGTGCCGCAACCCTCCCTCCTAAGATCCCTGTTCATCACCATGCTACTGATATTACTCCTGCTCCATACAACCGCGGTGACCAAGCGACCGACGATCTCCTGGCTGAGGCCGCCGAGAGTCTTGAGAAGCGCTCCGAGATCACAAAGAGCGCGAGAGAGGCTCGGAGAAAGGCCATTAGAGAGGCCAACTTCCTCCGCGGTCTCTAATCTTTTGGGAAGCCTTGACCATGTTTGGTGCCGACTTGCCCCGCTTTTATGGTGTTTCCAACAGGGTTACCCGTGTACAATTGTGTTGACTGATATTGATGTAAAGGCCCCATTCGGGATATTTCAGATGTATTTTATGGAACTTTGTATTCATCTTACTTATAATTCCCAGGCAAAGCGCTAAATGAAACTTGCTGTTCTATCCGTGGGATTGTTCTTTTCACTATATTTCAAACACTGCGCGCTATACATATTCGCACAGGTTTGGCGTCGATAATTGGAATCTTACTTGAACCACTGACAAAATCTATCTGTTCTACCAGACCATCGAATCATTGGGGAATATCCCATTCCCTAGTTTCCCCCTGGCCTTCCACCCAGGGCAAACATGCGTCCCAGAGTGCCTTCACCTCACCCTCTCCGATAGCCACAAGTTCCTGGAAAAGCGCGTGGTGGGTTTTTTCAACCCAAGCTAGGAAGGAAACGACCAGAATATCCGCGTATCCTGGCTTCTCGCCCTCAAAGAAAGGCCCCGTCTTTCCGAGCCTGCCTCTTAGCATCTGCGCTACAGGTTCCATTTCTGCCTTCGTGGCTTCTATTGTCGCCCGTTCCTCGCCCTTCTCCTTTGGGTACACCTCCGACAAAGGCTTCCCGAACCTCGCAGACCGAGTCTTGATAAAGTATTCCCGACCTCTGGGATCGAGTAATTCGGCGACTTTAGGAATCAAAATGTTGTAACCTTTTACAGTAACGTTGCTGAGAAGCTTAATCACTGCGAGGGTAAGGGCATAACTGGCATCGCGGGAAGGAAATAGAGGCGGCGATGGAAAGGCCTGGTCTAGATGCGTGGCGATCGCTAAGGAGTCCATCAATACACCGTGGGTGTTTGTATCCACAGAGGGCTTGTGCAAAATGGCAGGGAGGGTATACTGAGCTCCCGAGGCGTGAGGGGTGACGCCGTAATGGGAAAGTAGAGGTGCAATGTCCGGATACGAAATGTAGGATTGCGTGTAGAAGATGCCCTTGAAATTCAAGACCATCCGGGTCTTGAATGTATTAACAGACCATGCCTTGGCAGGCCCTGGGAATAGCATGTTAGTTACAGACGATACACACAACGGTTGGGGTGGATGAAACGTACCGGGAAGAGTTGAAGTAATATCGAAGAAATGAACGGGGGTGTCGGTAGCCATAGTGGTTTTGGTAACGATGTAGCGCAAGTGGAAGTGCTTTCAAGGTGAGATGAGGTGCTCTGTTCCAATGGCGGGGTATGCCTATGCTTATATATCCTTGACTTTTCGGTCGAAAGCTTCGTCAAGATGGATCATGTCTCTCCTTTTGGTCTCTTGTATACGAGGTCTACTTTTTTATTGGTGCAATCGGCAAGCACTAACGAGTAGATTGACCCCAGTGGAGCATTATGAAGCCATTATGTGCTTTTCTTCGTATCTTTCTAATCAATTGGGTCTAGTCGGTGGTTTCTAGTTGTCTCAACTAATATCTAACAATAGCTGGCTGACCGAATAGCTTTAGGCTGTTATGATATTCCATTTAAGGTAAAATAGGTACCCTGAGTCTCCTTTCTTATCGGAAGAGCCCTATCTGATATAATATGGAGGGGAAAACATTGAAAAGGGAATGAAGTAATTTCAATGACTCACCTGACTTGCTGGAACAAGTAGAGTAATTAGAGTTCAACACCACGAGATCTAAAACCACAACCACCTCAGATCTGGTGTACAACTGTCTCCGACATCTCCTCCCCATATGATATGTCATGCTCATCCGCATCTTGGCTTGACTTGTTGTCGCGGCTGTCCCGCTCCATGAGAAATGGCGGTCTCTGCCTAGAGGCAGCAACATTCTGCCGAACTATACGACCAAAGAAATCGAGTGGTAGCACAGCCTTACATCCAGATTGGATATCAGATCAGATCGTCATTTGGGGATTGTGTATCGGCTGATCAGTGATTAGAACCCAAAACAGTCCAAGTGGAGTGGACCAGAAAAGCAATGGCCAGAACTCTGCCAACTCAACACTTGTTCTTTCCGTCTTTGTCCCTCTGCCCGTCTGTTTGATATATGCATGCTTCGCCGTTCCCTTTATCCTTCATTTATACCCTTTCATTCTTTGTCTTGACCAACAACCTCTCGACTTTGTCTACTCGTAGGGGTACACCGCATAGCATTATCTAGGCCACCGATTTCCCGACTTGGCGGTACCACGGCGTGTCGGATCGTCTCGTACCTCCACTACAAGGAAACAAAAGGAGACAACAACAAAAAGGGTAGCGAAAATATCTACGTCATTTGTGGTTCATTATCAGCAATTGTGCTGCACTTACGGCTCGTATCTCATGCGCTGTGTCATTGCTTAACCACTCGACCAAACCGTGGGGATAATGGCCGAACTCGCCGATCGTACTGATCAAATCACGCTCAATGACTCGTCGAAGTGCCTGGAGCCTAAGAGTTCCCCAGACTTTGCACCTTTCGTTGCGTCTCACTTGGAGGTGGTTTACAGCTCGCTAAAGTCCTTGTCCGGGGTTGATTTTCTCCGGGACATTCAACATGAGTCTCCTAGTGACGGCGGTGATAATGGAACTGCAGACCCCCTCGTCTCTTTAGCAGCGTTCCGGGCGTATATGGCCAGTTCGGCCTCTTCTGCCGTACGCCCCATCATGCAGCAGAGCCTTTCAGCACCAATTAACGATTATTTCATTTCTTCGAGCCATAACACTTACTTAACTGGAAACCAGTTGTATAGTGATTCGGATGCGAGTGCTTATATCAACGTATGCATACCCCTTAGTATTTTACAGTGGATCTATTCAAGGACTCTCCCCTCCCCCATTGAGATGCGTTCTGGTCCGCGGAGGACCAGTGGTTTCCACGGATTGGAGAGTTCTCTGGAAAGAGTGTAACCCCGCATCCTCGTGCTCCCGTGCCCTGGGCACCGGCGTCAAACTATAGCTTAGTCCTTCATATTCAGATGGCAATGACTGATAGCATCATAGGTCCTTCTGAATGGATGTAGATGTGTTGAGATTGACGTATGGGATGGTGACAAAAGCCCCGACAGCCAATCCGATGATGGGACAAGCAGTAGCAGTAGCGACACAAGCTCGGTCAAAAAGAAAAAGGACGAGTCAAGAAAAGAAAAGCTTAAGAATATGGCCAAACGACACTCGCGCTTAGGGTCCATATCATCCAAACTAGGTGGTATTTTAGGCCATAAGGCATCTTCTGGGGAGGACACCGGTGACCCAGTGGATCCTGCAACCGAAATTTCACCACTCCCAGAGCCCAAGGTGCTTCATGGTCACACACTCACCAAAGAGACTACTTTCCGAGATGTGTGTCATGCCATCCGTGATAGTGCTTTTGTTACTAGCGACCTACCTGTCATTGTTAGCCTGGAAGTGCATGCGTCTCTAGAGCAACAACAGGCGATGGTAGAGATCATGGAGGAGGCCTGGAAAGGGATGTTGGTGGAAGTCACGCCCGAAAGGGAAGCAACTGAACCCCTGCCTGCACCGAAGGATTTGATGCGGAAGATATTGATCAAAGTGAAATACGTGGCACCCACGGGCGAAGACAAAGACGAGGAGACATCGGGAAATAACGTTGACGCGCTCGAAGCACTAGAGCAGCACACCAATCAGGGCGACACAAGTAACACTGCCCACAAGCCATCTGACATGCCCCCAAAAAAACCGTCGAAGATCCTACATGCTCTAAGCCGACTGGCTGTGTTCACCAAGGGGTTCCACTTCAGTCACTTTGCGCAACCAGGTAACTACTTTGAATGAACTCATTGAACTTAAGGACTGTTTTTAACTTCATGTGTAACAGAGGCCAAAGTGCCCGGACACGTGTTTTCACTGTCAGAAAGTGCGGCCCGGGCAGCGCATGCGAAAGATCCCGAAGCCTTGTTTGAACACAACCGCAGGCACTTCATGCGTATCTACCCGTACGGTTTGCGGGTGAACTCCTCAAACCTTGATCCTAGCTTCTTTTGGCGGCGAGGTGCACAGGTGGTAGCGTTGAACTGGCAGAGCCTGGATAAGGGAATGATGCTTAACAGCGCCATGTTTGCCGACGAGCAAGGCTGGGTACTCAAACCGCAAGGGTACCGAAGCACCGATGCGCCCTGTACCATCGTGCGTCACCAGCTCGACCTTTCCATAGAGATCCTTGCCGGTCAGAATATCCCCCTACCTCCAGGTGACACTAACGAGAAGGGGTTTCATCCGTATGTGGTTTGCGATTTGCATACCGAAACACCCGAGGATACCAGTTCCCCCAACGGGGAAGATGACGGCGAGTCAGAGACATCTAGCTACAAACAAACGACCAAGAGTGCTACGGGGGCCAGCCCGGACTTTGAAGGCCAAGTGATCCAGTTTCCAACGTTGTCAGGGCTAGTCGAAGATTTAACATTTGTCCGGTACGTACTCCTTCTCGGCGGCAGTTGCCTTCCGATCCAACGAGCGGCTATCCAGGCTCGTAACCATAAAACATACGCGCTAATGACCCCACAGATTTAAAGTCAAAGACAACGAATTTGGTCGAGACTCCATGGCCGCCTGGGCATGTATCAAACTAAGTCGTCTCCAAGAGGGCTATCGCCTAATCCACCTGTATGACTGTTCAGGAGGAAAAACCGACGGTGTCCTACTCGTTCGAATCATCAAACGGGTCGCTTAAACTTGTTAGTGTTTGATAATCTCGAAGGCATCTGAACCCTGGGTGGCAAAAAATGAAAAGAAAAGAAAAAGAGCAGGGAAATGAATAAGCAAAGAAATAAAACGGGAATAATAAAAAAGAAAAATGATCCGGAGTCGACATTGCAGATAAACTGGTCGGAATTCAAAAATATGCAGCCTATCCCTTATTTCAGTGATTTCGCGCATCCGCGGAGGCCTTTACGTCCCATCAATTATCTTGAATCTCACCTTGCAATTAAGCGGCTATCAGACATGAATGAGAGACTAGCCCTTGGCCCGCTAGCCACGTAGCCGATCATCCTGTAACCGTGCTATCAGTCTAGCACACTACACTCAAACTCGCTTTTTGCGGTGTTTTTAGCGCGAGCATGACTCGGCTTATCCCACTTAGTTAATATATATATGGAATCTGAGTGCATCCTTGATTTGACTCCACCCAATCCATATCCACAGGTATGAGTACAGAAGACAGGGTACATTCCAAATCACGGCAGACAGCTGCCAATTTAAATTTAGGTTATGTAGGTATATCTACGGATAGGTCATGCGTGATGGATCTCCATAAGACTGTACCTAATTTTACTGGAATGGACCCCTACCTGAGGTGGGCAACCTGGATCCTTGACCATGAATGTTATGTATATATCTGTGTACGGGATACACTTTCCACTGCATCGGATTCCACCGAGTGACGTAGTAGGTAGTGATTTGAAGATTCACTTTTACATAGATAAGGGGGAGGGGCGCGAGAAGATCAAAAAAAATAAAAGTAGAAATAGAAATAAAAAAAATCAAAGAAAACAAGAATCCAGAAACTGCGAAGAACAAGAAAAGAGAAATAGGAAAAAAAAAAGGAGGGGTAATGAAAAGGGTGAGAAAAGGAAGAGCCGGAGCAGTTCTGATTTGATAGATGACCACCCGAAATTGCTCGAAGTCGACCTGTCAATTTGGATGAATATCAATAGGAAGGGGCTGCCTTGGCGTTGGAGACCACGCTAGTCTGACGCGTGCCAGCTAATTCAAGAATCTCTTTTCAGATATTGCAATTTCTCGTCGTGGCTCTCGCGAGAGCCAACCGGTAACAAACAGTGAGAGACTTGGAATTCGGAAGAAGCCAAGGCCAAGAGTCGCACAACACTTTGTCCGCTCAATCAGCCACCTGCACGATATCGGAGAATAGGTGTTGGCACAGCTCGCAGATTCTAACCCAAATTCTCACAGGGAAATCCCTGATGAGGCACGCTTTTTATGTATCCAATTCCGAGTTAATCATTAGCCTGGATGTGAGAAATTACACTAAGCAACCTCAGCAGTGGGGCAGAGATACTGATAGAGTTCAGTTTCGCAACCCAGCTCAACCCAGACAGGCGGCAGTCTGCAGGTGGCTGAGCGGACTGAACCCAAGAGGGGAAAATGAAAAAGGGGGTTCGGAGGTGTTTTCTATTGTTGAAGCTCACCCTGTACCCGAAGCACCGGCACGGATCTGCGCAGAAACTTGTCAAGGGTGCAACAGGCAGCGGTTCGGTTATTGGTTCGTTCCTACTTGGGCTGCATATCGTGGGAAGCACATGTTTAGAATAGGTAATAGGAAAAAGGATCGCACACGCCTCCACAGCCCAGCAAAAGCGAGGGGGTAATAAAGTGAGAAAGAGTTGGCTCGCAAATAAAGGGTTGACAAGAAAGAGAAAGAAAAAGGATTGAAAAAGAGACAAAGGCTGGTCCCGAAAGTCTTGCCTGTCCCACGGGGTCAGCATGCGAGCAAACATACATTGGCGCTGGGTGGGGCTTGACGCTAGTCACTAGACTGTGATGTGAAAGCTTTTAGTACAATGAGAGAGACCACAAGCCAGGGCTGAAGTTCCATGGGTGTACATTTATCTCCCTGCAAGCAATGTGCTCCTTGGTCCAAACGGAGAACAGGGATGCATGGACTAGGAGGGAGCCAATTAGCGACTTTAGACCCGGTCGAGCAGCAGAAAATAAGAATGGTATGTGATGTGTGTGGTCCACCCGATTACAAGCTGACCAGAGGCCCCTCAATTCCAAACCACAGCTAAATTTTGACCGAGTATGTCCTATGTGAGGTAGACGCGCGCCGGCTTTCCAAAATTGATGAGTGACATGTACCTGTTGGTGATACAAGTGCTCAGTCCATTGTGCGTGATGGCGGTGGGATAGATCGCGTGCCATTCCAACATGACTCGCAACCAGTCACATTTTAGGGTTCGAGAGGACCCAGATGGCCCAAATGGACGGTTTACCGAACGCTGAGTTTCCATGGTTAGCTGCATAAACGGTTTCCAAAATATACGCCGAAGACGTTCCCTCCTTGCCGTACAAGGATATTCCTTTGCATTTTCCTTTGCGTTTCCCCACCATCCCCCTCCTCTCATCATCAGTACCCGCTTTTGAGCTTGGACACGTATCTTCCATGTAGAGAGCGGATCACACTGTGTGATGGCCCCAGTCGCTGAAATGCAATGCTTGTCATGAACGGGAGCATCCGAATAGTTCGGCCTCGACACGACATGTTGGGTTGGCAGGGATTCCAACATGCATGTTGTCTCGATGCATTGAGTGTAACTAATGCGGTCCATCAATCAATCGATCGATCGACCCGGGAATGGAGATCTCCCGATGGCTCTTTTGAAATTTCGGGTCTAAGTGAGGGTCCTTGATCAATCGAGTACCGCCGAACTATATAAGGGCGGGAGACTGGCGTCCCAGAAAACAGATTAAGCTCTCAGCAACCAACAAGACGTGCGCTAAAACTTGAACTTTGTTGGCATTTTCTCCTTTAAACTTTGGCCATCTTCAGCCTTCGAGAACCTGAGAGACCTTTCACCTCTCGGAGGCAACCGACCCTCATTCCTCTCTTGAACCGATCCAAAGTACTGGGTAGCCACAATAGCCAACATGCCGGTGAGTGCCAGACACAAGGTTTCCTGTCTGAGAACGCTTCTGACCGTATGCGATGTATCCATTATCGCTAGATGCCAGGAAAACGTTGTCCAGAATGCGAGAAAAGTGGGAAAGAAACATGGGTTATCCCTGGGAAGGATTGCCATGTCTGCGGTACTCCTGTTGGTTGATCATGTTCGGTAAGCTCCAACAACCAACCAGATAGAGAGACACATTGTCTTGTGGTACAGATATACTGACTCTCTGTCATGCCAGACGACTCGGAGAACTTAATCAACGCTGGGGGACTTAAGCATCTCATTTTCTAGGGAAGGGAAAGAAGACGGATGCCACCCGCTTCGAAGACACCCTTGGAAACCCTCAAACCGCCCTTTCTTTTTCATTGTTCCTTGGAGGTGGAACAGACGGTGGAATAGTCAGGGACGATAGCAGCGGCGAAAACCACATACTCCTTAGACAGGAGCCCTTAATCTGGGATGGACCACAAAGCTGGAGAAGGCTTTGGAGACAGGAATTGTACGATAGCATAGGATACACATGAGCGCAATACAGTTATACATGATGCACTTTGTCTTATTCAATAGATACGCTTCACGGATGAGAGGAGTTGTAAAGTGCGAAGAACATGGACGACGTAGAACAATCAACGAGTGGAATGAGGCTTGGACGGACAAGAGTCAAGTCACGCGTGGCTCCTTCCTAATCTGGCATTGTGTAGTGCCCTGTTATGCAGGCATTCTACTTCTACGGTCGACGAGAAAAAGGAAGTAATGGACAGACTAAGTAAATCTACTAAGGTAGCATATACTAATTGTACCCAAGGTACTCCATATATCTGTTCGACTTCGTCAAAACGGGACAGTACATGGTAAGATTCCATGAACCTACAAAAGTCCAATCCTCTTTTAGGTCAATACATACTAAACTCCCTCACAAGTATGGAAACAGTATCCGTCCAATCAAGACAAGGAAAGAACATCATCCACGTGATGGTCCCTTCCGCCGAATCGAATCCCAGTGAATTAGTACTGAAAAAGGTATTTATCTTTTGGGCCGACGTCATCGCCTCCGCAGCAAATCAGTTCAACATACATACCACAACACTAGATTACTCTCTCTCGCTCTTTAACGCTAACCTACACTCGAGCGTGGCTGTACCACTACTCTCCTCATAGAAGCATACGGTTAAAAAAAATGACAGAAACCCAAATATACCCTATCGGAACTCGCAGCGAATGCGAACGTCTAGTTCGAGGCTGGGGATTCAAACATATATTTACCTGGTCTGATGGAAGGTATATCTATCGTCAATCTTCTAGTTGGGGAAAAACACGATCAGCTTTATAGGGGCTTGTGCTTACTTCCCTGTGATTTTCCAGCAATGCGTACTATTCACCTCATAGACATGCGGGCTTAACAACGCATCTCATACGACAAGGTACCCTTACAATTACGTATCCGGAGGACAATGCTCAACTACACAATGGAGAGGTCAAAAAGGAGACATTTGGTGTTGGCGCTCGGGTCGATGTACCGGCTGGCAAGTTGCATGAGGTATGGATTGGAGAGGATGGATGTGAGTATGTAATCGGAGAGTAGAAGAGTTTCGGATATGATGCATGCGAATAGACGTACACATAGCGGGGGTACGACTAACGAGGCCTAACGTGAGTCACTGAGCGGCACATGCTTTTGAGGTTCTTCTAATTCATTCGGGCTTGGCCCTCTAATTCTAAACGAAGTGGTATCACAAAGGACTTTTCAATCATAACTAAGCCCCATGATCCATATCCAGCTGGATCTAGCTCGCCGTGCTTGTATATTAATGGATGAATCTAAAATCCAGCCTGTGAAGTAATTAGCAAGGTGTGCTGTCAAAAGAGCCAAAACGTAGCATACCGTTTATTGCCCAAGTGCTTGTTAGCGCCCAGATATTCCTCCCTCTCGGCGCTGGACATGACATCCCATTTTTCGGCATTCTTCCTACACAGATTAGATGAATTAGTATCTTTCCCTGATAAGCCTACATGTTTCTAGTAGAAAAACGTACTTGTTGCGCCACATGTAATAGTACTTGGCTCCAATGAATACAGCCATGCTCCATACTGTTAACGCAATGAGGACTTTATTTCCGGTACGATAGTACGGTTTATCGTTTTCACGATAGATCTAGTAATTCAAAGGTCAGCACACATCTAGTAGCGAGAATGGCAGGAGCTAGCAGAGGTTACTCACATTGTTGGCAATGATGCTTGACGTCTGAACCATCATGTTGTAAACCGCACTAGCAACAGTCCTTGTTCGAACCGTGCCTGCATTTCGGGAGGTCATAGCAACAATGATTGCATGCACATATGGTGCTCCAATCAGTAAGACGTTAATAATCCATCGAGCCCAAGGACTGGCATTATCTGGCAGGGTCTCAAGCGCAATCAAGAGGACTAGACACCAAATCATAGACCCGACGCCAAGAATCAAACGCTGGTAAAACCGTTCGGAGATCCAGGTCCATACAAGCAGGTTGATAATGAAAATCACATAAGCCGGAATTGTCAGAAGGTTCGTTTCGAATGTACCGAATCCCAGCGATTTCAGCTGTAGCGTGATGTAGCTTGTTGCGGGAGTATTGGGGATCATCCAGGTTAACCCTAACAGATAGATGGGCCACATGTCATAGTCGCAAAGCGCCTCCCAAAGCATCTTCGGCGTCACAGCCTGTCGATTGTGCATGCCTCCCTTACTTGGATCATCGCGGATTACTCGGTTGACCATGATTTTCTCTTCGCGTTCGTTGAACCAGCCATCCTTGCCACGGAACCCGCCTTTCGTCTGGGTCGGGGATGCTGGCATCCAGAACACGGCAATAATCGCAATAATACCCGTGATCAGGCCTTCAAAGGCAAATAAGTACCGCCAACCACCGGTTCCATCAGGCCTTCGCACGTGCAAGAAGCCATATGCCAGGAAGGCACTGATAATAGAGGTTCCCTCGTAGGAAACCCAGAAATAGCTCAACCGGATAGGCAACTCCTTAGACTTGTACCAAAAGGAGAGGAAAAGAATGGTGTCCGGGATACTGCTATACGTTAGTGGATTATACTCACTGCTGGGAAATTAAACTTACAAACCACCCTCAAAAAGACCCAGCAAGGCCCTGCAGACGAAGTATGATGTTTTACCCGAGAGGAATGCCTGAAAGGCAGCAATTAAACTCCAGCAGAACATCTGGATAGGAATCCACCGATCTGGCCCTATTTTCTTTGATATCAACTGAGATGGGAGCTCCGCAAACAGGAAAACGAGATAGAAGATTGTTTGGCCAGTGTTGTAGTCGTTTGTGTTCATGCCCAGGTCATCCAACATATTATCGGACATCGCCTGAACGATATTGCCTCGATCGAGCTGCAGCGCAAAAAAGGTGACACAAGCGAACGTACAGACCCGTAAATCAATCTGGCATTATTATTAGCTTGAGCTGATTTGAACGAGTAGCTCTATCAGGAATACCTTTCTTATGAGCTTCTTCTCTTCCTGCTCCTCCCATTCAAAGTCCGGGTCCCAACGATGAATGCCTTCATAGTCGTCGATTGGCTTGTAATATCTCGGGTCTTCAGTAGTATCAAAAGCGCCTTCGCTAATATCCTTGACTCGTTTGGGCGCAGGAGCAGGAAGCGTTTCAGAGGATGACCCGGCTGACACTTGCTTGGAATCATCGTTTACTGGTTCGGCGTTTACGATCACTCCTTTGCGGTCGTCGGAAGCCATTTCGCCCCGTATTATTAGATGAGGCAGTCTTCCGACCGGCTCAGTAGCGGGAGTAGATGAGTCGTCAAAGTTATAAGGGCATCATAGGTCGTTAATAAGTGCTACCTCGTAGCTATGGTTCCTCAGGTTGTTGTGTTTTCTAGCACGTAATCGCAATTTGGACTTAAGGCTGGAGCTAGCTGATACTACGCGAGGACCGCGCATTGTGGGTTGTTGTCTAGAGCCAATAGGGACATGTAAAGCATGAAGACGATATCATCTTTCTGATAGAAATGCAGTAAGACACTGCAGATCGCGGCCAGCATCCGCGTGTACGGGTTGGAGTCCACATGTGTGGAGCTCTGATAAATTAACAAGACTGGAGACATTATTGATTGTATTGAACCGATGATCTAGGACCCATTAAGGACTGCATAGTGGGTACATCACGCAAATCGAACAGCGCTGACGTTATAAAAGACAAGTCATGTCAACGCAAGAGAGGCAGAGATGTCATTTAGCGTTTGTTCTAGACTGTTCAACAAGCAACAATTGCCAACCTTCGCAAATGAATACGGTAGTAGCAACGATAAACCGGTCAGGTACCTAACGTGGAGGGGACAATTTCACCATTGGATTGGCTTATGGTGGCATATTTTGCCATCATCATCGCAACATTGGAGCGAGCTCTGATTGGCGATTATTCTACTATCTCAGAACGAGCTGTTATCAGTATCTTTTATCTAAAGTGCTGCCATCTCAAGAGCTCATCGTTCGACCGAGTATGGAGTGTCAATGATGTTTTGTCTTTCCAGATGTGAAGAACGCAATGGTTGTGGGAGGCAGTGACTCTTCCAGTGTCTCCTTACCTAGCTCGACGGCGGGAGCCTACTTGACTTGAGTGTATGTGCAAACATGCTAACTCCACAAGCGGGGGGATTAGATTGCCCCTTAGGGCTATCGCGTGTTGCGCGAACAGGTTGCGCTAGCACGTCATACTTGGCCTGCAACAACGGCTGCGTATCACTTTAGACAGCGACAGCGTCAACTGCTACGACTTAGAATCAGCCTAGATATTTCAATTTTCTATCGGTTCGACGAAAATGCTACGGTGTTTATTGCCGTGGTCGGTCCGGATCGTGAGCCTACCATGAAGCAGTCAACAAAGCTCCGTGATGGCGAGTCAGTCTACAATGGACAGACTGTCAATCCTTGCAAATCTTGTCTTATCACGCCATCGGATCATTCGATGATTCACTCGATGATTTAGCACTGGTTGTGGTGATCGTTTCGAGGAACCCCGCGCCTCGCGTGAACTTACTCTAGGATGAAGTCTCGAGTAAGAAGTGGGATTAGACATACCCCGCAAACATTGCATAATTGGAAGGCCAGTCGGATAATCGGATCTCGAGACGGGTGATTGAATGTGGTGGGATGACTATATGTAGGAGATAGCCCCTGTCATCACTCCAGTGCTTGTTGCTAGAACAAAAGACAGACTGAAAGGGTATCAACTTCTGAACAAAATTTAGCAAAGATGGCTCCATCCATAACTGAGACTCTCTCTCTTCGCACGGCACCTAAGGCCGCTCTCAGAACCGATACTGGCTTTAACAAGGAGAATGGGGTAGGGTACCGTGAATCTTATGAGCATGAGAACGAGATCAAAGGGACGGCGAAGCAGCCCCCGGCATCTTTCCCCAGTTATCTCCCTGTCTGGGACAACGAAACGGAAAAGTATATAACCCCAATGTCGTAACATGTCTCGTCTCGTTTCGTCTCGTCGCTTGAGCATCGTAGCTGACTACCTGATAGGTACCCACCGCTTCAGCCCTTTGAGCATTATGAGCATGGGAAGGATGCAGATCCAACTTTCCCCGATCTCTTCCCTGAGGGCAAGGGCGAAGTGGAGGAGCTTACTCCAACCATTGGCAGTGAGGTTCGTGGTATCCAGCTGAGTCAGTTAACTGATAAGGGTAAAGACCAGCTAGCCTTGTTCATCGCCCAAAGAAAAGTTGTCGGTATGTTTCAATACAAGAAGATATTGCCCTTATATTGTTTTGCTGACAGAGTTCTCCAGCTTTTCGAGACCAGGACTTCGCTCAGCTACCCATTGAGAAGGCCCTTGAGTTTGGTGGCTATTTCGGTCGACACCACATCCACCAGAGCTCTGGAGCACCAAAGGGCTTCCCCGAGATTCACCTCGTCCATCGTGGAGCGGACGACAGGAGTGGTGCAGAATTCCTGGAAACCCACACGAACTCGCTTACCTGGCACTCTGATGTTACCTTCGAGAAGCAACCTCCAGGTACTACATTTCTATACCTGCTAGATGGCCCCTCAAGCGGTGGGGATACTTTGTTCTGTAACATGGCTCAGGCCTACAGACGGTTGTCCCCCGAGTTCCGCAAGCGTTTGCACGGCCTGAGAGCCGTTCACTCTGGCGTTGAGCAAGTCAACAACAGTTTAAACAAGGGCGGTATTGCACGACGCGATCCCATCACGACGGAACACCCAATTGTCAGGACCCATCCCGTCACCGGGGAGAAAGCTCTTTTTGTGAACCCACAATGTGAGTCCTTGATTGACGCTGTTAGATCATTATTAGAGCTCTAACGGTAATTAGTCACCCGATACATCGTTGGATACAAGAAAGAGGAGTCGGATTTCCTGCTCAAGTTCTTATATGATCACATTGCCTTGTCCCAGGACATTCAGACTCGTGTACGGTGGCGGCCAAGAACTGTTGTAGTCTGGGATGTAAGAATAACTTTTACCGATGTTGTCTTTTATGCAAGGAAAACTAACTGGGAATTAGAACCGCGTTGTTGCACACAGTGCTATTTTCGATTGGGAGGATGGCCAGAGACGGCATCTCGCAAGAATCACGCCACAGGCAGAAAGACCATACGAGACACCATTCGAAGGGTAGAGGCAGCAGGAGCAGCTTATTCCTCAACGTAATCAGCGTTGGAATATGAGCAAGATGGTAAGGCGCCATGATATTATATAAAAACGATTTACGATTGGCGAATTGGAATCAATTACTTGCACACTGGCGGGTGTCGCTGTCACAAAAATATATATACATATATATAAGAAAAGTAAAAATTAAATTCTAACTAAATAAATGAGAGGCAGGAAGGACACCTCACCACCCACGTGTATGAGCTCTGATGTAGAACAGTTTGGCAAATCTTCCAAAGTCTTCACAACTTCGAGTTTGTATTTCGACTAAGTTTGCCTGAGCCTTGCTTAGAACATTTGACTTGACCTTGCAAGCTTGTTCGCAACTCTTCGCGTCAAAAGGGTGTCGAGGGTGGTGGTCTTATCTAACTCAGGCGTGTTCACGTAGATTCAAGATGGCTGTTTGAGGCCTCCTGTGGTCTTTCTTCAGAAGGACTAGGAGGGATTATCATGATTGTTGGAGGTATAATGCAGGAATGCGACGAGTTCTTTTCAGGAATAGTTATGTTCGTAAACGTGACACCCATAATCTCGACAGGGAAAGGAAGTGCTTCCTGTCTGGTAGGGTTTTCGGTTTTGACTGCACTTGTAGAGCGTGAATAAACATGGCACTCTATTGGTGTATGTTTTTCGACCACGTCCTCCAAATGTTCCCAGGTGACATCATCCTCATTGTGGTTGCTTGCTGTTAAAGGTTGTAGATCTCGGCTTTCAGTCGTCATTTGAAGAGCAGGAATCGGCAGAAAGCTTGTATTGATTTTTTGTGAAAAAGAAGGAAATCAAGACGAAGTCCATGGACTGCTCAAGCCATTTAAAAAGAGACATTAGACGCGAACCGGAGGAACGAACTGTTAAAGTGGCACAGTGGATGAAGCAGAGGAAGGTTGATTCACTCTGGAATGGGAAGTTGGTCCGGTGTCATGCATTCTCAAAGAAGGATGGCACCTAAGGCGTTGTCCACAAACGGAGCGGGAATGCATACCAACTTACTTCTTAAACATTCTTTGCCCGGTCAAACCGATGCATAATGCCAACCTTCCATTCCCGAAACTCCCTTGCAGACTCAGGTATCATCTCGTTTCTTCTTTTTAAAGTCTCTGACACAACAGACAAGACACCTGATGGCAGTCGAAGTTCCTCCAGGGACAATGATGACGCCTTGCCACGATCAGGTTGAAGCATCTCATCCACGTTAGTAACATCCTGAAACAAGATTTTCATGGCCCGTTGCGCATTGATACTGTGATCAGAGTGCGAATTCGAATACTGCATGTCTGGATTGAAAACCCAGATCTATACATCGATGAGCGAATGTAACAAGTCTGAGGGAAAGTGGACGACATACCAGTAGTCCATCTCCTTGTCCACAATGGAGAACAAATCGTCGAGCACTTTCTCTCTCAATTAGCTCTAACAATTGAGCTGCTACAACCACCTCCAAAGGATGACTTTCCCATGCTGGGTCTTCGTGCGCGCCTTGCGACAACTGCCGGTTTACAGATACGCTTGTTTTGAATAATCGCCATCCTTTGGCAACCGTGTCTTCAATCCCTATTAGGCCATTGCAATTGTCGCAAAGCAAATCCGTCTGTGCCTCCATGGAAGCGGCAATTGCACTCTTCTTTTCGACCTAGAAGAATGACTTTATCAGCAATCTGTTGCTATGTAAGAAACTATAGGCTTAAGAACATGGTGTGCTTTGGTCATAGAGCGCATATAAATTGTATTCGTGAAATGCTACAGTCTAGTATCTGCTTCTTGACCACCAGACAATGGTCGAGGTTGCCGGATTAACGGGTAACCTAATCTCCGAATTCCTTCCCACATGTACCTCGCTGTAATCACGTTAATCCCATGCCTGTGGGTAAGAAGACTGAATCAACGGAGAAATGAGGCGAGGCGAAATCTTGATCCAGGCCGAACACCGTGAAAATCAAACGGCAAACACGGCAGGACGCGAAATCCATCACGAAGAGGATAACTGCACCAAGCCATGGCACCACTCAATCTTCGTTATGCAGATATCGGACCAAAAGAGAGACCAAGATGCAGTGATTGTAGGGCAATTGTATCGAAGACCAAAGCATGGTAATGAAATGGCCTCCTTCTTTTTTTGCCCATACCATACATTGGATAGGATCGCAGTCTAGAATAAGGCCTGGGCGTAAAGCACTAAAAAGGATGGCCATAGCAATGCTAGTCAAAACACAACTGAAAAGAACATTCGTGCTTACCGGTTTCAAGCCTCTACAGTCGATATCCGCTATGAGAAAAGTTGCGACGTCCACTAAAACAGTCCCTGGAGTTGCAACAACCTGATTCAGGGCACCATACCCCTTCACCGTAGCATTCTGGTCCTCCGTGGCAATACCATTGGTATGATCATGGTCATGGCCTTCATGAGGATCCGGCTTGTGACAGTGCCAGAAATCCATCATCTCAGCCCAATTCCCGCTAGGCAAGTCTTTCCACACCCAGCCCTGTATACTCTTCGCCTCAAGGTTGGAGTCGCACGACACACGTGAGTCAAGAAGAATATTCTTACAATGGCGACAACGCAGCATAGTACAGTGAGTCATGTCCATCGCAGTCCACGGCACAAAGCTATCCACATGCTCTTCTCTCGAGAGCAGCGAATTATCTTCATCGTCGATCTGCATTCTGAACGAGTATTCCCGTTGACCGTTTCGCTGGTTCTTAGCATCCCCAGCTTGCTGTCCAGCCATACTCAAGGCCCGCCGTGATGCTTCATTTACACGAGCGGGTAACTTGAGTGTATCCGTGACATGGTCGTACGGTGGCGGGAGAGATATAGTAATAGCACGACACGAGCCGGATAAGCAGATCTCCGGCTGGATATTTTGCGATTGTACCGTTGCAGGCAGCGACGCGTAGAGCGTTATGTGGCGGATGTTAGGGAGCAGTTCGGCGTGTAGGTAGAGCGGCGTAGGCTCGTTTCGATGATGTGCTGTGATCATCGTGTGATTTGGGGTGCGCCTTTATTACACGATGATATTGTTAGCTGTCTTTGTTAATATGGTATGTGTTCAGAATAATTCATGGGTGTAGGCTATAGAAACTGGCGTTGATCAAAAATGTTAGAGAATAGATTCGAGCTCAGATCAGCTCTAAATTAAACAAATATCACGTGATCTACGACTTAAGTTAGTGCCTCAGGCGTATATATCATACTTAACGCTTTATGAAGGTCAAGAGCATGGTTGTCTAAAGAATAGTACTTATTGTAAATGTCACTCGGGTAGAAGCGTGCAAATATTGACCTTAATTCTAAATTGTGATGTGCCACCCTTTACTTCTGGCTCAACGCTTTCTAAGATAATATTATCACACAATTTGAGCAAAAAGTAAAGCAGAAAGGGAAACAAACAGAACATGCTTATGGTACATTACATTGCCAACCATTATACCAATGCAGTCCAACCTAAGGAGAGACAATCGAAGAAAAGTACTACTTCATTAAACAAAACCTCCCCAACCATCGAACTCCTCGCCAAATTTGACTGCCGCTTTCAGGTAGTACGATTCCGGGTCTCCCCATGTTGCGGCAGCTTCCTTACACGAGCGAATTGCCTTGACATAATGCGCGTCTATCGAATGTTCACCCTTGACAGCCTTCTGCGCCGTCCACTTCCAATCTCTTCCTTTCAATTCGTAGCCCTTAATCTGATCGAGTTTGATTTCCGGCCTTAGTTGCGCGATGTATACAACCAGAGTTAGAAGCCACCATTGCCTAACGAGTGAGTATTGGAAGCGTGCCGGGATAAGTGGAAGAAGAACCCGGACGGCATGGCTAGTTGTCAAGGTGTGGACAAGGAAAAAGTCATACTTGTCCGATGTTTCAGATCGAGTGGCGGTTAAAAGAGCCACGGCAAGTTCCTGGCTCTCGCGGAATTGCTGCACGGGGTCCTCGATCTTCCACGCGTTCCAGTGATTCAGGAGTGCGGCTTCGTGATAACGAAGAATGGTGTCGATGTTGTTGTCGCCTGGAGTACCAAAGAGGCCGTTGAACTGTTTGTCAGCTCGTACCTTGTTTAGGACTTCGAGCGGTGAGGTCGAATAGTAGAGAGACTCTGCTTGTGAATAGGAAGGGTCGTCGATATATTTATGCATCTTGCCGTAGCATGTAGCTGCCAGAGCTAGGGCTTCCATCCCAACTTCGCGGCTGGACATTTCAAATGCATAAGCAAGATGTATTAAAGGGTGGCCAACTAAACAATATCAGTACTCTTGAACTGTTTAGTGCATATTCGGCGTCATCATACGGTCATCGACGAGGGAGTTGAATAATGGCTCCTTTCCGGAAAATAGGTAATCTACGACAACTTGCTTCCAATCATATCCGTGGCGGACAAGCTCGTCCTCGAAAAAGTCAACAAATGCCCTTTGGTATCTGAAAACACATTTAGTTAACCTCGCACATTAGCCAGCCGCTCATTCATAAGATCACAGACGCAGTGTAGCTACATACTCTCGTTGACCGAGATAATCTCTCCAGTCATATGCACTGATTTCACCCGGAGAATCACTCCAGGGGTCCAAAAGTTTGGACTCGGCCTCATAGATGCGGTTTAGATCATCCGCGTCCGCACCTTGCAGGAAAGATGAGCTCAAAATCTACATCGAGTCAATAACGCTTTTCACATGAAAGATATAATGAGTTAGAGGAGCAGCTTACATGAGGTGTATGGTTGTGAAACCTCCGTTCGTTGTACAATACGGAATAGTTGGCATGGTTCAACTTGAGCAAATGTTTTAGAGCCCGAGCCGGCTTTCCGAGTGCCGTATCAATCTCATGAATCTTGACTGATGGGAGATTGATAAAGGCTCGATCGCGCCATGGCAGAAAGTTTTTCAAGGAAGGCAACGAGATAGATAACATAGCTTGTTAGCTATATTCGTTGAGGGAGTACTATAAGCTCTTTGACGTGCCGAAAACTCCTGCTTAGAGTCTCTCGAGTAGGGTTCGGGTGTTAACGATGTTCAGTACTCGGCGTGTCTTTGGAATAACCAATGGTTAGTACGATATATCGGTTCCTATACTAAACTGAATGTGCTGTGGTTATGGCGATCCCAGCAAAATGTGGGGAAAGAAAGTTGTTGGGGCGAATTGGATGAATTACTTCTAGTAAATGAGTGGTCCACCTGGTGGCCTGAGGTTGGCATGTGCCAGAAGTGACGTCATCGTATCGAAAACCCCATTGAACACCAGACTACACTTTCTTCTAGGATTCTATCTTCTATCGTGTAGGGTCATGATAAAGCTAATTACAATACTTTCAGAAAAATTGAGTAAATGTAACCTCACTTTCCATCGCCTTTTGCGTGAGATTCAGCAGTCTCGGTGTGTGTGGGCACTTCAATTACGCCTGCTATGACATCCACATCAACCCGTGGCCCAGTGAAGTTCTTACGACCATCCACTATCCATTGAAACGTAGAAATAATGAGAATAATTCCAAAAGCAGCAACGCAATAGTCTGGTAGCACACGATCTGTCAGCAATCTCTTCGATAGTATGTTCGCATATAAAGATGTGCAACACTCACTCATATTGCTACCAGTCACAGGCAGCTCGGGAGGGAAGAGGAAGAGCACTGTGGTGAGGGAGATGTAGGCAAGAGAAACCTATCAGCAGTATTAGTCAAAAGCCTCATGCTAACGGGGTTGGTCGGACCTACCAAGTTGGCGATCCAACCCAAAGTATTTGGGAGAACAAAAGACCGCTCAGGTAGCATATTCCGACCACGTAGGCAGTTTACCGCAATCGGGAAACCGTATGCGACGTCAAGCATCACTACTGACGATGAGATAATAGCATTGAAAGCACTGCTCAGGTTAGTCGACCATGCCCTACTGCGATTGTGCCAGAATTGTGGGAAAGCTTGCCTCGAAGACCCAAGGAAGATAAGTCCGAAGATAGTAACAGAAGCAAGAGTCAAGTACAAGGCATTCAATGGGACGTTGAGCTTTGGGTGAACCTTGCAAAAATAGGAAGAAGCCGGGAGGCCACCGTCTCTGCCGATATTGATCAGTACGCCGTGAGAGAAAGGTTTGTTCTGAATCAAGGTATTTACCTTGCAAATGCGTAGATCATACGGCTACTAGTTGCCATAATACTGGTCGCTGCGAAAAGGATGCAAACAAGAGGGAACCTATGGAATATTAGTTAGTAAGGCACCTACCGCAAGGAGACGGTCATAGGAGAAACATACATAAGAAGGCAAATCGATCCAGCATTGTTGTTAGTTGCATCCTTGAAAATCTGAAGGAGACACCCTGCAGCAGAATTGATAACATTATAGATGTCACCCGCGACAAAGAGGAGGACAATTAAAAAGATTGAACCCGTGACGGTACCGATGACAACACACCCAATCATGATTCTCGGGCCCAAGACGGATGGATTCGGGATCTCTGTATAGAAATCAATCAGTGCACTGATTTTCCGTATGGCTTGCGTATAATTCGTACCTTCGATCATATGGGCAACCCCATCCTTTTACAGTTATCAGCTGATGGATGCCAAGCTAAGCGAAAGAAGGCTACTTACAAATCCAGTGAGACCAAGTCCACCTTGAAGAAGCTGCATATTGGTTAGAAATCGTTCATCTGAGAGTACCATGTGCATAACGTACTCCAAGTAACCAAGAAACACCGTCCGGCCCTATAGTCAATCAGCTTTAGCCCTAATACATAAAGGTAATACACATACATCCTGTCTCATTGATAAATTTTGCAAATACAAACCTGGTTTTAATCAGTACATTTATCGTAGAGCTGAAGGGAAAACATCATCCTTACTCTCCCGAGTTATAGTTCGGTGATGAGCATGCAAGCAGTGTTATCGAAACAACAGCGAACCCAGTCAGTGACCAGACGACTTGACTAATGTCAGAAATATTGGGCAGCAAGGCATAGGAACACATGTGAGCTTACAGGCACCCTTAGTGAAATAAGGAAGGCCATTGTTCATGAAGGCATTTATGATGAACGCAAAAATATTATAGCCAGTATAAATCAGGAATTGATGCCAGCGTTGAGATTCATATGTCTAACAAGAACAATTAGCGAGCGAGTACATTTGTGTCGAGTGTTGGGTTCCTTACTGGGTTCATCAATGAGATTATACCCAGGATCAATTGGCTGCCCAGCAGCCCACCGGTGGCGGTTAATGCAAGCTAGACTAATCAGCCTTGTGCCTGATGTTCAGTATTGTCTCAAGTAGGCCTACCCATCCAGAAACGTTGGCCCAACCGGTAATCCATGAGAGTATAGGCATCCATCGTTCCCAAGAAACTTGGTCATGTTCAGTATATTGCATAGTGGAAGCATATCAATGTCAAACACTTACTAACTGTTAAACCAGAAAGTTAGCGAATACTTAAATTATGTTGCCACTAAGGTATGTAGTATAAACTTACCTGCGACCCAATGGTATTGCCCACCAGCGCTAGATCGATAGTCAGACGAGTCAGGGGTCGAGACGTGCGAGGTAGTAACTCACGTAGGATAGGCAGACAAGAATTCGGCAAGCGAGCTTGCTATGCAAAGGTTACATACACCCGCTGTAAATAAGCCTGAATAAATTTAAATTAGTAGGGTGTAGTAATATATGATTCAAAGAACAAAGAGACATGAAAGTGAATCAAGAAAACACGAAAGATATAATGACTTACCCCAGACCACGCCAACAGGGCCTCCGGATGGTAGACTAAGAGATAAGCTTGCCGAGAGAGCGGTCCAAGACTGCAACCAGAATTAAAGTTAATTTACTTTTTCCAGTGCCTTGTGGCTTGGCCCAACAACGTAGTAGTAGCATCCAATAGCTGAAGGATCCTTGTGTTCGGTCACATACATTTAGAATAGCAAAGGCCAGACCTAGCATGGACCTAATTTAGATGCATATGAGAGTCAGTCTCAATCAATATAAGATCCGCGGACATTCTGGAACGTACAGAAGTGAGAAATTTCGCTTCAGTTCGGCCTTGTGACCCATAGCTGCCAACTGGGCATCATCGTCTCCCCGAATATCTTTCATGGCGGATATATCGGCCATTGTAGGGATAGCTGACCACAGAACCAATGTTTCAATCAAAAGAAAGAAAGAAGAAGAAGAAGAAGAAGAAGAAGGAAAAAGCGGGAATGATCAAATGCCTGAAGATAAGACCAAGTAACGTGAGGATAATACTATCAAAAGAGATCAACTCGATTGGACTAGGTGTTGAAAAGATACTGATCACACAGGGAAGAGGAGGAGAAGGGAAAAGAGGACAAAACAAGACAGCAGCAGACATAACCCAACAACCCTCCACGAGGCACACTTCATCCCTTTCCCCATTTCCTCCACCGGAATCTGTCATTCTCGGGGGATAGCAGCGACAAAATTTCCCCCAACTCGTTCTCTGGATAATCGGGTCCACCGTGGATTGCGGGGGATAGTGGCGACATAGCCCATGCTTATCCAATAGGCCATAGGTCACCTCGCCCTTGATAGCGATATACTCCGGAGTAGCTCCGATAAAGAAAAGAACATCGAAATGGGACGGATCAGAGGTTGATTACCACGCGGCACGGTGATTCGTGGGTATCGCCGAGCACCTGGCGCCGAAGGCCAGTGAGAAGGAGTCGTTAGTTGATCAGCAGCGGTTAAAAGTAGTACTAAGTATTGGGAGATATGGAACCTAAGCTTAGGTCCAGAGGGACCGCAGCCTTCCGTTGGCCGTTCCCTCTATGGGTCGGCAATGGTGTGGGAGCTTGTCTTATTGTAATATCGAAATATAATGAAAAGATAGATAACCTTCAAATGGGATTAAGAGATAGATATGGACGATAAATCGAAGGGAACAGATATTATCGAGAGGGTTGAGTCATTTATCAAGCCGTTGATAAGGCTGGGTGGAGATTTCTAAATAAATACTCTGTTTGATAAACCGATTCATTAGTCTCCACGGTGCCTCAGGCCACGGGTATCATGGGATATGCACATAATCAAATCTTTCGATCATCATAGCCATTCATCATCCATCATCTTCGCCAGATACACATACATACATGCCGCTCAAATATAGTAATATATACACATGTTCACCCATACCTGTACACAGCTAGCATCGCCCCATTCCACATTATTACAGAAGTTGATACGAATAAGCATCAACATCTCCTGCTTACTTCGAACTATCACCATCAGCACGGATGAGATGATCCGTTCGAACAATGTAGTCCTCATCACCATTCACAGCTCCATCTTCAACACCGTCGTCCTCCTCACCAACGTCATCGTAGCGGGAAGATCCCTTACCAACCCTGGTTCCTGAATTGGGACCATCGAGAGAAGAATCAGAATCGTTGCCAGGGGAGGCGATGGGCTTGTTCTTCAGTTTCTCTCCAGTACTGATGGAACTCTTGCCTTTCCCTTTGCTGTTAGTCGAGTTAATGCTCGCACTCCGGATGGGCTGTGATCCATGTTTCCCCTTGCCTTTGCCGCTTCCTGTAGGGAGGTGGTCGCCATTCGTAACAGGCCCACCCATATCTAGGTGAGTTCCTAGTTCGAGGGCCTCAAGAGCATCTGCGATAGTTCGCGGTGGTTGCGCCCCAGAATCTTGCTTCTTATCAACAGACTCGAACGATTGTCGGATACGTTCGAAATGCTCCAGCTCCTTGGCACTATATGTTGTTAGTAATCAGTTGTTTCTGGGAGACCTATAGTTCAATATCACTAAGTCTTACCTAACACTGGGAACGAGTTCATCCTGTGCCTGAATGAAGTCCTCCTCCGCAACCGTAACGGCTACATCTTCCGGAGTGGCAAGATGATCAAAGAAATAAGCAGTGCTGACAGGTTCACCAGGTAGCTGTTTTATCTTTTCTTCCACAGCTGTCGCCTTGCGGGTGATAGCTTTAAGCATAGCATCGGAACACAGGGCATACAAATCAGCACCCGTATATGTTAAAGGCAGCTGCTCCGCAACCCGGCTCAGTGATACTTCAGGCGCAAGAGCAAACTTTCTAGTAAGCGCCTCTAGAATCGTGGCTTGTTTCTCGTGCGTATCAGAAACACCAAGATAAAGCATCTTGTCGAAACGACCAGGACGTAAAAGTGCCGTATCCAATAGGTCTGGGCGGTTTGTAGCGCCAATGACGAAAACGCCGCCGCTATTCTCCTCACCACCATTCATACCATCTAACTCTGCAAGTAATTGACTGACAATACGGTCCATTACACCGCCGCTGTCTCCTTGATTTCCGCGCTTCGGGGCGACCGAGTCAAGTTCGTCAAAGAAGACAACACAAGGGCGAGCGTCCCGAGCTCGTTGGAAGACACGCCTAACGTTCGCTTCGGACTCACCAATATACATATTCAATAACTCAGGTCCCTTGACGGAGAAGAAGTTCAGAGAAAACTCTGTGGCAATGGCCTTGGCAAGTAAGGTTTTACCAGTACCTGGCGGTCCGTAGAATAAGATACCACTCCGTTTCTTCATGCCTTTAGCGAACAGTTCAGGTCGCTCTAGGGGTAATTGGATGGTTTCAATGAGGGCATCCTTGACGTTAGTTAAACCACCAACATCATCCCAGCTAACGTTCGGAATCTTCGGTGCGCCAATCGAATCAGCGAAATTCTTCCTCGCAGCATCAACAGCGGCGTCAAAATCGGCCTTAGTGACACCTCGTGCTGCATCACCTCCGGAAATGAGCACATCCCTGATGCTAACTTTCGAGCCAGGGGAATGTTTGCTTGCAGATTCGGCTAACTTCTCCAGGCGCGCAGCCCTCACAGAAGAAGCGCGTTCAACAACATCCACTAGATCTCCGGCAACTAGAGCAGCAGTCTTAAGAGCCACTGAGCCTAGATCCACATCAGGAGATATCTTAATGCCGCGTTCAGAAACAGCATTATGCAGAATGCCTTCACGCTCTTTTTCCTCGGGCGCGCCCATCTCAAACTCATGGGTAAATATGCTGCGAATGCCCTCCGGAATTTGCTCGACGTCCGTTGTCGTTGCTACGATAACCCTTGCATCAGCCACGATCTCGTTCATGGCGGAGATGATTCTGTCCGCTGTTAAGACCTCAATGTGTTTTATAAGAAGGGCTGTGCAGTTTGCTCCACAATGAAATGCGCGCTCTGCTCTGGCTTTCAGATATGCTTCGGTCTTCACGTCACCGCCATTTGCGCCACCCTCGGTCAGTATATCATAGGAATCGATCGAGAAAGTATGGAGGCCAATATCCGCGCATGCCCGTGTTGCGAGAGTAGCCTTTCCTATGTGCCTTTGTTGAGATTTTAAGAGGATGACGACAGATTTCATACCAAGCTGGATCGCACGAGGGCTTGTAGCCACCGACATCAGGTCCCGGATGCGCTCTTGGAGAGATGGTACATATGGCTGTGGTGATTCGGTCACCAGGCCATGAGGTGTTTGGATGTCGCTGACAGATTTGGGTATGGCCTTCACTCCAAGCCAGTATTCCCAGCCGTTATTCAAAGTACCTGGAACTCTGCTCACATCATTCCCAGCCTGCACCATTCTGGTAGTTGCCGAATCAATAATGGAAACACCTCCCCAGTGGTCCTCTCTCGCTTCATCTGGCTCATCCGACAAGCTGGGAACTACTTGCCCAACGCGAAACCAAGCGACGCCGACTTTCCTCGACCCTGCACGATCAGAATCTACTGCTTGGCCCAACCGAGTAGTGAGGTCTTCATCTGGAGCTGCTCCATCGCTCGCAGTAGGCCCTGCGAATACAGCTCTACCAAGACCTTCATCGACGCTAATTCCCACGAGATCGCCACTTTTGAGGAGACGCCGCTTAGACTCAAAATACTGCTTGAGTCCGGCAAACAAGGCTGGCTGAAGAGCACGATCCATGGAAAGCGGAGTGGATACTTTGAGCAGGGTTACTTCCTTTGCCAAAGGCGGGCTTCTGACCGAGGTTGCTTTCATCTGGTTCAAAAGACCCGGTTTCGAACTTCCATTGCCTCCGGCAAAAGTCATCGGTGATATGCGGAGAAATTTCGGGTTGGTGAGGTTGTTAAGAAGTAAAGGAGGAACAAAAACCGAGGGAGTTAAACGCAGCGGAGGGCGCTGAGAGATACTGGGGCGTCTCTCATCGGATTGATTGATTGAATACCGGGGTTTGGCGGATGGCAGGCCAGGCAAGCCATAGATCTTGACCGCACGCCAATCACCAGCCTCCTCATTCTGCTCATTGAAGCTTCCTAATTTGATCGAGGCAAAGATATTGAGTTGTGGCTCCTCTGTGGCCTCGATCCTCACCCAATCCCCAGAAAAGCAGCCTATCTTCGCAAGTGTGCTGATATCCACGAATATAAACGACTCGGAGTCGTCTTCCTCCCGGGGCCTGGGGTGTAAAAGTTCGTTGGGAATGCCACGCAATAGACCCTCCGCTTTAAAGACCTTGCCGCCGCCAACCCTACCGGGGCGCATGGTAGTCGAAGTAAAGTTCGATGCCACGGATCCTGGAGTGTGGATGCCGTCGACCCGTCGGCCACCTGCACGTGGCGTCGCAGCAGTCATCCCGGACATAACACCGGATGGAGGTTGAGGAAGTTCAGGGGCAGAAAGGGAGATCATATCTTCCAAAGAGTCATCCGATGTGTCACTCATGTTCCCGCCCGAGCCCTCCGTTTCCGATTCGTCTGCGGCCGATGCACTTTCTACCTCCGTACTACTTTCGGTCGCCTTATCTTCAGCAGCTGAGTAGAATTGCTCATTGGAAGTATCATCGGCCTCATCTTCTGCGACCTGTTTGAGTAAGCCTGAGCCCGATCGCAAGCTTCGCTGTGTCCGATAGCCATGCGGCCGGGCTTGAATCAGAACAATTTTGGTCGCCGGCATAAGCAGACCCTGGGAGACAGGTTCACAGAACGAGATGTGCGCTGGGGGTGGTGGGGCATATGTTATGGGATGCGGTGGTAGTGGCAGCGGTAGTACATCACCAGTGTGTACTACCTTTTGCGCTCCCAGAGCCTCGCGCACCGCAGCAGTGAGCCTCTCTTCAGACTCTGCCGCAGCCTTCTTGGAATATCTTTTGGTATCCAATCCTTTCCCCGCCTTCGCCCAAAGCCCGTTAGGTTCATTTAAGCTATTAGTAAAACCGCCAGCGAATTTATTTTGGATATCGTCATGGTTTCGCAGAAGATTCCGCTCCACAGTGACGTAGATGGTATCTAGGTGCAAAGGGACAACATCTAAAACCCTTATCTCGACAGATCGCTGGACTTGGAGGGTATGGCGTGTGGGGTCGAGCTTGCTCAAGGCCTGTATGAATGGCTGTAACGAGTCTGCAGAGTCAGGGAAAGCAATGGTCGAGTGAGGGATCGGGGTCCCGTAAGAACGATTCTTGGACTGTGGCCGAATGGGGATGACGGTCCACGCGAGATCCTCAACAGAGTTATAACCCGGAAGGTACGGTGAGATAGCGACGTAGCGGATTTCAGTATCTTCCTGCCCCTCTTTCACCCCAGCGGGAAGGGTCAAGTTAGATAAGCTTCCCTAGACAGTTGAAACCGTTCTCACTTACCAGTCGAGGAGGATTGAAAGAGGTCATTCGCCAAGTCATCGGATAGAACACCGACGCTTCCACGCAGCTGGTGGTCTAGGGTGAAGCGCGCAGCGATAGGAGCTCTGTTACGCAAATGCCTCCGCCCGATATTCCGCCTCCGTCGCTTCGGCTGGTCAGAATTCAAGCCACGGTGCTCGAAATCCATGTTGGAGCTCCTTGGGTATCTAGTCAATTACCGTCGGCTGGGGGAGTAGATGTCGTGTGTAAAGTAAGAAAGGGTTCACTGGAAGGAAACGAATTGAACAAATCAACCAGTCATATCTATCAGCCAATCACCCTAGTCATGAATTGCATTAACGAACGTCCTAAGGAGTGGTATAATTCACCGATAAACTCAGGGCAAGTGACATTGGAGAAAGTCTGGGGGAGCCGGTTGCCGGCCTCTCGGCACCGCCCGCACTTTCTGCCCATTTCCGAAGCCGAGGTCCAAAACACTTGCTTCACAAGACTTGATTAATATTAGTCTTTGTTCGGTAAGAGTATAATCCATACTACTAAATAATGGACTCGACATCCAACTTAGATCTCCACCTCTAATAGTACGAAGCAATGATCTCCACAAATCTGGAGGACAACGGAAGGCATTAGAATCAATCTATTGGGTAAGCGGTCAAAGCTCTAAGTCTTGCAATATAACATCATTAGAATAGAGAGAAGACAAATTATATGTGTACATCCATCATCATGCCTTTTGGTTCCCTTCCAATTTATATTGATTATCACAGTGGCACAGCATTGTAGTCTTTAAAGAGACTACTCGAACAATTGGTCTCCAGAACTATATATGCGATTTATTTGTGCTGGTGTTCTATGTAGTCAAATGGACCTTAAACCTTCTCTTCAGGAGCGATGCTTTAGCCACAACATGCTCTAGGCAACGACCGGGGTAAAATCAATCCCTCGAAGGAACTTCGGCGAGACATTGTATGATGACTGGTTACATAGGTAGCAGAATAACAATTTGGCTGTTGTCACATTTTTTAAGGACTCTACATAGTCACCATCGCATGTCGTCTCTGAATATCTAAAGAAAGATAAGGATCGTACACCTCAAAGAGCTTACCTTAGCCTGCCAATGTCTGGATGCCTATCGAGTGGTATTTGCAGAATATAACTTAAGACAAGGGAAAGCTTATCACTATCAGATATCGGTTTGCTATGAATGGCATGTGTGTATATTCTACGCGTCTCACGTAGAATATGGATCTTTGTGATAATAATAAAGGTATACTAGCGACTTTATTCTCATCATCTCATGTGTAGTTGATGAACTTGTGGGGGGGGGGTTCGGTGATAGTTTTGAATGGCACCTTACTGTATTAGCATGAAAAACGGAATTGATGTGGAGAGAAAGAGACACAAGACAGCCCTATAGATCAAGTCTTGGGTGTCTTAGTTTACCTCGCGGTATATCTGCATCGGCATGTTTCTTGCGAAGACAATATATGTACTGTTAAAGATTGGTTGTTGCATGGGATTGATATGAGATCGTGTGCAGGTGCAGTGGCCCCGAGGTTCCTGGACATCTGTTCTTCTGGGATGCTCCGTAGCATACTGAGTAGCTAGCTCATCAATGACAGTGGTTTCTAGATAAATGCAAGAAAAGATCGTTCTGATCGCATTAAGCAAAGCAATAATTAATAAAACACAAACCAAGAGAAGCACATAGCGACTCGAGACATGTGTTGAGAGTTGTACTAGACTGCAAATACCATCATGACTATTTTCTTTTCGTGTTAAATCTAGGATATAAATCTGGCATTAAATTACGAAGTCTAGCCATGGCCTCATGAACAGTGTCGTCATAACCATAACCCCTTGTTCAATTATGCTGGCTTGTCAAAAGTGACTCAAATTCTCATTGAGATTTGCCCTCTTTTCTTGGAGAGACAAATGACTTCTGTGTTCGGAAAACTTATTCTCTTGGAATTGTTGCTACCTACATGGGATTTGATGATATACTAAGGCTAGTTTATCATCGACTTACGCAAGACATCAAGGCATCCATATTACAGCAAGTAACCACACCCACTTCAAGTATATATGAACCAAGTGATGCCATCACGGTGGATTATGGGCGATATACCTCAGGCAACAATGAAAGGAAGGGTTTGGAATGGTGATATAGAATTCAAAATTGGTAACGTAGATCTGCAAAAGATTGAAGTTCGTGCATACTTCCTCGGAGAATATTAGCCTAGAGAATACTTTCTAGAGCCTCTTTCTGGCAGAGAAAAGGACAAATCAACAGTTCATTTGTGCGAGTGCTACTTCCAACGCTTTGACGGTGATTACTTAGTACTAGGCACTAGTTAACTATTACTAGTACTACGTAGAGTAGTAAATAAACACCAACTGTAAGCGTCACCGACATTTGGACTTTACCTGAGCTTTTTGATTGGCTGTCACCGGCTTTTGAGCGGTCGGGGAGTAAAAACCCAGTGACTCAATGAAGCGACTCAACGTCATGAGGCTCATATACTGTACACAGTCCTCCCAAGTAATGTATTGAAGTGGAGGTTCTGGCTACGAGGCCAACACTCACTGGCCAAAATGTAATTCTATCAGTAAGGTTAGCAGTGTGTCGGGGAAATACTATGTTTGTATAACCTGAATGGGTGAAAAGGATGTCGTGTACTCCGTACTACGGTGGTACATAGGAATAGGTCTCCTTGCCAATACGGTCGGACTCAAGGACGAACGGCATTCCCATTCCAGAAAAGAACCTTGGCAAAGGGAGCCAACGCAATCACTCATTACTTACTTCCAGTTGGTAGTGAGATCGGATCCGTTATTACCGAATTACCACTAATACAGTACGAAGTATCATATGATGATAATGATGGCAGTGACACATCGGCCAAACTCTATATTTCTGACCAAAGACCTTGCAATGCTGACGCACTGTCTTGTAAAAGAAAAAATAAATAGGAATTATTTCATCTCTTAGAAAGAAAAGGGAAACGAAAGAAAAAGAATATAGGATAGAAAAGAAAAGGGTCAAATCGTGGTCTCAGAAAAAAATTCTTAGTTCCAGAATCCATCCTCTGGTTGAGTTTTATTCTATTTTTTTCAGGTTCCGCGGGGGACTCAGAAAGGAAAGGACGTAAAAACCAGAGTCTAGCCGTATAGGTGGCTATTTTCGGAACGGGCTCTCCCATGAGGCCGAACGATCTTCCAAGTGGGATGTTTTACTGGTACCAGGCAGTATAATACTTACCAACCGCATCGCTGGGTTGAAGAGGGAAAAGTGGGACTTTTGAGGATGCGGAGAAAGGGAGATAACGATCCCGATTTATCCTCCATAATTTAATTGAGAATCGACAATTGCGACGGCAGAGAAGGTGCAGACTTAAGTCATTCATTGGATTGCGTCGTTCGGAGTACATTTGGTTGTGTTGGGGGTAGCCGCTGAGGGATGGGTGTATGGGCGAGGTTCCCTGGATTGTGGGGCTGTAAGGCCACCAGAACCCAATGGCAATGATTGGTACCCACATCGACCTTTCCAATTGTGGCTTAGAGGACCTCGTCTATCAGGCAGACATCCAAAACGCCTCAGCCTCCATCGTTGTCTCTCATCTGCCAGACATATCATCGAATGTCTGTCTCCATTCTCTCCTTCAAAGTCCCATATCTACAAGGCTTCAATCTACTATATCTCCTGCTACCTTCTCTCGAATCCTATCCTTATTCAAAAACAACGACATAGCAACCGCTAAGGGCGTTGCCTGATACGGAAAGCGCTCCACGGGGCGCCTATCCCCCTTTTGGACCCCGACTTCAAGGGCTTGTTCTCGGTCTATAATCACTACATCGCTTTTGCGTCACAGACGTACCAAGAAATGTAAGAATCGTACCTCAACCATAACTTGAGGAACCTCTTCTCTCTTTTCTCTTTCCTTTATACTTTCATTTATTCTCTTTCCTTCTGTGTTCTTCGGGTTATGATCTATAGAATGGTTACTGATCCATGAACCGATAGACCTTTAATTATTCGACGACGACTATTTCGATCGTATCGTCAACTATGTCGACACCCCAGCCAGTTGATGGGTCAGACCGGCGTCACCCTCGACGTCGGGTATTAAATCGCCCTCCTCCCTCTCTCTCGGGCGACCTCCCGTCTAATCTGCGCTTGATCAAAGGAGAAACCTTCCACTCTACCAACCGACCTCACTCAGATCGTGACCCCGTACTAGAATTAAAGCTATTGCCTCGTCGCTCCCCGACATGTCCTAAAGCCTTGGAAGCTATTGCCGCCGGCCAACGGCGTATGGCCCATATCCTGAATCGCTTTGATCTCGACTCTCTTTCTACAATCGACTCCTCGGGACCTCAAGACGAACTTCCTGTTCCTCGCGGTATTTTGAAGACGCACATTAAGTCCCAGGCTTCGGTGAAGGTTCCTAGCGAGAAATCCCAACATTCTCAGGATCCCAAGGAGTCCCGCAAGAAGATTCAAAGAGTGAACCACCATACGTCTGACAGTGGACTGGGTACTTCTGTTGGAACCAGTGAAACTATGTTGTCTACCAAGGGAAAGGGTACGTCTTCTGTTGACAAGTCAATTAGTGCCTGATATGGTCTAACTCTCTGGTAGTGACAGCTGGCCAAGTGTGCCAAGCTAGCGTTGGCCACAAACTGTCTTCTGCTGCCCGCGTTGAGATCCAGGGCCGTATTCTTTTCCGTCTGCTCATGGCGGAGAAGTTTCAAGCCTTCCACCCTATTATCCGAGGCGCCCATCGGCAGATCGAAAAAGACCAGCTCAAGTGTCTGCGTGACGTGGAACGAACCCTTCTCTTTTCAACCGTTGTAAGTTGATCTCCGCCGAAGCATGTTGGCGCCTAGCTCATATCGCATATAGGAGGTGAAAGCATCGATTAGGTCCTGGTCCACTTTTTGTCACTTTACGATCAACTGCATCCACGAGACTTCGGGTTTTCTCCGGGGTAGGGATTTGACCTTGCCTAATGATGCACCATATACAAACAACTACTTTGTCGATCTTGTTACACAGATCAACCGTTTCGCAAGAATTCGGGACGCAGCGCGTTCCAGACAGGAATCTACGTCTAACGGCGCGAGGGCCCCTAAGTCTATGTATGTCACTGTACTCTGCGTCCGAGAGATTCTGGAGACTGACTGTAACAGTGAGCTTACCCTTGAGGGCGGCATGTCCGAAACAGGGCGACCTGCTGAGCTTGTCATGCACAGGGATGGCAAGTCCATTTCCTTGCGGACAGGGGAATCGTATGATGAGCATGCTATCCCAAGCTTCAAGCGTACACTGAGCGTTGAAACGGTTGATGAGGGAGTTGAACGGTCTATGGCGCGACGCAAGAAGAATGCTCCCCCGATGGATATTAATCAGAAATGCCAGTTCTGCGATAAGGTCTTGAAGCGACCCTGCGATCTGACGTGAGTACTGTACCGTCCCTTGATCGGAGATGTGGGTACTAACAAGTCGTAGAAAACACGAGAAGACACACTCGCGCCCCTACAAGTGCCCGGAAAGGACTTGCAAGTATGCGGAATTGGGCTTCCCAACAGAGAAGGAGACGGAGCGTCATTATAATGACAAGCACTGCAAGAACCCCCGGTTGTTCAGATGCCATCAGCCCGGTTGCACCTACGCATCCAAAAGAGAGAGTAACTGCAAGCAGCACATGGAGAAGACACATGGCTGGGTATACGAACGGACGAAGAACAACGGCAAAAACAAAGTTGTCAAGCAAGGATCCGCTTTACCCACTCCCCAGACCACCAGCATTCCATCTCCTGCCGCTTCCAATCCAGCGGGCGAATTCTCTACACCCACTACGGGTCCCACTGCATCCCCTAACGAGTCTTCTGTTGCTTTCCCAGAGGCCGTACCATTCTCATTCGCCGACCCTCCCATTCCGACCCAGACTGAAGACTTCCAACTCTTTTCGAATAGTCCGACCTCACTTGGCGGCTCGCCATACCACAACTTGAATGATCTCCATGGATTCCCACCTGGCGCGAACTTCGACTTGAACCATCCCCAGATGCCCAATGTTGGAAGCCCTGCCTCCGGATCGAGCGAATTTCTCACACCGCCTTCTGGTAGCACTCATTCTCCCTACGATCCTATCAACCCATTCCCTGAAAATTCGATGTTCTCCTTTGAACCATATATGCAAGCCAAAACCGATGAGAGTCTGTTGTTCGTGAGCGGCGGATTCGGTGATGTGCCCAGCATGTTTGATCAGAATCCTATGGATTTCCTGACAGACCCGATGGATCCAATGTACAGCTCGACCTTTATGGGTTATGAGACTGTCCAGCCGCAGCTGGAGGCCAATCCGAGCGATCAGTATGGGATGGATTCTTGGGATGATTTCATGTGCAAGCCCGACCAACCTCCCATGTAGAGTGGGGACCTAAGGTTTTGATTTTGGGGTTGATGTAATGCTGTCTTACAGTCAAAGACTTTCCATCTTCGTTTTAAAATATGTGCAGTATGTATGGTGTTCGGATCGGGATCTCGCAAGGGCTTTATGGTGGATTAATGGTGTTCAATCAGCAACTACATGGTATCATCGGCTTGGGAATTTTTCTTATCATTCTTCAGCAAACATCCTGTTTATTCAGAAGCATTCTTGCTATGTCTTTCGACATGGCACTATTGTTGGCATTGTTTTGTATCATTGACATTGAAACATTTGTTGTCGCTAGCCGAAAGGGGACAATTTCTGTTTTCAGATGGCTCTCCGCTGCCGGACGTCAAATTGCCAGATATGTATACTTTTGCTCTAGGCTAAGAAATCAACATCGTCTAGAATCATTTTACCCATTATAGTAGTCACTCGTCCGTTTGATGGGTAAACTCGTCCAGACAACTTGTCTTTCAGACAGGGGCTTGCATCCATGGGTGTCATTTCCAGGTCCCCCTGGGGTCCGTTACACAATGCTAGACCTAAGGCGCAATGTACAACTACCTAGTTTGGAGTCCTCCAACAGTGGGTTTTACCACTCACTCCCTGCTAGAACACTTTGAAACCCCCCAGGAACATATCACATTCATTCCATCAAAACCGGGTACGTACCTCTCTCCCCTTCCAGGGCTTAGAACAGCACAAAAAAAGAAAAAAAAAAAAAAAGGAAAGAAAAACTCTAAACAATCAGAAAAGCAAACATATTGAAACACAAAAGAAAAGTGTCAACCCCACTCACTAGCCAACAAACAAAACTACCTAACTCATTAATCCCTAACCCTTTCTTCTCCCCTAACCATTCATTTGTCCCGCTATAGCCGCATCACCTGCATACACTACTACTACTACTACTAAATCTGTAAGTCATGCTCTAGTATTAATTACCCGATTCAGCCAGACGAGCAGAACAAAAACAAGAATGAGGAACTTTTACTGACGTCAAAAAAGCCAATCTAGGGGCAGATATCTGGATTTCTCTCCATGGTGTTGGTGCTTGGAAGATAGGTCATACATAGTAGAGACTTTGGGTCTGCGTTGATTCGATTCGATATGATATGATATGGATTGTTCGGTGAATAATGCCGGGCTTTTAATATGCTTTCGGCAATTGGATGCTCGCGGGGAGAGGGGATGTGTGTAATGCGACATGTTATGTTATGTTATGCTATGCTATGCTACGCTACTTTGTCTAGCTTGGGGATGATCTATGATGTCCAGCTCCGTAACAGCTATGGTTGGGGTGTGTCGGGAGAGGGGGGGAGGAGATTGATCTGCGTGGTCTGTGAGATCATCTTGCTTAGACTTTGGGTGGTGAACAGGCTTTACGTGATGTTTTTTGTTTTCGTCTTGTTTGAGAGTTGGTATATTCAATATTGGCGTTGGTGTTTCAGGGCACTAGCGCTACTATGGCCTTGGTAGAGGGATGGAGTATCTTCATCTAGGGTTCTACCCCACTACCGTCAATCCATACATCAAGAAATACCGGTGAACACCTCCTGCCAGGGACAAAATCAAGTAAAGTGAGAAGGCCAACATGGAGGGTAGCACTGCATGTATGCATGACTTCATAGCCTTTGAGTCCAGGGGGATTGACCACCCCTCCTTCCATGATGGGATAGAGTGACACGGAACGATTAGGGGATTATTCACGGCTGTTGCGGGAAATTGATAGTCTGCAAATGATTCAGGATGAGTGTTTTTCTTTTCTTCTTTTTCTATTTCTATTATCGAGTGCCGATTTTCCCTTGAGGCCCCTGGTTGTAGGGCTTTAGTGGAGATAGTGATAAGTGTCATCCTGACTATCAGTTTAACTATGATAATAGTACACTATGTACTCACTCCTACCTCATTTAGTCCTGCATAATTGAATGTTTTAATATTAGCATTAGACAGGAAGCAGTCCATCTACAAAGTAAACTTTACTCACTAATTCAGATAATAATTTCGAGTCCTAGTATAAAGAATCAGTATGTACAGTGTGTACGGATGGCATGATATGATATGATATGATATGATATATGCATGTAAGCAAGAACGCGAAAACAAAACCACCTATAGACCCCGAAACCCGCACGATAATCACCACCACATTCCAGACGGGCACACCCGTGACCCCTCCGTAACCTTCGTCAGTGAGTTTTTTTGAAAGGAACTATTAGGTTCGTATGGTAGATAGTAAGTAGATTTGCAGATGATACGGAATGGGAATGCGGGGTCCCCTTGATGCGGATGACGGGTCAGATCGGTCCATGCGTTTTGGGAGTGATTGGGGCCTTCTCATATAGAGGCGGTGTGAGGGAATGAGTAGAGGGAGGAGCTTTGATATCTTCTTTTGATTAGATTGGGTTTAGGGTGGGTGAGTTTAATGGTTTAATGGTTTGGTTTTTTGAGTTTTGACATTTGGGTTCAATCGATCGTCGGGAGCATGCTTTGGGTTGGGGTTGAGGGCTTTTCTTTGTTTTTCTTTTCTTTTTTTTTTCAACTTTCTATTGATTAGGGATGGAAGTGGTAATGTTGTCATGGATAGGATTGGATTGGATTTGATCAGGCCATTCTGACCCTGTGACATGATAAGTAATGGTGTGATAATAGTAAGAAATCAAGTGACGGTGCCTTTGTTTCGCCCTTGCGTATGCTTGCCCAACGAACGCCTTGCTAATCTAAACTGTCCGAAATAGAAGGAAAACAGATGAACCCGAGACTGACAATAGAAAAAAAAAATAGAGAGTGAGAGTTCCAAGATCCTCAGCGATCTTTAGCATGCTTTCAAAATCACAAATGAAACATTAGACGGGAGGGTATTCGCTTGCTGCGGCTTAACATAAAAAAAGGGATAAAGCTAATGCAAGTAGAAGAATTCCAGTTGATCGTCGATGCAGTAGAGATAAGCGAAATGAAACGTAAGAGATGCCTCTTCGAGACGAGTTCAAGCCGCTCTCTGGCGTCGGCGCAATTCATCTCGGCTGAGAAGGCGCCGTATGCGAGAGACGAATCTGGAGGCTGTGGAGTCTGCAGTTCATCATCGTTAGCATAAATGACAGGTAAGATTTGATGAAGGAAAAGAGACTCACCGCTGTTGTACCTGCATGAGGTATACTTCGAAGAAGTCTCCGAAGGCGGCCGTGATGAAGCTTCGGCCCAATAACTGATGTCTTGATATCCAGAGAAGTTCTTGGCTTTGGACCATGGGATTTCCTCAGATTGTAGTTGAAGAGCCACGACATGTGGATAGAGATCTCCTAATGGGTAGAGAAGTTCTTCTGATGAACGCTCTTCTTGTCTTATATCCAGGCTTTGACTCCTCTGTTGCGCAGTTGGTTAGTTACTACTTCCATTCACCATGGGAAAGAGGTAGGTTGGACTCACGTAAGGCTCGTAGTTGGTCTTGTAGCACATCTTGAAAGTTTAGAAGAAGGGAAGAACGATTGCAAGTGGTTGTGGAAAGTTCAATGATAGGCAGTGGTAGTCAGAGGGAATGGGGTGATCTTTTTATCTTTCGGTATGGATCTTGATCTTGGGATATTCAGAGCTTTTTTAACTTTTGGGATGAGTGTGATGGGTGATCGAGAAGTCTTGAAGTCTTTATAACGAGCATGACAATCGTGGAGGTCGTCAGCCACACAGTGACCTGGGTGGGGACTTGGGAACGCATGGCATGGAGACAGACATGGCTATTTCCATTTGCCCATTTTCTTTTTTTTTCCCTGATTAGCGCCATCTAAGATCCTGATTTAGTGTGACAATGGGTCAGATTAAGGAAGAATGATTTGATTTTAGAAACAGAAAGATTAAAGTCATGATCTCATCATGAGGTACAGTTCACGAGACAGCTAATTAAAACGACCCACCTAATGGTGGGAAACCCAATCATGTCGAACTCATTTTCGCAATCTATTACTCCGTCAGTCGTAGTGTTTTTTAGGAATGCTTAGCCGACCTCGTATATCCTGGTATGTGCGTGTGACGGTCCAGTCACAGCTCTCGGGCGCATTCGGTCGACCCACCCGTCAGGCACGCAGACAGAGAGTCAGACTCTGTAACTGAGTCAAAAGACTCAAAGAGTACAGTCCCTGAACATCTTAAAAGCACATCGGTCAAATCACTATCCTCTTTCCCGTTAGTCATTCTATTTAGTCACCCAATAGCTGTAGTACACTAACCAGGTTAGCCTTATTTGACACCCGAATCTCAATCACCATCTGGACTGATCGACAGGCCAACATACCCCATTCTGCGACTCAGTTCGCTCTCCCTTGCGTCCAGCAAGGTCATGTTCACCCTCACCACGTTGTACAAGAGACTGTCCCTGATCAATAGGCATCGGGATCGAGTCAATGATACTCAGGGAGTACCCACGCGCAACAACCCTTGTGTTACCCATCATGACAAACCTAGACACCATGTGTGTTGGTGACACGACTTGAAGCAACTCCTAACCGCTGCAGCACTATGCCAGCAGGGGAGCTGTCACATCTGCTGCGGCATCGACTATTGACTCGAGTAAAAGAGGCCCGTTTCGCTCGATACCTTTTTGGGTAGGAGCGTTGGCCAGTATTCCCATTCGACGGTACCTGGCGTCGTATGCGTAGAGTCTTCATTGTCAACTGTCAATGTCATTCGTAACGACACCCTAGTAACCATTGCCTGGGCTAGCTGAGGAGGCTGCTGAACATTGTTAGTGAGCCTACAAGGATCACCCATCACTAGTAGGAAAAGTTTTCCAAATCCTACTCCTTAGTATCGTCGGGGTTTCCAGGTCCCCGGGTCCAGAGGGACTAAAGAATCAATAGTCTAGCGAGAACTAATCACAAACCGCAATGATTCCATTGATCCGCTTACCACATGGGGCAGGACCATCGAGACTACACAGCAGGGTTGGGATGTTGGTGAGGCCTTAGCGTCTTAGGGGGACCCCATCGGGTCAACTAGCAGTGCACAGCCACGCGTAAACCCAACTGAGCCACGTACTAGGGCTGAAGTGGCTTGATGTCTGTGGCTAGAGATATGTGTGGCTTGACCCATTTTTCCAATAGCACGATGGGGGATAGCATCAGATCTTCAATATGAGCTCCACTCGACCAAGGCTAAAGCTTATGAGGCCCATATTCATACCACGGATGAACCATTCTGGATCTTCCTTACTCTATTCTTTCCAATTTCACCGACTTTGTCCTTCGGAGTGCCCGTGCTTCTCCCGTTGGCCGACATGGACGATCCATCTTCCCAAGGGACGTAAAGAAACATAAATTCTACCGTTCCCACACTCCGATTCTCCTTTACACATCTCCCAATCCAAAAGTTAATTATATTGTTTCATTGAATTTGCTTCCAAACACATTTCAAGTCTCTCTCGCCTTGCACTCTAGACTTGTACCACTTGCCATACATGCTCAAAGTTAACCGTAACAATGGACGTTCAGGGCTCTGGAAGAGAATACTGGGAAAGTTCACCATGTATGGACATGCACGAGTCCTCTCCTCTCGCATCCATAGCTTATCGTCCTGCTAGTAAGAAACTCCCCAATGGCTTACGCGACTCTCATGAAGGCATTTCTCTAAGCCCCAGTCCTATGGCAGAATCGACCGGTTTGGACACTGAGTACAATGGACATGGGCAACCTCCCGCTGTCTGTGTCTCCGACAGCCCCCTAGGATGTGATATGAGGCCGAATCAGGGAATACTTACTCCCGTCGAGGAACCCCCTGTGGATACGGAATTCTCTCAGGTGGATCTCAACGAATGGTACCCTCGGTACTGGGCTTGCATGCAATACTTCCTCGACCAAGGACAACACTCATCTAATGTGCAGTCGTTAGCTGCTTTCGTCAACATCCGGCTTCCATACCAGCGATTTTCTACGCCAGTCACTCGATTTTCAATGCCCCAACCCATGAACCCTGGTGTGGAAGAAGCCCAGAATGGCCCTTCACTTGTACCGTTGAGGCCTTTTATCCGACGTCTCATCGTGACTGGGTATGATACCCCATCAGTTTTGCAAGCATTTTTCGGCAACGATTGGCAAGCTGGAGTCGGGTGTGTTTGGAAACAGGAACGAATTAATTACTTGTTTACTGCCAAGAGTGGAGGGTGGGCATCGACCAAAGCGGCATATGACATTCTTCCGGATGAGCAGGCTCCATTTCTTCAGCCCCTTCGTGAGGCTACTGAGGAGGAGCTACGGATCGCCGAGTCACGGTGGAGTGAATGGCTAGCAATGGAAGATTGGATGGTGGGACCGCGTAGCCCATGGTGACTGGGTCTGATGAAGCGACGAGCTATGAACTTGATGATATTTGTCACTCTTTTACTGCTTTCTTTTGTTATTCCATCATATTTCCCTCTGTCTATCTTTTTTATTTATTTTTTATTTTTTTAAGGGTTGTTTACAGGTCTAAAATTCGGACTTATATTTAGCGTGTCAATTTAATTTAATTTAGATTGATTACATCTTACTCCATACACAGTGCTACCCTTAGCGCCGCTTCGGGTCCTGAAACCTTAGGATCCTACATAGATGATGGGTGTGAATAAAATTTTGAAAAAGTGACCTGTCATATGCGTCAACCTGCATGGAAGGCTTTCTAGATTGTTCTCAGCATGAATCCAATTCTCGGAGGTCGCGACACATGGCCAAGAACACGTGCATTAGCGCTTCTGAAGAGTTTTCTACAATATCTTTATTTTTATCATCCGTGATTTAAGGAATAAATCAATCTTACTATGGTTGAGTTAACATTTGGCATGTCATAGGGATGCATAATTTCTCGGGAAGTGTCCAATTGACATTTTCAAGAAGCCGGCTAATCTGAGGATTAAAGTAGCGGTACGAGGCCGAGTGCGCACCGCCACAGGTCGGCCTCTCCGACTCTTGACGGGAGCTCCGCAACCGCGCTTTACCTCCTTTGGCATGGATTCCTGTCATTAACTTAGGCTGGCATGACAAAAACTCGGCCCTGAACTATACCATTTGAGGTAAAATCACGACATGCGCGGGTTGACTCATGTCCTTCGCGCAATCCGCTTATAATGCCATTTATATCCATTCTCCAGATCAAGGGGTACTCTGGTATGAACATTGACTGGTTGAAGCATAGTTCTAACCCCTAATCCTACAAGCCTATCGCCTCGCCCGGAATTACATTTCCCTAAGGCTACTAATATCTCCACTGTCATATCCACTTTGATGGGTTCCCCAAGGCCTTCCTCGGCGTTTCATATCGTCACAAATGATCCGCACGCACTCGTTCCTTTACTAAAGTCTCAGCTTCCTCATTCGATTCCGTTGCTACGGCGCCTCCAGCATGGTCTAGCGTATCCTTCATCGACTGCCAAGATTCTGACTACCTTCTCAGGGGCAGATGCGCCAATCTCTCCGTGGCTGGCTGCTTATGTGGATCTCTTCGCTGGTCGCGAGACCCAGATTGTAATCTACTCAAGCCTCGAAGCCCATGCGACGTCCCCTGTCATTGACGGGGATTTTATCTCGACTCTACGTGCTTCACAGGAGTCTCTAGAGCAGGCTCGTGCGCAACTATTGGCTCTACTATCGCATGTCAAGACACATATGTTACCTGAGTACCTGTCATCTATCAAAGGCTTCGGGTCCTCCCCTATACCCAACAAACTGGGTCTGGATCCCGCATCCAAACACTCGGGTTTGATCCCACCCCCACCCCCTGGAGCTTTCCTAATTGGCAATCTACATACGGGACTATTTTCCTTACTGAAAGCCTCGGGAGAGTACACATCTCCGGATCCTGTTCCAGGGCTTCGGATCCACCGCTACGATTATCCACCATACGTCAAGTATCTATTTAGGGGACAAAATTTCGTAAAAGATAGCTCTGACAGCACTGACAGTTCTCCGGCTCCGCTTCCAGATGGCTTTCGCTTCGCGAATAAACAGGGCCTAGTCGGCGTCCTGCCGCATCAATACGACCTGATACGGTTTCGTACCAGTATTCCACGCTCTCGTGAAACTTTAGCCAAGCTCCCTGGAGTGACTATTTACTCCGATCGGGAGATCCAGCTGCGACCACACTTGCCTGACAACTCGGGCGCTGCTGAGTCAGATGATCAGCCTCCACCCGGCGAAATGCCCATTGCCTGGGCCTTTTTGGGTATTGACGGCGGTTTAGCAACCTTGCACGTTGAACCGGAGTATCGGGGTCAGGGGCTCGCGTTATATGTCGCTAAGGAGGCTATGCGCCGCGGGATGGCCGAGGGTGGCATCTGGCGGGACGGCGGAGAGGAGGATGAGGTTTGGGTGCACACCAATGTATTGGAAAGCAATCTCGCTAGTCGGCGGGTAATGGAGAAACTAGGAGGTGAGATTGGATGGACTTGTACCTGGACTGTGGTGGAATATGGTATATAGATTATGTTTTTGTACACAGTATTAGACCTCTACCTGAACTATTTATGTTGATAGATTGTATATCACGTCTATGGTAGGTCTATTGTGTGAGACAGTATCAATATATGTTGGTTATAAAGATGTACAAGATTTTTTCTAACAGCAGACTGGTGTTTCGATCTATTTCGTTGGGTTACTAGATAGCTGAGATCTGATGGCAATACTATGTGGTAGAAAGATATATAAAGACGTTATTCAATTTTACCACTACTTCCCTGGACTACTGCAAGATCCAAACTACCATTCACCCATATCCCTTTGAATATGCATTCTCCGTAACAGAAATATTACGCAGAGGTTTAGTTTCCATATGTATCTTTTCTTCGCTCTTTTTCAAATAGAAAATAAACAAATCAAAGTAGAATAAAAAGAAGCCAGTAGTGGTCGCTATAAAGAGATAAAGGCTCTTACTTGAGAGGCTTAAGACTAGCTTGGAGGCGATAAATTTCGATTTTACTATTTCTGATAAATTTTCAATAGCCACCAACTTCTCTTCAAAGGTGTTAGTTGTATATGCGAAGAATGACTCAAGAGAGGCTTCTATGGTGGATTCTCCAGTTAATTTCCTGTTGGGGACTAGGATCACCTAATTTGGACTAGCTCCCCGATGTCGCTCCCCGTCATGAATCATTGGATGAATCATCGCCTAAAGAATTCCCGAGATAAAGACCCCTTCCATCAACTTGCAACCCTCTTTCTTTCAATATTCCAATTTCCTGCTATTCAAGATACAAAATGAGCGGTCCCAAGGCTGTCGCTGAGAATATGCTCTGGGGAGGTCGATTTACCCGTTAGTACTTCCCTCTCCCACTCAATTGTCCCCCTCATTCCCGGTTCGGAATACTAATGCCTAGTGTCATTCAGAGGGCCTCGACCCCCTCATGGTTCAATACAACCAGTCTCTGCCCTATGACCGCATTTTCTGGAAGCAAGACATTGCCGGATCAATTGCCTTTGCTCGGGCCAATGTTAAGACCGGTATCCTTACTGAGCATGAGTTCTCCGAGATCGAGCGCGGCTTCAAGCAGATCGCCGAGGAATGGAGCTCCAATACATTCGTCGTTAAGGAGAACGACGAGGACATTCATACCGCTAATGAGCGTCGACTATCGGAAATCGTTGGCAAGGAGATTGGAGGCAAGCTGCACACTGGTCGGTCCCGTAACGAACAAGTTGCGACTGACATGCGTCTGTGGCTGAGGGACGAGCTCCGCAGGCTGGACAGCATCTTGTGCGACCTCATCAAGGTCTCGATATCTCGTGCAGAGAGCGAGCTTGACTACCTCATGCCTGGTTACACCCATTTGCAGAAGGCTCAGCCCGTCCGATGGAGTCACTGGGTCCTGTCTCATGCCACGGCTTTCGCTAGCGAGCTCCAACGTTTGCGTGAAGTCACCAAGCGTGTCAACCGCAGCCCCCTTGGCACCGGTGCCCTGGCAGGAAACCCATTCAACATTGACCGTGAGGCAATGGCCAAGGAGCTGGGCTTCGATGGTCTGTTGTACAACTCGATGAACACGGTCGCCGACCGTGACTTTGCCATGGAGACTATGCAGTGGGGTAGCTCATTTATGCTCAAGATCTCTCGCTGGGCCGAGGATCTGATCATCTATAGCAGCTTGGAATTTGGATTTGTCCGTTTGTCCGACGCTTATTCAACTGGTTCTTCGTTGATGCCTCAGAAGAAAAACGCAGGTGTGTTTACTACTCCTTTCCATGAGTGTTATTTACATGAAGTGACCATTAACAAAAAATATCAGACAGCCTGGAGCTTCTGCGTGGAAAGGCCGGTCGAGCCTTTGGCCAAATGGCCGGTCTGATGGTTACTATCAAGGGCCTTCCGACCACCTACAACAAAGACCTACAGGAGAGCATCGAACCTCTCCTTGATCACATCAAGACTGTTAGCGACAGCATCCAGATCGCAACCGGTGTGCTCTCGACCCTCACCGTCATTCCCGAAAAGATGACCGCCGCTTTGGCGCCTGAAATGCTCGCCACTGAAATTGCCGACTACCTGGTTCGCAAGGGTGTTCCTTTCCGTGAGGGTCATCACATCTCTGGTCGCGTTGTTGCCCTAGCGGAACAGACCAACATCCCCATGGATACGCTCTCCCTCGAGCATCTGAAGACCGTCGATGTACGATTTGACGAAGATGTGCGCACTTGTCTGGACTACGAGCGTGCAGTTGAACTGAAGGATGCTATCGGCGGCACCAGTCGGCGGGCTGTCTTGGAGCAGACTTCTGTCCTTAGGAGTCTGCTGTGAGTGTCCCTCTATTTTCAATTTCGGGTTATCGGACAAAAGTAAATAAGTGATATCTGAGTTATGAGATACATATTTTAATATATAACATTTGGATTGCACTTGGACTCGGGTCCCTTCTCTCTCGCATTAGTGAAGGGCCTACAGTATTCTTCGGATGACGCTGTTCATTGTGGACCCATATCTGAAGCAACTCTGGGTCTTGGATATTCAAGTCAGACCAGATGCCCTCTTAAAGGCAAGAATCTGGGTTTGCCGATGAGTCTATTTGGATTAGAAACCCCTGTATCTCAGTCGAGGCAGTCGCCTTTACCCCATAGTTCAGCCCATCCTTTCACACAGTCGCCGCCTTCATGTTGAGCGAGGAAATTTCACAACTGGCTCAAGGCTGTCCAGCATTCTGCTCGATGTAGCGGCAACCTTTCTCTTGTCGGAGACAGAAGCAGCGTCGGCAAACGATTGAACTCACAGAATATTTCCAAAACCCTGCACTCTGCTCCTGTAGTCGGAGGCCCAGATAAATGCACTCCTGTATCTGCAGACTGCAAGATTCAGACACGTCACCAGCTCTCCAGTTGGAAAACACAACCTTACATTTTTGCTCTTTGCCAGACTTATCATCGGAAGCGATCCATTTTTAAATGGGCCGTAGCACTTTTTCAGGACGCGTCGACTTAATAAATCAACCACAACAGCAAACTATACCAAGGTCTCCACTTACGAATATCGGTAGCTCGTACACATTCAAGCCTGATGGTTGGTGGTCAGGGACTTCGTTCCTGTCTTGATGATATATCTTCCGCAACGCCGAAGGGCTTTGTGCAGTAAAGACGCCTAATTGGAGTAACTCGTGTGTTTTGAATCAACCGCCGCAAAGATCAGTCACTGCCAGCACTGCTTTTCGTCTCTATTTGCAAAGAAACAGGGGTTGAACTGGCTCCCTATATTCTACTTAGGCTTTGCGACTGCTATGGCTATGATATATTGACAATCGCTTGTGGAATTGGCTATAGTGTCCGGTTCACACGCAAAACTGGGTATTAGCTATCTCTATTACGTTTTTGCTGTTTCCCATGAACGGCATATACCAAATGAAAGAAATGCTTATGATATCATAAATACACGCCGATATGAACCTTGCAAAGCTGAGCACACCAGGTAAAGAATAACATGCCGTGACCATACATACGTAAGAGAAAGAACGAATAGGAGAAAGCAAAAGGCAAAAGGCTCCCATTCCAAGATCATCCGCCCTTCAGCAGCGAGATCGTCAAATCATTATACTCATTCATTATTATTACTATTATCTGGCCCTCTTGGGAGGGCCTTCTCCTTCGTGCTTGTCCAACCTAGCCTCGTCGGGCCTATCCTTCCCACTCCGGTCGATGAGCCGAGAACATTGACCTCCTTGCAGTTTCGTAATCCATGAAGCCCATGGCATGACTACTGAGCGTGCCATGGCCGGAGGAAGATTCCGGCAAAGAAGCGTCAAAGTTCGCAGTCAAGACTACGCCATCAGCGGTGATGACGGGCGGCGGGCTTGTGCAAGTCGAGTCTAACTGTCCCTGGGGCGATGCGGGCAGCGTAAGAGGTTGTTGACGTTGGCGAGGAGGAACGTTTATTAACTCCCTGCAGGGTTGAGCTGCCAGTTCGACGCACCCTGGGTTTGAACGTCCCAGTGATAATATCGATTGATTTGAGGACGGTCTTTGCTGCTGTGGGACGTTTATTAGCTCCCTGGTGGGCGGGGATGCTAGTTCGGCTCGTGGTCGGTGCACGCCCGTGTCGCTGAGCTCGGATGTTGATGCATTTGAGCAACTGAATGGCGCGTACGGGCTCGGAGGGTAGAGGTGGTACGCGTTTAATTCTGCTGCGGTGGATGTAGGTGAGGTTGGGGTGGTTCCGTTGGTGGAATAGTCAGTTGGCGTGAGAAGGGAGCTGACTTCAGCTTTTTCCTTTTTCAATGGCGCTGATAGAGAAAAGGTCATTTGCCGCACGCCGTATAGATTGGAGAAGTTAAGAAGTCTTGATGGCATACTATGTATTTCTTGTTCTGTAGTCATCCGGTCATTCTGTGGTGGCTTGGTATCGATTTCAAATGGCCCCTCCTTGTCATCATCAGTGAGAGGAGTGTGCCATCGGAGAAGAGTGAATCGCCTTACACGCTTCTTGCGCCTGCGATAGGCAAAAATCAGAACCATAATAAGCAGTATGAGGAATACGATGGCCCCTATAACACCTCCGACAATGGGTCCAATGGGGGTTCCTTTGCTGCCTTCCGCCTCGGAACCCACGTTGTCGGCAGCGCTCGTATCGATACTGGTGGTGGAGGCAGCCGTGGTTCCATGAAGATTAGTTGTATCCGGGCGACCAGTCGTAGTTACATTACTCGCAACCGTAGATAGTGTGGAAGATCCGGACGTCGTGAGAGTCACGGTTCGTACCATAGTATACGAGCTAGTATGCTTGGTTGTTGTTGACTTATCATCATCATCGTCCGGGCAGACACCACCGGAAGCGCATGGATCTACCGAACAGCATCCTTGGAAAGGGCCTTGAGAGCAAACATACCACTGTTTCTGGCCTGAGCATGAACGGCTCATCACGAAGATTGATTAGCGATCATATAAACAGGTGATATATGATAGAAAGGTTTTGGGATCTCAAAAGAGCATCTGAGTGATCGAACGAAATGGGGGAATTCCCAAGGCGGATTAGGCGACCCTGCATGGCAAGGGGACTGAGAGCCTATTATTTAGTCCCTGAGTAGGAAAAGAGATGAGCCCTAAAAGCACTGTCGCTCAATGTGTACTAGTATGTCCACACTATCTAGACCAAGAAGGCTAGACGGTATGCGTGGTGGGTAGGATTCTGCGCCTTTGTTTGCTACACGACTTGACAGCCCGATGTGGTCCAATGCGATAATCATTGAAGAGGGTCTCAGCATACATGTGGTCGTCAGCGAGCCCCGATTCAAGACGTAGTCGTCGGTACCCTTTTGGGGTGTTTTGGAGCGCCTGATGTGATGACTCTTAGTCTAATAATATGTCCTGAAACGGACAAACAGAAAATCAATCAGTGTGTCCGCTTGTAAGGGTCCTTAAAGACCCTGTTTCACCGCGACTTCAGCCTGGCGAGAACGGTGCTTTTTTGCGCATCTGGGGGAGATGCCTTCTCAGTGCGTTGGCTCTATACTAGATATGGTTGTGGCTGTATTCTCAGTTCTTTGTTAGGTTTGCCCATGCGTCCACCGGTCGGACAAGATCCTAGTAGACATAATCATTCCATGACAAGTGACCAGCCAATCAAATGATAACCCAGCCGTGTTGTTAGGAATCGACGTAGTCAAGATCAAATGGCAAAAACCTAAATCCCGCTAGCTTCAGAAGTCACGGTTTTGAACCAGCCCTAAATAACCAGTTAGGCACTGGAAGGAAAATTAGGACAATGTCCAAGTCATCTAAAACATCCATTACCCAGTCCAAAAGAGGGCTTTGCAACACAAAAGAAAACTCCAATTGTATGATCGGTAATAAAGGGCTATAAAATAACAATACAACGTGAGTACACCGAACTCATCGCCTGGGAAAATGGATATACACATATAAACACACTGGAAATAAACACTGCCAGATTTTCGTGACGCTATTTTTCCTCCACTCAAAACACCCGTTTCTCTAAACATGCCTCTTCATCGGATCACACGGGTGCAACGCGCTTAGTAGACACGCTTGAAGGGGGGCACGGGCTTGCACTCCTTCTCGTCCAAGGTGTTGTGCTCGACAGCGCGGTAGCCCAGGTCGATCTTGCCGTGGGGGTTCTTCTGCCATGTGAGGGTGTGCTTCATCCAGTTCTCGTCGTCACGTTCGGGGAAGTCTTCACGGGCGTGGGCACCACGAGACTCCTTGCGGTTAGCGGCGGCGACAGCGGTTTGAGTACTATATTATCCGTGGTCAGCTATAGTGTCTTTTAAGGGTTCATCAGGTTGATACATACGCGCAAGTCAACAAATTACGGAGTTCAAGTGTTTCAACGAGATCAGAGTTCCAGATCATGCTGCGGTCCTTGGTACCAACTTGGTCGTACCACTGGTCAATCTCGGTGACCTTGGCGACACCCTCATCCAAACTCTCCTGGGTACGGAAGACGCTGACATCAGTTTGCATGGCCTTCTGCATGGCGTTACGGATTTCGAACGTCGACTTGGGACCGTCGGCAGTACGAGCGAAGTCGAGGTCCTTGATGGACTCAGCACCGGCATCGGAGCTCAGTTCGCGGTGAGGCTTGCCGGGGGAGGCAATGTCGCGGACACGGTGGGAGACAGCACGCCCGAAGACAACCAGATCCAGGAGGGAGTTGGCACCAAGGCGGTTAGCACCATGAACGGACACACAAGCGGCTTCACCGCAGGCGTACAGACCAGGAACAACCTTGTCATTACCGCTCTCATCCTGGGTCAGGACTTCACCAGTGTACTTGGTGGGGATACCACCCATGTTGTAGTGGACGGTAGGCAAGACGGGAATAGGTTGCTTGGTGACGTCGACGCCAGCGAAAATGGAGGCGGTCTCGGAGATACCGGGTAGACGCTCGTGCAGGAGCTGAGGAGGTAAGTGGCTGAGCTGGAGGTAGATGTGATCCTTCTCAGGACCAACACCACGGCCCTCGCGAATCTCCAGGGTCATAGAACGAGAAACGACATCACGAGAGGCGAGATCCTTAGCGGTAGGAGCATAACGCTCCATGAAACGCTCACCCTCGGAGTTGAGCAGGTAACCACCCTCACCACGAGATCCTTCGGTGATCAGACATCCAGCGCCGTAGATACCAGTGGGGTGGAACTGGACGAATTCGAGATCCTGGTTGGGAAGACCGGCACGGGCGACCATGGCCATACCGTCACCGGTGCAAGTATGGGCGGAAGTGCAGCTGAAGTAGGCACGTCCGTATCCACCAGTGGCCAGAACGGTGTGGTGGGCCTTAAAACGGTGCAGGGTACCATCCTCCTGGTTGTAGGCAATGATACCGCGGCACTCACCATCCTCCATCAGCAAGTCCAGGGCAAAGTATTCAATGAAGTAGTTGGTGTTGTGGCGCAGGGACTGTCCATAGAGAGTGTGAAGGAGAGCATGACCAGTACGATCAGCGGCAGCACAGCAACGGTAAGCCTGGCCGCCCTTTCCGTATTCCTTGGACTGACCACCGAAGGCACGCTGGTAGATACGGCCGTCCTCGGTACGGGAGAATGGGCAACCGTAACCCTCGAGCTCACGAACACTAGCAGGAGCTTCTCTGGTCATGTAGTGAATGGCATCCTGGTCTCCGAGCCAGTCAGAGCCCTTCACGGTATCGTACATGTGCCATCTCCAGTCATCCGCGTGCATGCTGTATTGCATAGAATTAGCAAAACTGCTATTGATATGCTGAACAAGGGGTGACCTACTTTCCAAGAGCAGCGTTGATACCACCCTGGGCAGCAACAGTGTGACTTCTTGTGGGGAAGAGCTTCGAGACACAGGCAGTGTTGAAACCGGCTTCCGCCAGACCGAAGGCGGCACGCAGACCAGCACCTCCAGCACCGACGACGACAGCATCGTACTCGTGATCCTGTCGAAAGTCAGAACCCGGCATCGGCTTATCATAGCTCTGCTATATAAACTTACAATGATGGGGTATTTTTGAGAGATAAAGCCATTGGCTTCCTTAGCGCGCAATGGTTGGTTGCCAAAAATCCGGGCTTGCGGAGGGACGTGTTAGTAAATGAAGGTACAGACAGTTTCGCGGCCTTCAATGCGTACCTGCAGACCGGGACGAGGAGAAATTGCGTCTCTGATCCCTAAGGGCACGGGAAATCTGCGCAATCTGCCATGTCAGTATTGTAAACAGAGGGGGCTCATTGCGCCGAAGGGTCTTGTAAGGACCGTCGGCTAACTGACCTTGGATGCGGGAGCTAGGCTCCGCAAGCTCAGGGAGCTCATGATGACGGATCAAAAGAAAAGAAACACTTTCCTAATGAGCCGAAGAAAGGGGTGAATTAAGAAGGGGGGAGGGGGCCGGAAGAAGCAGCACGATAGGGAGAGGAGAGTCTTGAAGTCAACGGTGTGGTGGTGCTCGCAAAGCTGCACTTTTGGATCGCCGGTTCTGCTGGGCCGAATTCCTGGCTGACATAAGTCTTTTCTCACTTGCCGACGGGGAGGACCGGGGCCGAGACCGCCAATGAGAGGTCTCGTAGTGGTAATCACCTCGGGCGGCCGGCACCGTCTGATTGGCCGAGTATCTCAAGGCACGTGGCCGGTCTTCTTTTAACCCGGCCAGCAGCGAAGAATTCCGGAGACAGACGGTAAAACGGGCTGTATATGAGATGGCATGAATTGCGAGCCTTGAGAATCCAACATGCATTTCGAATCGATATAGCCAGAGTCCTTACGGGATTCTGCTTCTTGTATATCAGATTGAGCCACTACAGTATTAGAACAAGACAATGTCGGCCATGTCTTGCTGAAATAATCTATTACCCGTCATAGTCATGTGATATTTCGCTCAAGGTAATAGACGTCAGCATTCATATTCTGAAAATTCGAATACAGGTATATGCGAATTCCTACTATGAGAACCTTCGTAGAATAGAATCACTAGCTAAAATTGGTCATACACATCCATTCAACCATGCAATGTAACCCCAAGAATTAGAGGAAAGGGAAACGTTTATCTAATTATACTGCATGTATGTCGCTGTCGAGTTGAACTTCAGGTTGCCCTTGATCACCTTGTCCACCGCGGCCAAAAAGTCCTTCTCCGTGGCAACCTTTCGGCGTGCCCGGATGGCAAACATACCGGCTTCTGTTGCAACACTTCGGAGCTCAGCCCCCGTAGCATTCGGGCACAGACGAGATATTAACTCCCACCGAATGTCCCGCTCTACCGACATACTCTTGGCGTGAATCCGGAGGATATTCGCACGGCCTTCTACATCCGGAAGCGAGAATTCGATCTTGCGGTCAATTCGTCCAGGACGCATCAGGGCAGGATCTAGCGTCGACGGCCGGTTTGTTGCGAACATGACCTTGATATTGCCACGAGCATCGAATCCATCGAGTTGAGTGATCAGTTCAAGCATAGTACGTTGCACTTCGTTGTCACCGCCAGCTCCGTCATCAAAACGAGCACCACCAACGGCATCGATTTCATCGAAGAAGATGATACACGCCTTCTTCGTCCGCGCCATTTCGAAAAGCTCTCGAACCATCCGGGCACCTTCACCAACATACTTCTGAACCAGCTCACTACCAATGACACGAATGAAAGTAGCGTCGGTTCGGTTGGCGACAGCTCGAGCGCAAAGGGTCTTACCAGTACCGGGAGGTCCGTACAAAAGTGCACCCTTTGGTGGGTCGATACCGAGGTTGACAAAGCGCTCTGGGGAAAGAAGAGGCATCTCGACGACTTCTCGCAGCTTTTCGATCTGTTCTTTGCATCCACCAACATCTCCATATGTCACATCGGGCTTATCTTCAACAGTCATCATTGTCACACTGGGATCGATCTTAGGAGGCAAAGGCAACATAATCTGGTACTTATTCCGGTCGACACTAGAGAGAGGGTTAGAAGGACGATGGGTAGTCGAAAGCATATGAACTTACCCAACCCGCATGCCTTCCTCAATATCCGTCGGACTCACGCGCTCTCCTAGGTTGACAACGAACTTGGCGATCTGCTTCACATTGATGACATATTTACTCTTGTCCGAGTCCTTCTCATCTTGGATAATCTTCGTACAGCGGGCCACCTGCAACGGTTGCTCTTCTGCCATGCGTTGCCGATCTGCGGCAACATCCCAAAGGTGCGGAGGTGCAAGACCGGTGTCGGATTCCTATACATGTCAGGTTCGTTCAATACCGGTATAGCTAGGGCAAAGTACCTTGACACCGATCTTCTCATTTACGCTTGCTTGCTTGTCTTTGATCTGCTTCTCGAGTCTCTTTAAGGCGTTCGCGTAGGGAGCGGCGCCATATGTTTTCAATACTGCAATATCACTAGAAGTACAAGTTAGTCATCTATCCCCGGGACGCATGGACCTATCTAGATGCGATCATCTTGAGTACGTACTCATCTGTGAGAGGTGTAATCTTCTTCTCCGGCTCTTCATCATCGGCGAAGGTCTTTCGGTACTTCTCCCAGTTCTCTCCCGTGGCGCTAGGCATGGTGAGAGGTGGCTGTGAGACGATAAGACAACAAACAACAGCGGTGTATCAAGTCGAGCGACTAGGGGAAGGTAGTCTAAAGTTGGCGGTATACGTATAGATAGCGTAGATGGATAAAAAAAATGGGGGATGGATGAGAGATGGGAGCTTGATTGAGAAGGAGTGAGAGAGTGAAGTAATGAGCTGCGGCGGTCGGTTCGAGCTGTTGGCGCTAGTGGTGCCAAGCCCAACACCAGCACAAGAAATTCCCAGAGCCGCCTCCACGGTCTGGATCTCCCTCGTCACAGTTACCCCCCCATCTCGACTCTTATCTTTAGTTCCTCTACGGTTCGGTATAAGAGACTACCTTCAAAATGGCTACGGCAGTCTCCCAGGGGGCCGCTGGCAACAACACGTTCAAGGTGCGTCGGTTTCACTGAGAGAATTACTTGGCGTGGGACGGGTGCTAATAGTCGGACAGGACAAGGAGAAGCCTATGGCAGTCCGGACGTCCAACATTCTGGCAGCTAGAGGTATTTATCATCGTGTGAAAGACTGTGGAGTATAGTGCTGACCTGCGAACAGCCGTCGCTGATGCCATCAGAACGGTATGGACGTCACCGCAAGACGCATCCCAAAATGAGGGGCTAACATACCATCTAGTCTTTGGGACCCAGAGGAATGGATAAAATGGTAGGTCTTTCAGTACACATCACTCTAGTTCATAGATGGCTAATACGGCTGTAGATCCAAACACCCAAGGGCAACACCATTATCGTACGAATCCTACTTCCAAACTTATAAATCGCTGCTAACCCCCGCAGACCAACGATGGAAATACTATGTTGAGGGATATGAGCGTTATGCACCCCGCAGCCCGCATGCTCGTTGACCTGAGTGCCGCTCAGGATGTTGAGGCTGGAGATGGAACGACATCGGTTGTTGTTATCGCAGGAAGCTTGTTGGGTGCCGCTGAGCGTCTGTTGTCCAAGGGTATCCACCCCACCGTCATCTCTGAGTCGTTCCAAAGAGCTGCAGCCGCAGCTGTCGAGATCCTTCACAATATGTCCCGTCCTATCAGCCTTCTGGACCGTTCCACTCTCCTCCAGGCGGCCTCTACCTCTCTTTCATCGAAAATCGTGGCGCAGCACTCTGGCCTCCTTGGTCCCATGGCAGTTGATTCGGTGATGAAGATCGTGGATCCTAAGACTGCTGAGAACGTTGATCTCAGGAATATTCGGATAGTCAAGAAGGTTGGCGGTACAATTGAAGACAGTGAGATGGTTGACGGTTTGGTGTTGAACCAGCCCGTTATTAAGAGCAGTGGAGGTCCCACAAGAATCGAGAAGGCCCGGATAGGCTTAATTCAGTTCCAGCTCAGCCCGCCCAAACCTGATGTAGGTTGCTGTTCTTCAATTGCCCTATTTGCATTGCTGACGAAGATGAAACGCAGATGGAAAACCAGATTGTTGTGAACGACTACCGTCAAATGGATAAGATTCTGAAGGAAGAGCGTCAGTACCTACTTAACATGGTTAAGAAAATCCAGAAGACGAAGTGCAATGTCCTTCTCATTCAAAAATCCATCCTCCGTGACGCTGTGAACGACCTTTCTCTTCACTTCCTCTCTCGCCTGAAGATCCTTGCCGTAAAGGACATCGAGCGTGACGAGGTTGAGTTCCTGTGCAAGAGTCTCGGCTGCAAGCCCGTTGCCAACGTCGAATCGTTCACCGAGGACAAGCTTGGCACTGCAGACCTTGTGGAGGAAGTCCAGGCCTCTGGTGCCCGGTATGTGAAGATCACCGGCATTAAGTCTGCTCCTACCACCAACCAAACCGTGTCTATTGTCGCTCGCGGTGCTAACAACCTCATCCTGGATGAGGCGGAGCGTTCTCTCCACGACGCTCTCTGTGTAATCCGTTGCCTAGTCAAGAAGCGTGCCCTCATCGCTGGTGGTGGAGCTCCTGAAATCGAAGTTGCCCATACACTCGCAAAGCGCGCTCGTGAGCTCACTGGCACAGAGGCCATCTGCTGGAAGGCCTTTGCGGAGGCAATGGAAGTCATTCCCAACACGCTGGCTGAAAACGCCGGTCTCAACTCGATCAAGGTGGTTACGGACCTGCGCCACCGCCACGCCCAAGGCCAGCACAACGCCGGTGTGAGCATCCGCAGCGGTGGTGTGAAGGACGACATAACCGAGGAGAACATCCTCCAACCTCTCCTGGTGAGCACTAGCGCGATCGAACTCGCAGCCGAGACCGTTAAGATGATCATGAGAATTGACGACATTGCCTTGTCGAGGTAATTTACGGCGGGGATAAATTGAAGGCGGGGATAAATTGAAAAATGGAATAAATGTATAGAAAAGGGTAGTGGTTGTATCATGACCAGTAATTCTTCCAAATTCAGATGGCTATTCAAGCTACGTACCTACTTAGCTGATTCCCGGGAATCATAATAAGCCTTACAAGTGCAGCTCGTGCTTATGTTGACAGCTCTATCGCACATTACATCTACATCATAGCCAACTTTTCAACACTACAGGACATATCTTGTCAATTGAGGATATACTTCAAAGAGACCTCATCTCATCGTTGATCTACCATGTTTATCTGAAAGCGCGGGAATTGTGATTTCCTGTCACACCAGGAAAAGATTTGACCCAAAGCCTTATGTGACACGAGAACTATAGACGTATAGCAAACTGCATTCATAACTAGCCACCATTATGTCCAAATGTAAGTAAGAGAAGGGGTATAGATTCCAGGGTGCATCCAGAACATATAATGTAGCAACCGTAACGCCATAAAAGACCAAAAACTATACCTAAGGTAATAAGAACAGCACGGCCAGGAATTCTTCCTCCAAGACATCCCCAGACAGCCCATACATCATTTGGAAGTAGTCGAAAACGATTGGTGTGCAAAACAACTCCTAAAGAAATCAAGGAAAGTATAGTATATGGATCCCAAAAAGATAGCAGAGAAGAAATAAATGATGGGGAAAGAAAGGAACTGACAGATCCGAAGTCTTCGTCACATCATGTCACTGTCAAATCTTAACAAACGCCATTTTGGCTCATAAATGCCTTTTAGACCCATCCAGTTGATCTGTTGCTTTAGTACTGAGCTGTTCATGCAATAACTCCTGACCCAGCGGCCCCAGAGCCCCATCGGAAACGCTTCAGCCCTCCTTTGATGGCTTCCTGGCCACAAGCCGCGGACGTTCTGCCACCAGAAAAGTTCCCATCGCCTATGACTGACCCTACCCCAGCGCCTGCTTCCATCCTTCCGACCTCACGACCAATCACATATCCTGCCGAGAAGCTAATTGCAGAAAAGAGAACTACGACGCCAGCGCTGATTACCCACGTCATAATCGTAGGACTAGCTGCTGAGTCCGCCGTGCTTGCTCGACGGCCTTTCCTATAAGCCGAAGCGTGGTGTTCTTTCGGGGAGCTAGACCGCCGCTTCACCCTCGGAGTAGAAGGTGTGGGGCGTGGTGAATAAGGAGCCACAGGTGGTCGCCTAGGGGAGTTGTTCTCGGTAGCCGATGCGGGAACTTCTCCAGTGATCTCCTCCCCCATTGCGACTGACTCTGATACCAGTCGAAAAGACGCTGGCTGTGCTCGCGATTGTCCCGATGGTGAAGAGGGTTGCGGATCCGATTTCGGTAGACCTCGTGCAGCGGCGGCACAGGACAGAAGAGTAGAGAGACTGGAACGGAGGGCTGCATCATGGTCTGCCTGGTAAGACGGGGAAATCATATTGTAAGGACTATGCTGTTGTGACTGCCTGCGAGTTGTTCTTATACTGGCTTGTGAATTTCGTCGGATAGCTGTTTGACGACTGCAGTTTGACACTTCACTATCCTGGGGACGGTGTCTCTCGACTGGCCTTGTCCAGGCGGGATCCCGGGATGATGGCGGATGGGAGAAGACGTTTGGCTGTGGGACGAATGGGGACGAGCTTATTCGCATCCCTAGTGCTGTCGATGCATCATCCTCGTCACTCGAGGGAATATCAGATATTGACGGAGGTTCAGCGCGAGACTGTAGTGGATTTCCAAGCGACCGTCTAGGCATGTCCTCATTGGAGCTAGTCATAACGCGGTCTGATTCACTTTCACTTTCCTCATACTCGTCTTGGCTACTGCTCTGTTCACGGGATGAGTAGTCCACCTGTGCCGTTGTGACGGCAGCCAGGTGTCGTAGACGCCGTCGCCGACTACGGTGATGATATGCTCCCGGTCCATTTTGCTCGACCCGCAGACCGGTGGTGATGATGTCGTCATTTGTTGCAATGGAGGAAAGGGACGAGGAGGAGGGCTGAGAGGCGACCTCGATCCATGAATCTATATAATACTGGAGTGAGTACATCTTGATACGAGAAGGGCGGTATCTAACGGGAGGGGTGTAACTCTATGCATGCTATACGCGCAGGGAGGTTGTAGGAGAGGGGACACAGGACGAAGGCAGATATTTGTTGCAGAATGGGATACTCACCTTCGGATCTCGTGGGTGCGACACCAGATGGAGAACGTGACTGGAAGGGATTCTGATGACGGGCGTCTCGTGTCGCTCGTCGAGGCTCATCAGATTGCACCTGACCTAGCAGGTCATAGTGGTTTGGTTGCATAGTTGTTGTATACTTGATCTTGATTGTGAGAAGTATAAAGAAGTAGAGAGGTTGAAATGGTTGAAGTAGGTCTTAAAGATCTAATAAGGTCGAAGGAGGGGTGCTGTCGATCAATCCCGCTCAATCAGACCACCAGTGGCCGCAGGGGAACCGTCCGAAGCGGTCAACTATCAGGAAGGGGGTGAAGGCAAGTGGGGGTGGGGAATGAGTTTATTGCTCGCGATTATCTTATCAGAAGCAGAGACCACATCAAGATCAATCAAGATAATAGAAAAGTAAGAGAGATATCCAACCACGACCTTGACAGCGGCAAAGTCAAGGTGGTTGGTTGAGATGAAGGATGATGGGGAACGAGTAGAAGAAAGAGGTATGAAATAGAAGTTGGACGAGGGAAGGATACCTAATGATGTCGATGCACAGCTGACTTGGGGGTTGATTAAGTTCAAATCAGCAGATCAGCACAAGAACCACTCACAGTTCACCCGACATCGGCAGAGGACCAAACAATAGTACTCTTGAAGAGTCAAAGAAGAATAAAAGGGAAAGAGAAAAAGAAAATCAAAGAAAACGAGAGATAGAAAAGCAAGGGAAAAAAGAAAAAAAAAAAGGAAAAAAAGGAAAAATATAGAAGACACTGAGGACGACAATTGAACAATCCCAGAAATAAAAGGCACTTACCGTTCAATCAATTAAATGGACTGTTTCCCAAGACGGAGAACCTGTCCTTGCAGACTCTACTAAATAGTAAGTATAGAAGCAGGATCAAAGCACATTCCTATCAAATCGAGAACGATCATTCATTATTTCATTCTATCCAATTAGAATAAAAAGCTAAATCCACAAAAACTTTTCGAGTATTCAAAGCAAGTCAGCAGAAACAACCCGTACGTAATCATACAAATGATCCCGACTCCTGTTTAATGAGAATCAAGCAGACAACGGTTCGTCAAGGTATCGTGTGAAATTAGAAGGTGACCTTGGTACCCTTATACTCGGGGATGCCACCACGAGCCTTGTTAGGGGCACCACCACCACGTCCGCCAAAGCCGCCACGGCCGCGGCCACCACCACGGCCACCACCGCCGCGACCACCAAAGCCACCACCACCGCGGCTGCCGAAGCCGCCACGGCCACGACCACCACCACCGCCGCCGCCGTTGTTGGCACGGGGAGTGCTGTAATCCAGGCGGATCGAACGGCCATCGATCTCGGCACCGTTCAGCTCGTTGAAGGCGTTACGGGCCTCATCAACCGACGCAAACTGGACGTATCCGAAGCCCTTGGGACGGCCCGACTCAGGATCGGTCGGCAGACGGATGCCCAAGATGCTTCCCTTCTCACCGAACACCTCGTGCAGGGAATCCTCATTGGCACTGAAGGGGATGTTACCGACGAAGAGGGTGTCGCTCTCAGGGCTAGCCTGATCACCGAAAGAACGGGCACGAGCCTGAGCCCGGTCCTGGAAACCACCCTGTTCCCTGTTTGCGGGACGACCGGTAGCATAGTCAAGGTTGATCTTACGACCGTCAATCTCGGTGTCCTTCTTAGCCTCGTAAGCCTTGGCGGCGTCGGCGGCGTTGACGAACTCAACATAACCAAATCTGGAAAAGTCAGTACAGCATTGCAGACGGTTCAGTTAGAGATTACTCACCCACGAGAGCGGCCAGTGTCGCGCTCGGTCATGATACGCGCAGAGAGCTCACCAAACTCCTCGAACTCACTCTGGAGCCAGGCCTCATCAACGTTCCAGGAGAGGTTGCCAACGAAGAGATTGCTGGAGGCGCCGGCAGCAGGCTCTTCAGTCTTGGCCTTCTTGGGGGTGGTAGAGGGTTCCTCGTCAGCCTTGCGCTTCTTGGAGTCCTTGGCACTATCTTCGGACTCAGACTCGGAATCGGAAGAATCGGAAGAGTCCGAGTCGGAGGATTCAGAAGATTCCTAGAACCATTAGCATTTGCAGTCAAATAAGGAGACAGTGAAACCACATACCTTCTTAGCCTTCTTAGGAGCCTCGTCTTCGCTGTCAGACTCGGAGTCAGACGAATCGCTGTCGCTAGATTCCTTGACAGCCTTCTTAGGAGCCGCCTCCTCCTCGGAGTCAGACTCAGATTCGGAAGACTCAGAAGACTCAGCGGCCTTCTTCACCTCCTTCTTCACCTCCTTCTTAGCGGGCTTCTCATCCTCAGACTCGGACTCCGACGAATCGGAAGATTCCGAGGAAGAGTCCTTCGCCTTCTTGGATTCCTTCTTAGGCTCAGCCTTCTGCTTCTTAGCGGGTTTCTCCTCCTCACTCTCGCTGCTGGAAGCATCTTCCATCTCTTCATCGCTGTCAGAGCCAGAGCCAGAGTCAGAGTCAGAGTCAGAGGAAGATTCCGAAGAGGACTTGGCAGCCTTCTTGTCGGCCTTCTTCACCTCCTTCTTGGCAGGCTTCTCCTCCTCGCTCTCGCTCTCACTGCTGGAGCTGGAAGACTCCATCTCCTCATCGCTGTCAGACTCGGAGCTGCTGCTGGGAGTAGGCTCCTTCTTCTTGCGCTTAGACTTGTCTCCCTTGGAGGCAACCTCACGAGCAATCTGCTTACTCTTGCTCTTGGGAGACTGGGAAGCCTTAGTGACACCAGCGTCCTTGACCTTGCTCAAGGTCTTGTCAACGGCCTTCTCACCCTTCTTGGTAACGGACTTAGTCTTGGACATTTTGAATCTGGTGGCACCGACGTGTTAGTGGACAGGAAGGAACGGTCCGAGAGGAGAAAATAGAACGAACCAAGATATTGTAGACTCTCAAGTAGAAGTTAAAGTAAAAAAGAGTTTTTAACAATCGAACCCACTAATGTGCGGCAAATCGTATAATCCCTCAATCACCCGATTTAAAAAATATTCTCAGATACCCACAGGTAACCCACAATGACAATGTTCAAGCCCACAAGAGACGGACAGGAAATACGCAACTTTGTGATACGAAACCCACGAGAGTAACCCACAGATCCCACAAGGTAGATTGCAATATGCCACAGCCCACAGCCCTCAGTGTATTAAGCCCACGAGATGTCAGTTGATGAATACAGAACAGTCACTTGGTAGCAAATACTACTAAGTGAAAGGTATGGGGATGAGAAAGGTGAATGGGGGAGGAATGAAACAGAAAACAAAGAAGTAGGTGAAGATAGAGGGAGATGAAGAAAAGAAAATTTCAAAAGCTGGAGCTCCAGATAAGATGTGGACCCCCGAAGGAAAAAAAAAAGTAAGAAAATTTGGAGGTAGGCAGAAATCCCTGATCACCGCTTGCCTGATAAACCCTAGCTCAAGGTACTTTCAAGTGGGACGCCGATAGAGATTTGATTGGTGAATAATTACCACCTCCGAGTCTCATTCTCCGGAACCAACAATTGCATTCATTCAAGAGGTGTACCTTTCTTCTTCCATCTACCAGCGCTTCTCCTCGGCTTAAATAGTTTTCTGCCTCGGTTTCGCTTAATTTTCATACAGTCAATGGGTATACCGTAATTTCCTTTTCTTTCGAAACCATGACCCCCCTGCCCTCATCCTATCGCCCGCGGAAAAAGAGAAAGTTCCCATTGTCTTCTTCCGGGTCGAACAACGCCCTCATTATAGATGCTGGGGATGGTAAACCTTCGCCGGCATTCCCGTTAGTATCTTTCTTATGGGCTTCTCGGGCTGGCGTATCTCAATGGCTTATTCTCCCTCTTATTTTGATGGCAGTGGGCCTCTTTCGTTGGGCCGTTAGTCTGTGGGGATACTCTGGTAAGCGGAACAATTCCCCGGTTTACGAGGCTTATTTCTAACCAAATGTAGGCTTCCAAGTGCCCCCGATGCATGGCGATTTCGAGGCGCAAAGACATTGGATGGAAATAACCATCCACCTGCCGATGTCAAAATGGTATACATACGACTTGCAATACTGGGGACTCGATTATCCGCCGTTGACTGCATACCATAGCTGGCTGCTGGGAAAGATGTACGTGAACAATCGATTTAGCGAACTATAAGCTGTATCGATGCTGATAGTCAATAGTGGCACTCTCTTTGATCCGTCGTGGTTTGCTCTGGATGCGTCTCGTGGATTTGAGGATCCACAGCTAAAAATATTCATGCGAGCCACGGTGGTAGTATCCGAGTATCTTATTTACATCCCAGCAGTCGTCACTTTTCTGCGCCGGTACACACAAATGCATGGGGTTCCCGTATGGTCTGCCTCCATCTCCCTGGCTGCTATCCTTTTGCAGCCGTCAACCATCCTCATTGATCATGGCCATTTCCAATACAACACTGTGATGCTGGGGCTTGTTGCTGCAAGTCTGGATGCAATTCTGGCAGGACGCATGCTCTGGGCCTGTATATTCTTTGTGGGTGCTTTGGGGTTCAAGCAGATGGCACTGTACTACGCCCCCGTCATGTTCGCCTTTCTCCTGGGCATCTGCCTGTCCCGCCGTATTCACATTACCCGTCTTCTTTGCATTTCTCTGGTCACTATTGCTTCATTCGCCGTTCTCATTTCCCCACTGGTAGTGGCTGCACTTAGTGTTGATGCCCAAAATCACCTGTCCTCGATCCCACTTCCACCTGTGCTGCAGGCGCTACCCATTGAGCTGGACAAAAACTCAATTCTTTACGCGCCTTTACTCCAGCTGACACAAATTATCCACCGCATCTTTCCATTTTCTCGTGGCTTGTTTGAGGACAAGGTCGCCAATGCATGGTGCGCCATCCACACGTTTTACAAGCTCCATCGATTTGAGGCGGCTTTGCTTCAACGAGTGTCATTAGGCGCCACATTAGCATCGATAACGATTCCTTGCGCTATAATCTTTCGTCACCCGCGCGCTTCATTTCTCCTTCCGGCCTTGTCCACCGTAGCCTGGGGGTTTTTTCTGTTCTCCTTCCAGGTTCACGAAAAGAGTGTTCTACTCCCTTTGTTGCCCATGACATTTTTGCTCGCGGGTGATGCAGGGTTAAGCAAAGAAACTCGCGCATGGGTGGGATGGGCCAATATGCTAGGCTCTTGGACAATGTTCCCCCTTCTGCAGCGCGACGGCCTCCGCGTTCCGTACTTCGTCATGACATTCCTCTGGGCTTATCTGCTTGGACTTCCTCCCACCACCTGGGATGTCTATCGTAGCCGAACATCCTCAGATGACTCCAACCCGCTCCCTGAACCTCACATCATCACCAAACTTATCCATTCGATGTTCTATTTTGCCATGACCGGATGGCATGTGTTGGAGGCCTTCGTCCCGCCTCCGCCTGGAAAGCCGGATCTCTGGGTGGTGCTCAATGTCCTCATTGGCGCTGCCGGTTTCGGGCTTGCGTATTTGTGGTGCTTGCGGAAGCTGGTTCTGCAGTGGTGGACGATTGATCGCAACATGGAAAAGAATATGCAGAAAAAGAACCAATAATCCACCCCAGCTCTTTTTTCCTATGTTCAAACTAGATCAGGAGGTTAATTCGAACGATACCCATTTTCTTTTCAAGAACTCCAGGCACACTTGCGTTGTGTATATTAATATTATCGCGCAGTCTACAAAAGCCAATTTCACCGAAACTGGACACCGTAAGACATGCTACTCTCTAGCAACCGTACAGCCCAAACCAGAAGTCATAAGTTACATTTGAATTGAATTATACAAGAATGGAGAGACCAGGAAAACCCATGAAACAAATACATCTATTATACAGTCTATGCATAAGCAAACCCCGAAACGCCATGCAGTGAAAACACCAAGCTGCATGCACTTGATCCTGTCCACCAGCTCCACATCAACAAGTATATCTAGACCTTGAATCCATAGCCAGCCATGCAGGCCTTGTACTGTTCAATCACGGACTTGCATTCTTGGGCCGGGTCGTCGGATTTTGAGAAGAGCATGCAGTCATCCCGGGTAGTCTTTTCGTCCTTGCAGACGCAGCAGGGCTGTATATGGCTTCTTGATTAGAATTGTGGGCATAGAGGGACCGAGAGAGGTGAGGGGTTGTTGTACCTTTGGCTTTTCGGCAGGCGCCGGAGTGGGTTCGGGGGCTTTCTCTGCTGTGCCTGGGAGATTTGGTTGTTAGTAGCGTGGACTTGCGGAGAACCGGAGGTTTTGGAGAAGTGACTTACGGCTGGAACCGAAGAGCCACGACATGATGGGAGGTGTTGGGATGGGAGATGGTGGGAGGAATTTAAGGAAACAGTGATCTGGCTAGTAGGTTCAAGTGAGAGACTGCAGATGTTTGTAGAGACCGTGGAGAATGGATCAAGCTGGTGAAAAATATGCTGATTAATTCGATGATGCGACGGAGACAAATGACGGAAGTGGTTGCTGTGGAATCCCGGAGCGGCGATCGGAAGTTTTGTTATTGATCGAATTAGGCTTAGCGTGATATTATGGCTGTCAATTGGAAGATAATCATCCTGCTGGGCTTTCTTGAAGTTTTTATTCCTTTCGCCTTCGCTCTTCTCTTACTTTTCCACACGCTCTCTTTATACTTTTCACTAGTGCATTACTTCGTATAGTCGCCTTAGACATTATACTGATCACCATTTTAGTGTTATCTTCTCTGATTGTCTCCTTTCAATACTCTACCCCCTGAATTTAACCCCGCCATGGCCCCTCCCAAGGTCTTTTCTCTTGAAGGCAAAGGCCTCAAGCTGGACACCGCTGAGGATGTCGAAGCCCACATCAAGCCTCTGTTCGAGAGCACCGACTATACGGAAATCCGTCTTGGTGGAAATACTTTTGGCGTGACAGCCTGTGAGCGTTTGGGTTCTGCCTTCTCCACCCAGAAGAACCTGGAAGTCGCTGAACTTGCCGACATCTTCACTTCACGTCTGATCGAAGAGATCCCGATCGCCTTGACCCACCTTTTGCATGCGCTCCTTGAGATCCCGACTCTTCACACTGTCAATCTTTCCGACAATGCGTTCGGCAAGCGGATGTCCAAGCCCCTCGTCGACTTCCTCTCGGCCCACGTTCCTTTGCGCCATCTGATTTTGAACAATAATGGTATGGGCCCCGATGCTGGTGTGGAGATTGCTGGGGCGCTGGAGGAGCTTGCAAAGCGTAAGGAGGAAGCCCGCAAAGCAGGAAAGGAGGTTCCCCAACTGGAGAGCATCGTCTGTGGACGGAACAGACTGGAGAACGGAAGTATGGCGGCTTGGGCCCGTGCCTACAGAGTTCACGCTGCAGGTATGCGCTCGGTGAAGATGACGCAAAATGGAATCCGTCAGGAGGGCATCTCCCTGTTGTTGAGGGAGGGTCTCCGCCACGCCAGCGGCCTCGAAGTTCTTGACCTGCAGGATAACACTTTCACCGTCATGGGCTCTACTGCTCTCTCCGAAGTGCTGCCAGGCTGGACAGCCCTGCGCGAACTTGGCGTGGGCGATTGTTTGCTCTCTGCCCGTGGTGGTGTGAAGGTTGCGCAGGCTTTGGCTGGTGCCAAGAACGAGAAGTTGGAAACCCTTCGTCTGCAATACAACGAGATCTCGGCCGAGGGCGTCAAGCAGTTCTTACATGCGACCAAGACTGCGCTGTCATCGTTGCGTCGAATCGAGCTGAATGGAAACAAGTTCATGGAGGAGGATGACAACGTGAATGAGCTACGTGAGATCTTGGAGGCTCGTAAGGAGGAGCACGGCAAGGATGACGACCCTGAGGAGATGTGGGGCGTGGACGAGCTGGATGAGCTCGAAGAGGAAAGTGACGAGGAGGAGGAAGAGGAAGAGGCCGAAGAGCAAGAGGAGAAGGCCGAGAAGTTCGTGAAAGACAATGCCCAGAACGAAGAGGCAAAAGTTGCTCAGAAGAAGGATCTGGACGTTGACGAACTTGCGGAGGCGTTTGGCAAAACTGCCCTGTAAACATATCTTGGCTTGGCCGATTACTCGCCCACCTCCATCATTCCCCATATATCGGATGCACCGGCGGTACCTTTTTACGCGCAGGAGCTGTGGTCATGTCCGATGATGTGTCTAGCGCCAGCTGGCATACGTCAGTTAGCTACGGTCAAAAGAGTCACCCAGAATGGGCTCCGCGAATGTCCGTATCAACGTGCCAGTTGAGATCGCCCTGACATCCGTCACCGTGACTTGCGCGCTTACATGGATACCACCGACGTCCTCTGCTTTATGCTTTATGCCCATCGTCATGTTCGCATCTTGGTATCTTCTTCACTTTTGTTCAGGGACATTAGAATAGACACAGCCATTGGCCTGTTCCAACCATACGACTTAACTTTTTCTAAACCCGAGTGATGTATATAATGGACTAAAAATGAGAATGGAATCCACCGGCACAGAGAGATAGAGAGAGGAAGAGAGTTCGTAGGAGGAATCAAATGGTCATCTGTCATACTTCTTAATCGGTGAACAGGAGCCATTCCGAAACAGGCAATTCGGGCTTGGCGTGGAGTATTGGGAATCGCGCGGATCGCAGCCTTCATAAATTACTTCCGACTTCCACCTCTTCTTCTTTCACTACATCCCCCACCCATCTCCTCATTCATTCCACCCTGTCTTTGGGGAGTGTATCTACTTCCGCCCATCTCAATCTTTGCGCTCGGTCATTTGCGCTACTTCTTGAGCGTCGCTGTGAAACGTTAAGAGTGAGTGTGGTGTCTGTCAATCCCCCTCTTTCTTGCATTCCTTCCACCGTCGCCTGCCGTCGTTCTCTGTGGAAGCTCTACGGGCGCTCGATATAATATGTTACCTGCGCATGGGTTGGAGACGATCTATGCCTTTGTATTAGTGGCATTATCTGATGGACTATTGTATGAAGAGGCACGTGCGCATTGGGGTCCCGCCATATTCCAACCCCTGGCGTTCATAAAGTTGAGCAGTTTCGGGGGAGGGCTATTCATTAGCTATTGCGATCCTATACGCTAATGACTGTGTTCAAATCGGCATTATGGATTCCATCATCATCACATTCTACGTTGACTGCTTATTCGATATCAATATCTTCTCAAGTTTGCGCTAACCATGGAGTTTCATCTGACAGGTGCTTCAAAGCCTCCTGCCTTTCGTTTAGATCATATTTATATCATCATGCCTTTGGAAGCGAAGGAAATCGAGCTCAAGGCCAAAGCCTTGACCAAGGCCGCCACTCAGAATGAGCCCGCAGCCAACATTGTATCTTTACTCAAAGAGCTCCAACAAGGCGTGAAGGCAACCGAGGACCTGCTTCGATCCACTCGCGTGGGAATCATTGTCAACAAGTTCAAACAGCACAAGTCACCCGAGGTCTCCCGCTTATCCAGTGAAATCGTCTCCAAATGGCGGAATGAAGTCAACAAGCAGAAGGCCGGAGGATCGCCCGCACCTAGCCAGCGATCTAGTAATTCGCCGCGCCCAGCGCAAAATGGCACAGCCTCACCTGCTGGTACGACACCATCCGACAAGGCGTCCAAATCGTCAGTTGCCCCAGATAAACGTTCATGGAAAGCAGATGGGGTGGATGTCAATCAGACGGGAAACAAAATTCGTGACAGTTGCATTGGGCTGATGTATGACGGACTGTGTCTGAACTCCACGGAATCTCCGCGCACCGTTCTGTCCAAGGCGTCCGCCGTGGAAGCCGCGGCGTACAATTTTTTGGGCCCCGAGACCAAGGAGCAGTACCGCACCAAGATCCGCAGTCTATTCCAGAACCTCAAGAACAAGTCGAATCCCAGTCTTCGGATCCGTGTCCTCAGCAGCGAGGTGTCCCCCGAGCAGTTCGTGCGCATGTCACACGATGAGCTGCGCTCGGACGAACAGCGTGAGAATGACCGCAAGATCCAGAAGGAGAACATGGACAAGGCAATGGTCGCACAAGCAGAGCGCAGTATCAGTACAAGTCTGCAGTGTGGCAAGTGCGGACAGCGCAAAGTTACATACACTGAGGCGCAGACACGCAGTGCAGACGAACCGATGACGCTGTTCTGCACCTGTCTAAACTGCGGAAAGTCCTGGAAGCAGTAACTTTTTATTTCTGCTCTTCATTGCTGCTCCTTTAGTCTTTCTATCTTTACCCAACCCCTTTTCTTTTTCTACTATTCATCCCATGGACCTCATTTCCTCTTTTTATCTTCTATAGTTGTCTTACCGAATTTGTCTGATTACGCCACGGCGTGGAGTTTGGTTGTTAAAAGAGGTCATTCTCGGCGGCAAGCAGGTTGAGCCCCGCAAGATTTATCATTGCCATTGTATTTTTGACTACTAGTGCCGGTAGATACATGATTAACGAAGTGCGTTGACTGCAGTCCATCAATCATTTCATCCATCCATCTGGGGCACAAATAAGAAAATATCCAAACCTCGACGTCATAGTTAAACAACCCTCTTCTCCCCCTCATCCCCAAAATCAAGTACAACAACTACAACCACCAAACCTCAATATCATCAGCCTAACCTCCGAATCAGCCCGAAGCCCAAAAAAAAAGAAGGAAAGAAGAAGAAGGAAAAAGAAGCGAAATGTCCCAACGCGAATCCCTCACTTCCCGAGTCCGCACCCTATGTGCAAACTTCTCCACCGCCTCCCCATTACCAACGCTCCTCTCAAACTTCACAAAAACCCCACCCCCCACGGCCCTCGAACACGGACTCCCACAACTCGCCCCCTTCCTCGGCCGTCCTTTTACCGGCCACGAAGGCCTAACAACCTACTTCGGGCTCCTGGCGGATTACCTTACCATCGAGCAGATGGATTTCGAACCAGAGGATAACTGGGTCGTGGATGAGAGGGCGATGGCTGTTTCGTTGCGGGGTAAGGCACGATTCAAGTGGAAGGAGACAGGGCAGGCTTGGGATGAAACGTTTGCGTATCGGATTGAGCTTAAGGAGGAGTTGGGGGAGGTGAAAGTGGTTGTTTATGAGGTTTGGGCGGATACGGGGGCGGCGTATTTGGCGAGGGTTGGGGGGTTGGAGGGGGGTGTGTGAATGATGATGAAAGCTGTCTTGTACTTCGGTGTCTGATTGCCTGATTTTTTGTGTATGATATGGTTGAGCGTGGTTGGGTGTATTTGTATGTTAAGGGTTAAAGTAGTTAATTAGTCATTGGTATGGCAATGCTCTGATCGATCCAGCCGATATTTCCCAGTTTGCCATCTGGATACTGGAAGACTCTTGCTGGAGAACTGTATCGCGTGTACTCTTTGTCGTCCAGTACTCTCGTGACGTTGCCGTCCCTTCGACCGGTAGCATTGTAGCCCGGTCCAAAAGTCCTGTACTCTGCCATGACGGTTTCCTTGCTCTGTCGACCTTGGCCGTCAACAATCCAGTCGATGTACCCACTAGGGAGGATACTTGCGTCTTCTGAGGTGCATGCGAATACGGACCGGTGCAGGCTATTCCACGGACGGCCTAGGGCGCATCTACCCTTGATTTCGGGGGCAATGGATGCATTGGCTGCCTTAACGGTGGAATCGACGATGTACACGCCGTAGTTGTTAGTGAAGGTGGTGTTGGTCCCTTTCCAGGCTGTGATACCACCACCGCAGTTGCGCAGAAGGATTTCAGAAGATTGAATCCAGGCAGTGCCGAAGCCGTAGAGGAAGTCTGTTTGTCCGGCGATGATGCTTTTATAGAAGTAGGCGTTGCCGAGTTTACCCACGTAAACCTAATATGCCTTGTATCAGTAACATTTCGCACCGGACTAGAAGGGAAAGCGAAATTGGAGACGTACAGTATCCTGATACGAATAGAACCCACAGTGATAGAATCCGCCATTGGCGCGACTAAAGCTGATCGCATGTGCCGGCCCATCGGAATACTCTCGCCACGTATTCGTGAAATCAACGTTATACACACGGAAATCTACATTTCCAAACGGTGTATCCTCTGGCACGGGGTACCCTGTCGTGCCGGACCCCGTGTAGCTTGCTTCCAGTGTGGGCGCTACGGTCAAAACGCTCGAGAAGACATTGTCCACTGCCTTGCCGGTGTTGTCATGGTTCGCTTGGGCCCACGTGAGGGTAACTTTGTTTTTTGTAGCATCTTTGGGATCATCAGTCTGGCCGAGGAGCGTAATCGGTCCAGATCGAGTGACGTTTACTTGTTCCTCGTACGTTCCTGGAAGAATAAGGATTGTCTGGGTAGAGTTGTCATTCGGAAGAGAAGAGATGGCGTCTTGAACGGTGGTGAAATGGGCAGAGGGGTCTGTTTTGGAGACAAAGATTGTCCCTTCCGGGCAAGTGAGGATCGTTTGGCAGGTGTGTTTGGAGGGTTTGAGGTGTTTAGCAGATGCCAAAACAGCACCGAGCAAGAGTGACCGCCCAAATGAGCGCATGCTGACCACTCTCTATAGAAACGAACTGTTGTAGACCGACAATCCCTCCTCTCGCTCTCATTCCCCAATGCACCATGAACGTTTTATACTTCATATCCGGAAAATCTGTCTCTTGTCCGGTTAACTTAGGAAAAATTGCAGAGACGCAATGCATTCAGACCGGTAAACCCAACCCTGCAGGATCAACGTCGTTGGTCAAGCATACGCTGACGATCACAAGGCTTAGCCATGGCACAAGAGCTTGTATAGCCTCTTAAACCACTAATTGGATGAATCTGGGGGCATTGGAGATTGTTCCACCCCGTACTTGGGCGTGGATTTACCCAGACGGGGGAGACGGAGAAATTTGGATGCTGTCTGCGGAGAATTGCTTTCCACCTGTAGGCGCTTTTGGCCCTTGGATTGGACGATGCGATACTATTCGTATCCAGCGAAGGTCCATACGTACTAGTATGCTGAATATGAATTTGAGACATATTGTTACTCTGTTGCTTTGATTATTCTGTTTGCAGTGGGATATGTGGAGTAGAGTCGCGAGTGGTACATAAGTACAGTACATGGAGAATAAGAAAGCGTAGGTATGGATTCAGATACAAGCATATCGCATGAGACTCATGAACAGAGAGGCCTCTGGTATACATTTTGTGTCATCCTTTTCCTGTTGCTCAACTCAGGAGACCTTCCACTTTGGTACTCATCGTACCATTCGGGCCAACATATATGATGCCTCAAATTACAGGCGAATATTTGGCCCGCTGAAGGAGTCTTTTTTTTTTTTTTTTCTTTTGTACTTCTTTTCTTCTCTTTCTTTCTCTCGCATGGACGGACCCCAATAACAGAGCGGGGCGTACCTTGCAGCAATTGTTCATATGATCAATTTCGACTAATCGCACAGTGGACCGAATCCACCACAGCTTCGAGCTGGCCAGGTCAGCTCGACTACCCACCAAAACTGCTACATGATTCAAACATTCGAGAAGTTACCTCGGCCTCTTCTCTCTATCGGGCATCCTCCGAAGTGTGGCCACCAGTCTGTCCGCGCAGTTGAGATAATGAGGCCCCACCGTACCTGCCAAGAGGGGCTCTGTGTGCGTTAAGTGGACCGTGTCTTAGTTAAGAGACTAAGCGCAGATTTGCCGATCCAAATAATACGGAATGATGGAAAGGACCCAAGCTGATCTTAAGAAAACCAAACAAAGAGGGTGAGAGGGGGGCAAAATAGAAATTTTACGAAAGAAAAAGCAAATTCTTTGGAAACCCTTGATTGACTAATTTACCACTATTAATGACATACATACATGATAAAAGAAAGGAAAAAATTCACTCTATGAACTTAGAGCAAAGTAATAAAGGCATAAAAAGTCTATAATACGGGGGTAAATAATAAAGCCGGTGCACCAGCACATGCATGTATGCTCAAGTGATATCCAGATTGGATAATATTAAATAAAATGAGCGTAATCAAGCGTTTATGCTTCGTCATCCGAGTCAACCTCAGCACGGGCACCCAGCGTGTAGCGGGACTTGCCGTGGGCGTCGGTCTCGTGCTCGATAGCCAGCTTGGAGAGATGGCCAAGCAGGTTCTCGATCTTGGTGTCAGCCTTGGAGCGGTTCTTGCGGCCAAGGTTGTCGAGACCGGGGATGATAGTGAGGATGTAGTAGACGACAGCAATGATGATGGTGACACCGATAGAGTAAGCCCAGATGACAACGACGGTGACAATGTCAACATCGCCGTTAACGGAGAACTCAGCCTTGCTGGGAGGGCTGGTCTGGCGGTAATCACCGGAGAGCCAGCCGAACACACAGAACAGGGTAGAGAGGACATCGACGACGAAGATGGCACCGACGAGCTGCCAAGAGGGCCAGGTCTTAGCACCACGGGTAACGAAGATCAGCCAGTTCTCAGTAAGGGCAACCTCGAGGAAGAGGATCTCCTGAGGAGAACCGAAGTTCTGGATGATACCGCCGTTGGACAGGAAGAGAGAAGCACGGATGATCCAGGTACCAGCGGCGAGCAAGATTCCAAGAACGATGGAAATAACCCAGATCTTGGGAAGCTGCCACTCGACAGGGCGCTGTTCGAAGTGAGCGTTATCGTAGGCAATAGCGATAGTAGCCAAATCAGCGAACAGAGCAATGAAGACAATCAGATCAGCACGGATGGTCTCATCAATGATGATCATGGAGGTAACAAGGTAGATCTCAAGATGGAGACACAGAGCAATACGGTACTGGATATAAGCCTTCATACGCTGGAAGATCTGACGAGCGAGCTTAATAGCATCAACGATGGTGCTAAGACCAGGGGCAAGGAAGACAATATCGGCGGCGGCCTGGGCGGCTTCAGTGGAACCCTCGACAGCGATACCACAGTCAGCCTTCTTGAGGGAAGGAGCGTCGTTGACACCGTCACCAGTCATGGCAGTCAAGTGACCACGCTGCTGGAGCATCTCGACGACCTGGTACTTGTGCTCGGGGAAAACTTCAGCGAAACCGTCAGCCTTCTCAACAAGATCGTGCTGAGCAGAGCCAGCAAGACCGCCGTGGATAAGGCGCTCGGAGTCGTAGACCTTGGTACTGAGAGCAAGCATCTTGCAGGTTTCCTTGGCGATAGCGAGAGCATCACCAGTCAACATCTTAACGGAAAGACCAAGGTGCTGAGCCTCTGCGATGGTGTGGGCAGTATCCTCACGAGGGGGGTCGAACATGGGGTACATGCCCAGAAGCTGCCAGGGCTCACCCTCCTTCTGGACGGCAACACCGAGGGAACGGAAACCACGACGAGCGAACTCAGCAGACTTCTCACGGAATTTAGCAGCCTCCTCCTCGGAGCACTCAGACATGTTGAGGATAGCCTTGGGAGCACCCTTGGCGCAGACGTAACGGACACCGTCGCAGGTACAGATAGTGGTGATACGCTTGGAGACGGGGTCGAAAGGAGTGTACTTCTCAGTAACCCAGTTGCGAGCAAGGATCTCACGGGCCTTGGGGTAACGACGGAGGGTAAGGATGGTAACCTTATCAATGGGATCGAGGTTCTTGACGTTGTGGTTTGAGGCAATAGCAGCGACAGCCATCATCCAGTTAACATCAACACCCTCATTGACGTAAGGCTCACGGATAGAGAGCTGGTTAGCAGTAAGGGTACCAGTCTTGTCAGAGCATAGGATATCAACACCAGCAAGGGACTCGATGGCGGTAAGCTTCTGGACAATAGCCTTCTGCTCAGCGAGGTAGGCGGCACCGACAGCAAGGGTGGTAGTGGTGACGACAGGGAGACCGACGGGAACACCGATGATGAGGAGAATAAGAGTGTAGTGAAGCAGGTTGTTGTCATCGTTCTCGGGGGTAGCAATCTTCAAGTGACGGTAGAAACCACCAATCCAGGCAGCGAGAATCCAGAACATGACAAGAACGAGAAGTGTAGTACCAATGTTGTCCATGACAGCCTTGAAGTGACCGGAGTCGGAGGCACCCTGAACGAGAGCGGCGGTCTTACCGACAAAAGACTGCTTAGCGGTAGCGAGAACAACACCGTAGGCCTTACCACGCTTGCAGCCAGTGGTGTAGTAGCAAGTGTCGGCCATGTACTTGTCGACAGCGAGAGATTCACCAGTGATGGCGGACTGATCAACGGCGACCAGAGAGACGCCAGCACGGGCCTCAATGCCAGTACCATCATCATCATCATCCTTCTCCTTGAGAGTATCATCGTTGGCAGTGGCGAGGTATTCCTTGTAGGTCTCGAACATCTCGGGCTTGCTGTAGTCGCAGATAAGGCGAACATCGGCAGGAATGACAGTACCCTCCTCAACGACGACCTATCGATCAAATTAGTTAGTCAAAGAATGTGAAACCAAATCATGCCAGACACATACAATATCACCAGCAACAAGCTCACGAGCGAGGATTTCCTGCTCTTGTCCATCACGAACGACGACAGCCTTCATGGCAATGTCACCCTTCAAACTAGCGACAACGTCGGCAGCCTGCTTTTCCTGATACCAACCGACAACAGCGTTAAGCATAAGAATACCGATAATGACACCAAGATCGATCCAGTCACGCAGACCAGCGGCAAGCAAGACAGCAAGTTCCATAACTAGTTGACTGTTAGCGTGGCGACCTCCCTCAGGTTGAGCCGTCAAGAGGCAACATACCATAAAGAATAGGACCACGGAAGTAACCAATGAACTGAACGAAGAAGTTGGTCTTCTCGGTGGTCAACTCGTTCCAGCCGGTACGCTTACGACGAGCCTCGACGTCGGTAGAGCGAAGACCAGTGCGCATGTCGGTGTCAACCCACTCATCGGGGCAGACGAAACCCTCCTCAACACCATCTCCTCCCTTCTTCCAGAATTGCCAGCTCTTCTTAGCCTTCTTGGCGCTCATAGCACCAGCAGAAGAGGTTGAGCCACGGCGCTTGTCGCGAGCGGTCGAGATATAACGGTTCAAAGCGGCATACTCATCGAGACCGGCGCCATCATTGATATCAGCAGTGCGAGAATGGTCACCATTCTCCACGTCGGGAGCATAGGAGATTCTCCGCTCCGCCATTGTTGCTTCGGCTCACACAGCCTTCGGGACCCAACGATATGAGCAGATGCAAACGAGAAATGGCAAGAATGGCAAGAGTCGGAATTCCTATGAAGAAGAAAAGAAGGGAGGGGAACGAGACCGAGGGGTGGAAGGGATGTACTCTTTAATATGTCTGGATGGGGGGGGAGCGAGACTGATTTGCACGGGACCTGAACAAACACGTCTTGGGCCCTAAGCTCCAACGGGCGACCTTCCCTGTGCGTAAGCCCACTTTTTTTTTTTTTTTCCCTTTTTTCTTTTTTTCCTTCTTTGTCTTTTTTATTGGGTTTCTGAATTTCTTGGGTGGTGTGGCCGGGAGCAGTAGCCACTTTGATCGAAAGTTCGCTGTCCCTGAAAGACCGACCCGACCTCCGGCCCTCCTTCGGTTCTAAACCTCCCACGCACACACATTTTTGCTTAACGGGACGCCCTCCCCGAGGCAAAGAAAATATGTTTTTTTTTTTTTCAACATATTTTTCACATTTTGATTTTTTTCCCTTTCCCTGTATGGCTCATTTCTCCAGAACTAAATTGTGGGCCACTTCCCGCATTCAGTTTAGCTTTTCTCACTGGGAAAAACTCTTACCTTCCATATTAACACGATAGTACGCCGCCTTACGCCTCAGGTGCCTTCTCTTCTATACTCAATGGGGAAATCTCTACTGTACGCTTAGTCTCCATGACCGGCAGCTCTGTGCCGAGTTTGCCCCCCCTCTCCTCCACTCTCTCCATACACTTGTAAAGCACAATAAGAGGATTCTGGGGTGTCATGGTACGTTACAATACATCGGTAAAGTCGGCCAGTAGGTGAAATACCTCTCCCCTCGGAGGTATGCGACTGGTATGGTACCATACGCTTGGCCCGGCGTCTCCCTCGCTCTCGTACCTGGCTCTGGCTCTAGGGGTCCTACTCTTACTACTGCGTCCAGCCCAGTCCAGTCCGTACGCAGTGCCGCGTGCGGGTGGCCCTCGTTAATTTTCCTAATCCTTCCTGGCGTCCACCCATTCAACCTCGTTTACTATGCGCGATTTTCCATCCGCTTGCGACAAGGCTTTTTTTCGACCCTTCACCAAATAATTTCAATGGATTCGAGTAATCATAATCATCATTTTGCCATCAAAGTTCCAGAAAATTTAAGACCAACGGGAGACGGACAAGACAATGACAAGAAAACACTATCGGTTTCTGTTATCTTCCTTGCCCTGCATCAAATGACCAGTCAGGGTCCCGTCATTTTACTTTTTATTTTTGTTTATTTCCTCCACCTCCTTGCAGCGGATGATGAAGAAAGAAGAAGACTAATCTTTGTTCGAAATCCAATAGTACGAGATCTGGAGTACGACGTAGTAGTGCTAATAGTAGTAGTAGTAATAGTAAAATGTTCCGTTACGGGTGCATACGAGACATACAAGACAAACAAACAAAACTAACATTGTTTTTTGTTTCTCGTTGCAGCAAAATGCTCCGTTTGGTTACTTCAGACTTCAGACCGGAAATACCCTATTTACGGTTCCCATTCAAGGGCCGTCCTACCCGACGTACCCGTCACCAATAACCACGAGCTCAACCAAGCGGGAAAACGCAAGGGGTAAAGTCCATGCCATTTCCACAGGGCAAAGAAGAGCAAATTAAAAAAAAATGAAATGAAATGAAATAAACAAAAGACAATTTCGAGTCTCTCCTCCTGTATGGTTTGATTATGATACGATGCTTCGGCATCATCAATGGATCATCGTGAGACTTCATTTGATAATAATAATGGTCGTCTCAACCGTTCGGAAGTCCCGACGTGTAATGTACCTTTTCTTCCCACCCGGTGGATGACCTCCAGATTACACTTCAATACGGAATCTTTACCACAATCTTATGGCATTCACCTTTCAAGCAGAACAGGAGTAGCGAGAGTATTCCCAGACCAGAGCCCATTGTTATGTCATCAGGATTAGTTTTTCCTATCGATCATTTGTTATCAGTGGAAAGGATGAACAATAATAATTATCATTTATTTTCTGCAGACGCACTCGTCGACCTTGTCCCCACGCCCCGCTCTCTCTCTTCCATACAATTTGTATTTTGATTATTCGCCTTTTTTTTGGTTATGTGACTAAAAAAACCACAATACTTAAATATAAAATAAAACATATTACGAATAAAATAAAATAGAAAAAAGGCACTTACCAACCCAAGAAGTCGATCGCTTCTCTTCCCACCAAAGACGTATGACGACTGGGCGTCCACCCTTCCCTTCATTAGCCTCGCTCCATTCCCTCTGTTACGCTGATTGAGTTTCGTCCCGTCTTGTCTCGTGGGGAGGCAAAGGTCTCCATCCACGAGCGTCATTTCCTGTGAGTGGTCGTTTCCCTAGTGCGAGACTCCGCCAACTAGTTAGTCGCGCTCTCCATTTGGTTGCTTTTTCGATTATTGTGATGGGATCACGGACTATCATCATACTTAAGTTGTTATTCATTAGTCCTGTTTGGTGTATAACACTAGGAGCTATAATAGCCTGGAACTCTGAGAATAGATTAGAGTAAAGAGTAGAGTATTGCATGGATTGCACGCCGATGATTTCATCGGCGTTGATCCTTTCTCGAGGTCATCGTCATCGTTCTACTATCTATCTCGCCGCTTTCCGATTGCCAGACGGAGTACAGGAGTACACACTATTATTGTAATGCGGACCGACTCCGCTACTTTCACTGCACCGTCCGGAGTACACAACGTTCAGAGACCACCACGTTGCGCTGCGACAATTTTCCATCTACTTGACAGGTTGGACTGAATGCACGCAGGCGTGACGAGGACCAATAGTCCTCCTGCAACACCAAAGGGATTTGCTGCTTATGCATGATGATGACCGACGATCGCCCGTGGCTCCGATATGATCCTAGACTGATGTCTGAACCATGACAGGTGAATGAGTGATATCAAAAAGGCAAAACCGCCTGGCCGATAAAAGACCGCCATGATGATTTTGTCCTTCCCGCACGAAACGGGAACTCCAGATTCGGAGTCGCATGGAATCTGGATCTATCCAATTAATTCATTGCATGCTCCGGACACCACAAGGGTTGTCATGCTAATGCTATGCTATGCTATGCAGGCATGGCTTTGGCATTGACAGATCGCCACCACCAACCACCATCCTCAAACACCAACCACCCACGTAGCGCTAAGTCGTGGTGGTCATCCCCAGATCGTCTGACATCTCGCATCTGATAGAACAACTTTTTCCATGAGTTTTCTAAGCCCGGTTTTTTTTTTTTTTTTTCCCTCTATCTTTCTCTCAATGAAACAGGGAACTTGCTGGTTCGGGATCTCCTCCACACTTTCTTAGCTTCTCCGACAGAAGGCTTGTCTGTACACGAGAACGAAGCCTCAGCAAGTAAAGTACGTTTGTATGAGATTTACGCCTGCCAAGGATTTTCCTCCACATCCAGGTTTAGTACGTTTAACTTTGATTTATTTACTCTTCGGTAGGTTTGGGGGAGGGACATCCCGCCATTGCGGGATTCGGTGAAAATGTCTGGAGTAGATAGACAATCCATCAAGACAAGATAAAAAACCTAAAATCAAAATCAAAATAAAAGTAATATAAAGCAAAAGAATCAACCCCATAGAGTCAGCAGCAAAGGGATTCAGATTCAGTAGTTATCGTTTCGGGATATTTCGAAGTTCCGGTCGAAGATCGGGGCCAGTCTGGACCCTCATGCAGCCACCTTCGACCAGCGAGTCCTCTCTAGGGAGTCTAGTTTGACTACAAGCATTGAGCTGTCGGGGAGAAAGAAGGGCCATGGCCTGCATCACCCCTACCCCCATACCGTATCTACGGGATTCACCATCACGGTCTTCCATCACAAGTGCGACCTGGCGTAAAAGATCCCGTGTGAAACATGGGATTACACAGTTGATAAGAAAGATGCAATGGGGAAGACTATGGCTCTTCTCTCTCTGACTCTCTCTTTTTTTTCCTTTTGCGTGGCGGTCTCTTTGTTGATGGACGATTCCGTAGCGTCAGATGCATGCTCTGTACTGTATGCTTGACAGGTCCGAGTCTAACTGCTTCGAACAGAATACCTTCCGACGGACTTCCTGGACAAGGTCCGCGGATCGAATGCCGTCTGTTCCTATTCCAGTTAACTTCGAGCGATAGTACTGTATACTTACTCTACGAGGATAGCACTAAGTAGCTGAGCAAGCAGCGGGCGCTTTCCGCGGCTGATGGGACTCCGTTACGAGTGTCACTAGTAGATACACTTGTGCCCTTAGTCCTTTTCCATATCAAACAAAGGTGTAATCAACAATCAACATGATTATTTCTAATTGACATCCGCATGCTTCCTAGTAGCTGTTCTGCAAAAGAACCATGATTGCCATAAAGGGAATAAATATAGCATCGATCCCATTAAAGTACGAAAAAATCGGTCAGATATAAATTGTGCCGATTCAAAGAAAAAAAAAAACAACGGGTACTTGGCCTGTCGTGCAACGCAATGTAAAAAAAGAATACCCAGCCTCCTCCATTTAGTATTTCCAAAGGTACCTTACTTCTACTGTGTCATTGGCCGAGGAGCTTCCAAAACAAATTAATTAATTAGTCAATACAATTGGATCAAAGCTTCATCCACCAACAGCCCCGTGCACGCAACAGAGCAAAGTTACCAGATTAATATCATTACTTACGCAAGTTAATCGAATTCCGGGGGATTCTCACCGTTGCCGGGGGTTTATTTTACCTCACGGGCGGTAAGAAATGGGGAGAGAGAGAGGGATGTACAGGGACGTCAGCCAAGAGCCTTTTTCCATTCCTTTGACCTTGGATTGTGATTTGTGTTATTCTTATTACATACCATCTTACCTCATTGGTATTTTGGGATTGGAGGGCCAAAAAAATTAGTATACTGTGGTCATGAAAGCCCTAGCGGGCTACTTTATGAAAAGCATAAAATATCACACAATGACAGTTGACAGGGCTGAACCCAATTTCCTTTCAAGATGAGAATTACACTCGTAGTGTAGATTCCGTCCTAATCGATAATGGTTTATCCTAGTGGGGGGAGCAGTTTGGTGGGCAAAGAATGGGAAACAGAGTTAGTCAAGGAATCTACTGAAGTTGGGGTTCCAACAATACACCCCACATCGGAGCCGTGGTTAAGCTTGCGAAACTGAGACTCAATTCTATGGCTTTGGGAATTCCTGACCCTGACCCAATTCCCGTTGATAGTAATCAAGCGAATTTGATTGAGAGAGAGCCTCGATCGTCGAGGGTTAGTGGGTAAATTTTCTCTTCCTTGACAGTTTCATCGTTGGTGGGTTTGCCACTGTTTTGGTTTTTTTTAAACGGGAACGCGCACACACACACACATACACAAATTTTTTAACCTCTCTCTATACGAAGAATAAAATTCTGAAAGGCAGAATTGAGAGGAAGAGGCAAAAGGCCCGCTGGCACATCTGCAGAATGCAAATCAGACTCATTCTAGAAAAACAAAGAACAAGCCAAGGTTTCTCTACACTGGAGATAGATCTTGCCAATACAATACGTAAATGCCTCATACCATGCAAATGGAGATGCATCGACTGGGATATCCACAGTGAATGACCTAAATGTGCATTAGAAGACACACTATTATCCCGCAACAAACCCCAGCCAACCAAAAGTGAGGCTGTCGAAATAAAACACAGAGGAAAGTGGAAATAATCGCCACCGCGTTGGGGTCGCCGCAGCTCTGATGGGGGTGTGGTCCCATACGTGACTCGACCGACCGCTTTCGATGCCCGTTCTCGACGTTTTCTAGAAGACTTGATCGAATGGAACGGTGCGTTTAGGTGCATTCTCTGCCCAAGAAACTGGGAATTCCTACTCCGTACTCCGGGTCGCATTCTCAATCGGATGTCGGCAATCTGAGCGTGATCTGAGTCTTCCCTTTTTTTTTTTCTTCTTTCTTGTTTCTTTGGTTACATCGGATGGTTGGGCGGGTGTGGCAGGTGAGTTTTTTTTGTCTTTCACCGCACAGGGGTGGTTTTACTCCAGAATGTTACGTCATAATCGGCAGTCCGAGGAGATGTTCTTCGACACGGTCGGGTAAATTGGTCGGGATAGAGGCAACCTAAGGACGAGATTCCATGACAGGTTTAGCCTCGTATGGTCCTGTTACGTAAGTTTGGATGAGTAAGCCCCTGCCGGTTTAGGTAAGTACCTCTCGTGTCCGCCTGTGAAGGTATCTATCTCGACCCGGCTGATAGAGTAGAGCCGCCGCACAAGTACCTGTACGAAGGAAAATTATTAGTTTCCTCACCAAACACCTACTGCGGAGGATCTTGCCGTTCTAGCCTTATCTATGTGCATAGGCCCTAGTGGTAAATATTGTACTACCTAACCTCAATTGCCAGTCCGGAATTGGTAACCACTCTCTCTGGGTGGGATGGAATATATTTCCACGTGCCCATGACTTACAGCATACTTCGCATTCTTGCGACATACCACCTCGTTGGCAGATTGCATACAGAGTCATGAGAGGACAATGGCGCTATCTCAAATAGATCACCGAGGTCTTCGGTGGTCCTGAATGAAACATAGCTAACGAGCTGTACCTACAGTAGTACTTCTTTTAGCCCGCTCACTAACCACTAGTAACAGAAACGGGGAAATTACTTCCCACTCACCGATGCTAAATTGCAAATAATCCCCCCAATCCCCACCGGCGATCGCCCGTCGCCAAGCTGTCTCATCGAGGATCGTGGTGAGGGATTTTCCAGTGCGGTCGTATCGTTGTCGCTTCCCGAGGTTGCTCCATGGTTTGAGTGTGGTGTTGTTATACTTCTCCGATACGGATTGCATCCCCTCGCTTTTGTTCATCGCTTGCCAAGAGCCAAGCAATTGTCGTCGGAAAGCCAATTGGGGTGGAACGATCAATTATTACCTATATATACACAATTCACGGGGGATTCCGTCAATTGAAGTCACCCCTGCATGTCTTCCCAAGAATACGACATCGGCTTGCCCCAGATGGGGGCGCCTGCTCATCCAGATCCCATTGCAGTTTAGACGGAGGTACATCTTCCTTAGTCACATCCTTCCCACCTTTCCTATCCCGTATAAGACAGCCGCGCTCAGACGAAGCTACTAACGTGGACTGCTACTATGAGAGATTTTCCCCCATTCTTAGGTCCTTTCCTCCTCTGGTACCACGATAGCAGCGGGTAACGCCAAATGACACCAATCAGCTTGTTCAATTATATTACTCCATGGAAATCTTAGATAATCCATCATGAGATGATAAGAGCTCCGTGCAGAGAACAATTGGCAAATCAAAAGGGAAATCATAGCGGCTATCTCGGGGTGAAGCCGAGCCCGACTCGGAGATGATCTGACCACAACCCATAGCTCGTCGTCGCCATTGTCTCTGTGTCATCTAGTGCGCGATTGTTCTTAATCATTGTTCAGGATTCTGCATCGGTTACACGCGGCCTTTTTTTATTGTCTGTTTCTTCCCCAGCAGTTGCAACGGCTGCCACGACGTGCACCATGATGACTAGAATAACTTAACATCTAGAACTGAAAAAAGTCGACTCGATATCTTTCCAGGCCCTAGTCTCCATAAAAATTCAATAATCTACGGATGTTCCCATAAACTGGGATATCTGACATGACATCGGGACGTTCACCTCGGCAAGGTTGTTGTGGTCTCGGCCCAGCCAGAGAACTCGCCGCCATCGGCGTCGCGGGAATCGGCACGCTGCTTTTGCCTTCTCTATCTATATTTTTACCCTTTTTGCCTGAATTTTCTCTTGACGCTTCTAGCGTTTCTAATCTAATTACTTTCCATGGATACATAAAGCGACCCGAGATTGTTCCATGGTTTAATTATTCGGTGAGCGACTAAAGACTTTTACCCCTTCCAGCTGCCGACGCGAACCAAGGTTGAAGACCAGTAAGGCAAATCTACTCCGTGAGACGAGTCTCAAACTGTCCGTGTCGTTTCAGATATTCTGTTCCGCTCTGCAGTCTGTATCGAACTATGCCGGGACTATGCTGAGAAATTGTCCGCCAAGGTAATAGAACGCAATAGAGTCGGGGATTAACCTCCCTTGCCCTGGTGGAAATCCTGGGTCCAGCTGGTGACCAGGATTTCCCTAGGGATGTGATATTCGTTACAGCTTTGTCCCAGACCGGGTCGTCGCAATAATGGATATCTATCCTTTGCCCAACAGAGTATATTCAATGTATACTCGGCCCCTAATAGCCTGTGTAGCACTTGCTGCCAAGGGATCTTCTGCATGGATTTTCCCCGCACAAGACATACTATACTGACTTCGTCGTATCTGTGATCTCATTTGTATGTACCGTTGTCAACCTAGGAATGTCAGCTCCCTTGCGTGGGAGAAGCCTTCAAGGTAGCCCATAAGAATATTATTCACCGTGGCACTTCCACCCTGCTCCTTGGTATGCTTGAGACGCACTAAAATATCCACGACGTCATCTGACGATGCTGCGCTGTCTACACACAGATACATACACATAGTCACATACTCCTACATACAGAGCCCCATACTTCAAAGCCAAGCAAGGCAATGCAATACCCATTCATCCCCGTCGAAAAAAAAAACCTCCTAGAAGGCAAATTGAACCACTGTTCATACTCCATACAGTTACCAAAAACGAATATCGGATCGACAGCATCAGCGCGCAGATCGCTATCTGCCTACAACAAAGCAGCTTACCTAGGAGGGCGATGCAACCGACGCCCCATGCATGATGTCAGAGTTTTGTTTTCCCTTTTTTTTTTTTCTTGTGACTATTTTCAGTATACTCATTTAACATACGTAGCCCCATTGTACACGTTGTTCAGGCCGATGTCAATGGCGATAGATGATTGATGGAGTGATTGCAGAGATACACTTCCCACCCCCAGCCACCACTTCAGGCAACATAGATTGTTGCATGTTGACTTGTCTGTGAAAACGACAATGATCGACAATGCGTCAGGGGCTGTGGTGAACCTAAGATATGAAGTAGTCATCATGGACTTTCTCCCTCCTTCCCCCCCCAAGTTGAGGGGTAATACTTTACTCCATTCAATCAATTGTAAAAATACAATGGGAAAGGTGTGTGAGTCGGGACACCAACCACCTGGGGGGGTGGGACGAAGCAATTCATTGACTCTCGCCAAGCAAATGATGTGCAGCATCAGCAAGGCTGGTCCTTGGCATATTTCCCCTTTCGACAACTATCAATAGCAATCGAATCAACACTGTCAAAGATCTGTACAAGTCACAGATAGTACTAATAGTACTAGTAAATGAAAGGGAATTCAGTGACCTTGCGAATCACATAATGGGACCATACATATCAGACCATCCTGCTTGTCGCTACACTTACCTCACCCTCAATTCCAGCCAATTCCAGCTAACACTCTTGGCGAAGCGTGTTAGTGAAGTTGGTCACTTTTTTCTCCATCTGGAGTACTCCATATTTTCCCTTTCCCCTTACTATATTTCTCTCGAACCCCTATAGTTGTAATCACCTAATACTAAGTAATACTCCACAGTCATCAGAAACAATATTAATCTCATACATAATAATAATAATGTAATAATAATAATTAAATTAATGAGATCATCCCAGTCCATCCCCAGAAATCTCACCCGTAGTAGTCAGTGAATACATGACTTGTCCATACATTCCCCAACCACTTCCCTTCAATCGCAAATTCAAATTCCCTCCGCCAAGCCACACATTCATTCCTCTACATGTATCCTCTTGGCAAAATCAACTCAAATCAAAAGGGGATATGCACCGCCCCCCAGACAAGAAAAAAAGCCAAAAGAAAAGTAAAAAGAAAATGGAAAGGGAAAGGGAAAAAAGGGTATCACAGCCAAGAACCTCCCTCACTCAAGTGAAGGAAAGCGGATCGGGGATCGTCGATGGGCGTTATTGTCGTACGAATATTTAAGCTCATTTCTCTCGTTTCTCTGTTGATTGTCGCAAATTTGAGGGTCCAAGTCTTGGTATTCGTATTGCTTATTAGATCTGCTTTATAGAATTGGATGGTATGTACGGTATTGGATTTAGATGAGAGAGGTAGATAATAACACTAGATAGGGGGGTTACGGGTATGGGTGTGGGTTGCTTTGTTTTGGAGGTTCCTGTCTTGGGAAATCTAAATGTACAATAACTCTAAAAGCTAGTATGTTTATTTTTCCCTGGACAGTTAATTGACTTTTTGTAGAATTTTAACTAGAACTATAGACCAAGATGGATATGAAAAAAAAGGGGGTAACACAACACAGTCACCTCCCATCAATTCCATCATATGACAATACCATTTATTCATTTTCTTTTCTATTTTTTTCGGATCCCCGTTCTGCAGGGTAGCAATGCTATATGCTATGCCACGTACTTTTCTTTCTCGGGGATTGGAATTCTTGGCGCGAGGGCGTAGGTTGGTTGCGGTATGTTCGAAACTGGATGGAGAGAGGGAGAGGTTACCCTCTACCGGGTTGAGTTTGAATGTGGGAATTCGGGGCTTGGGGTCTGGATTTTCTTTTGCTTTTCGCGTTTCGGGTTTTGTAGAGGTTTCGTGTGATGTCACTGGATCGGTTTGAGATTCTTTGGTTGGGTTTCGTTTCGGGTTGCGGATATTGGTCGGTTGGTAGTGGAGTGTGGTAGTGTGACCTCTTGGTGGATTTTGTATCTCTAGGTAGACTTTTTGGCTTATGTGGTGCGAGGGTGATGTTGGGGTTCGTGGTACTGGTGGATAGTTTGTGGATTTATTGCCAGTAGATTGGGGTGAAACTGAAGAGATGTGAAGGAGATTAATTGTTTATATGTTTTGGTTTTATAATACATACTATATACTCTCGTATATAATATGGGTAGTGTATTGGTATGAGTTGAACATATAATCGCTTCGGCGAGGCGTATGAATATGTATCTTATCCGAAGATCAAGTACTAGTACTCGTGAATGTGAATATTCACAAACTAGAACATATATATCTAGAGAATACAATTGCCCCTGTGAGGACCCCATGTAGACACAATGGCAGTGGGAGAGCTGGCACATGGCCGCAGTAGTTTTATCTCATTGCACATGGGGTGTATTACACAACTGTGCCGACATAGGTTACTATGAATATACGTGCCATGAAAATAAGTGCTTGCTGGTCTACAGTCTTTACTGACGAGATGAGGTTAGATATGGAAGAGCCATTGAGAGTTGCCCACACTGCTTGAGCCCTGTCGATATCTATATGTACAGGACAGACCCTTCTCCAGAGAAGAAGCTTCTGCCCAACCGAATGCCTTATTCGGTACTGTATTAGCTTGTCGAACTTAACTCGACCTACACGTATCGCCAACTTAGTGAAACCCGTCGTAAAAGAAGTATGCAGGTTGCCTGCTATGAATGATGGCAAGTCCACGACAGCCCGGCTGGTGAAACCTAAGGGTATGCTGTGAACACGGGGAGACTCAACACATGGTTAGAAGGTGATCTTCGAGCCCACAGTGCAAGGCACTAGACTCCCAGGCATACGCTTCTCAATCGCAAACTTAGCCCTCCAACCAGAGCAGTGCCCCGGCAAAAGAACAGCAGGATCCAGCTTGTGGAGGTCTTTGACCGTGATTTCCGTATCAGCAGCAGTGCTGGTGGCCAGGTGAAAGCCCCCAATGACCGCATAAAGAGGCACAGAGCCATCGAGGCTGTCGATTGCATGTCGCGAGCAGTTAACGACTCCTGCGTGACTGCAGCCTGTGAACAGTACAAGTCCTTTGCCTGGAATGCGACAATCGTAGTTAGAGGCCTCGATCCAGAGTAGTAGAATGTGCGGAAGGGTTGTCTACTATCATACCCTTGAGGTTACATATGAGAAAACGCTCGTCGGATATAAGCTCATCAGTGAACCAATCCTTTTCCTCTTTGTCAAAGCGCATGCCACCCTTCACGCCGTTTTCATAGGCTGTCTGACGGGGTATTTCACCCGAGATTAGAAAGAAATCGTCAAGTACTGTGTGCATCTCATCATGCTTGTGAATGGTTCCTCCGGCTGCTTCGAGTTCCTCGAAGGAAGGGTCCGCCTGGAAAGAAATGATATTCGGTCCTAGAGCGAACCCACGATAGTCGGGACGGTCAGGATGAAGATCTACTGGCACCTTGTCTGACAGACCTTTGGCCTTTCTGGCCTCAGTAACCATTTCAATGGCTCGAGTAAGGCCGCCTGGGTCTGTTAGAAGATAATTGATGAATAACTCAACAAGAGTCAGTCAAAACGGTACATACCGGAATGATCCCGATGCCAGTGAGAAAGTTGAATCAGTTCAACAGAAGACAGGTCCGGGCGTAGCCGCTTGACATTTCTCTCCCATATCTCGCCCTCCGGACCTGCATCGAAGAGGATCGAGTGTTTAATATCGCCTTTTGTTGCCGTCTAGGACGATCAGTATATAATGTCCTCCGGTTCTTCCGGGTGAAAGAGACCATACCACAAGGATAGACAATCCATGCGCTGCACAGCAAATATCTTCCATCTGCAGCTCCTTTTCAGCTTCGCCTCGATCGTGATTTTCATGTGGGGAATGTAGAGCCAGAGAACCCATCAGACCCGACACTTGCACGGTGTCTGGGGCAGGTGGGGAGAGAGGATCAAGTTCATTGTCGATTATGACAAGGGCTTCAAGGGAATCAACCTCTATGAGACCTAATCCGGACATATTCCGTCAAGTGCAAAGTGTAAAATGGTGGCAGATGAATCTACGGTTCCTTGCGAAGTGGCAAGATGTAGTAATTGATGCGGGGGCGGGGAATAATTGTTCTTCCTCAGAACTTAAGTTGACTTCATGTCTCCACGGTGCGTGAAGAATATAATCTTCTACTTTCATTGTATCTTGGTTTTGGTAAAAGATGCGATGGTCTACTGGTAGGCATGGACAATATTGAAGCAATAGTCGTACTGTTTCTCCCCAACGGGTGACACGCATAATATGTCGAAGAATGGCGGGCTCAACCCCTAACACCCTAACTAGAAGGCCTATAGCACTAGAGCAGACTGGGATGTATGCCTTGAGGACAGACAGAGAGATTTAAGCTGAGGAACCAGGGCTCTGATACCGGTCGTGAGGAGGAATACTAACACCCGAAGTCGAGACACTGGGAGAGGAATAATGAAAAATTGATGGAAAAAACAACCCGTGGTGGTGTCGCTCTGATTGCTAGAATGATACTTGTTTCTATAATACAAAAAGGGCCGTTTCATATGAAGAGTGTCTCTCCTTCAGTGTCCAAATCTTCTCCCAGCACCCTGCCATACAGTGTGCCATGGCTTTTTTCCGTATAAATAATGTGGTAAACTCACCTACTGGGCCCTCTTCCACCTCCCCCGCAACCATCGTGTACGCCGCTGCCGCGTCCGGATCCCAAAAGTCTAAACAACCGCACCAGCATAGTGGGCTCTGTGCCACGAACAACACGCACCGTAACAGGGCGTCCGTGATATCGCAAAAGATTATCGCCGTGCATCGAGAGCGCTGGTTCTAGGACAGAGAATGACAACGGCCGCACGATAGCGCATCGTCGCCGGCCGTACATCCAGTCAGTCAGCTGTATCCTATCCTTTTGACCTGGAGGTCAACGGCAGATCCGTATGCACGGTCTTGAAGTACCACTTTTGGGTACGCACTTATACGGCTTTTGTTCTATAGACTCAGTAGTTTTCTACTTTTTTTGTCAACCAATCAGATCACAGCTCAATCAATATGAGAAGACGTAATGCAGCTATTGCGCCGCGTCATTGCCGGTGTGATAGGGAGCACGTAGATGATATGCGAGAAGGATATCAAGAAGAGGCCAGAAGGGTGGAAGCTTGCGGGATTTTGTAGCCAAGGTGTGAGGACGAGTGAATGTCACTAATCTATATATGATATCGGTGACCTGAAGATTTCTCGAGCATCTTAACCATATTTTTAGCGGATCAGATGCAAAGATGCTACTACTGTTTCTCGATAATGGCGATCTTCAAGGTACTTCCTGGTCTTCGTATGTACAGGTGGATAGGCGGGATTTGAAATTTCTCGCATGGAGTCTCAGGTAGGAATGGTCCTCCGGCACGAAGATTCTCAATATATCCTTCCCACGACCTGGTTAGGTCTTCGTCGCTGGATGATCTGTTGGGTTAGGGGTGATTCGTCCAACCTCGTTGAACGCTGATCTGGTCTCAGGAGTTGACGGGAGGAACTCAAAAGATAGTGTTATAGGTCCGTGTTGGATGCCAAATTGTTCCCCGGTAACTTAAAGGAACTTGTGGCAAACTAGATATGGATTGATACCGCCCCAGTGGAAGGTCAGAGCTGCGTACAGATAGGGGGGAATGCGTCCAGCCTTCTTTTTGAGCTTGGACATTGCCAACCTGTTGGCTTCAGTCGCTATAAGCATCTTCATCTCGGTACCCAACCCATCTCTTATTTGGGCCCGGTGCACCGAGACGCTGGGTGCAGAAGGCCCGAGCATCTCATGTATTGTCCAAGCTGCTATATATAATGCTTCGGGATCACCTTGATCTATTCTGTCACTTGTGCACAGAGATGTCTGTTCAGATGAAGATCATATGCTGCGCGAATGGATATCAGGTCAAAGGCTGCCCGAAAATAGCCATCTTTGGATCTCTCAGCACTGGGTGAAGTAACCAATATGGCAGCGGTAGCAGTAGACATTGACCACAGTAGAATTGATTAGGCGGAAGCGAATATCTTGATCAAAATGTCATCTTCTTGATTAATTAACTCTGATGCAGGAGAGGATAATATAAGCTCAGGCTGAGGACTGGTGTATTGTACCCAGGGCACTCAAGTAGAGAACCGCTTTTATTATCCAGGGAATTTTCTGGTGGCCTTTCCGGATGAGTGGCCTGGCCATATAGCTAAAGGCTAGATGTCAAGATGTCGAGCGAAATCTGCGTCTTCCCAGTATGTTCATGGGTTGTATATATTGGTCTAGTTAGGATTGGTTGAAGCTATGAAGATGTTGATCGGCCTGACGGTTGTATTTTTGATTTCCAGAGATAAAACGAGCCATGAAGAGAACCTAGGATCACGGAAGTACCTCGTATATATAGGGAAGTGCAACGGGTGAGATATGAGATCTGGGTGTTTGAAGGGAAAGATGTTAGCAGAGGGGGTTGGAAGACCAAGACAAGTGTAAATATGAGATTATGCTGGGAGCTGCACTGGAACGCCTTGAAGTTGAACTGAAAAGGAACATTTTGTAGTATTCACAGTGAATTTATATTCATGTAAAGCTTCCTAGATGAATACATGCTTTTTTTTTTCTTTCGCTTTTCCAATTTCACTCTTTGGGCGTCTATCTACCTTCACAGAATGCAGTGAAATCCGCTGGATACTGCTTCACTTGTGATACCGGTAGATTGATCAAGCCACGAAATGGCACAGACACTTTAGAAAAAATATTTAGGGTTCTTATATAGTAGGGTTTAATTTGTGAATGGGTCACTTTGACAGGCGCAGGATGTATAGTTAGGGCTTCTAAGAGTCAATAATATGGTGTTCGGAAACAGGTATAATATCCTTATTACTCGGGTTTAATCTAAGTTTATCATTAAAACTCTTATGTCCAATGTGCACTTGTCGCCTGCCCTGATATCATAGTAGACATCAAGTCCAATAAGATCTCAGTCTCACCGACCGTCGTGTTTGTGCAGCCAGACTGGACCAGTGATTCAATTGCATATAGGCAAAGCCTCTATCGCAGAGTAGCTCTGCTGATCTTACTATAAGTAAACGATGCCTGCTCCGCATTCAATATCGATACATTCTTTTTATTTATCAAAGGGATACAGGCCGTCTCAATCACCATGGGATACATGAATCAGTCAAAACTGATGAAACAATACGTCTACGACCTAGAGAGTGACTTCAAAAATCCGGGCAACGAACCGGCAACTAGGGCTCCAGGCCATCCCTTCCACTGGGGCCAAGAGGTTAATAAAATCTAGCTCGATTAGAAATTGTCCACTCCGGCCCTAACTCCGGATGACAGATTTGTCGCGATCGGGGTGGGAAAGAATATTCACATCCATTCTGCGGTCACCCAGGAACACGTGGAAACCCTAACTGGACATTCGGATGTTGTGGAACAGTTGTCTTTTGTTCCAAATTTGATCGGAGATGTGCAGTACACACTTCTCTCCTGTAGAGAGGATATGATCATTGTTTGGGAACTTGAAGGGAATAGAAAGAATATGTGTGGAGGGAACGACAAAAGAGTAGATACTGGCTCTCTTTCAGCCAAAGCAGCAGACACCGTTATCCCCCAACTTGTGACAGATCATGATTGGAGGGCAGAGGAAAATGCGACAAAGACGATTACAGAGGACTTCGAAACCGTCATAACTGAGGCCGTTGACATCCATACCTTGGACACCAAGTCACTTACTTTCGAGGGTCACTTTACCGCGTTCGGTACACTTTTCAGTTCAGATTGGTAGAAAAGGTGCGCGACGCAGAAGCTCTATATTGTGTCAATATCTCGGATGTCAAGGCAAGGGTGACCCGGCATCGTCTCCCGGGCAAAAAGATACAATCATGTGGTTAGCCATAAGCCCTGACGCAAAGCTCGTTGGATCTACCTCTTGGGATGGCACGGTTCGCATCTGGGATACGAATGGTGGCACCTGCTTGCAAGTCTTGGGACCATTTGGTGGACAGATGTGGTCCGGTGTATTCTCGCTGGACTCTAAATACATAACATTCAGTCAGGGCAGCCCGAAGGCTACGGTATATGTTTACAACCTATCGTCAGCCGAGGAGATCTCTCGTTTCAAACTACTAGCGGTCGGTGCCAGCGACAGCACACTTCGTGCCTTGGATCCATACACAGGAGAAGAGAAAATGAAATGGACCTTAAAGTTCGAAGTCTCAGTGATGAGGCGATTTGCGGAAATTCGTGGGGTACGGTTTATCGATAAAGGGAGGAAATTGATGTTTCGCAGTGGTGAGGGATCTACTGAAGTATATGACTTGACGACAAACTCGAAGCTACTGTTTGCAAGAGGGCCTGGGGATCAAGTGGAGAAGATGACTGGTTCACGACCGGTTTGTTTTTCTAACTCTTCTGCTCTGGTGGTTCCGGATGTAGATGGAGCTGTGAGGTTCTGGCGACTTCAGTAATGGCTGAGATATATATATATTTAGCCCTACTCGACAGTAGCATACAAACATTGGACAAGGGGACCAATTTGCACATGAGGAATACGACACTATGAGAACATCAGATCCATATCTATGAATTATTTCTACTCGTAGCCACGTCGCTTTGTATCTCTTCACCTGAAAGATAGGCTTTTAGATCATGGATGCGGGGGAAGACGTCGATCATCCCGGAAAATGGGTCGAGAACCATCAATCAGCCGCGAATCTTAAGTTCCTCTTCCCTCCCCAATTCTCAGCCGCTCTCGAATTGCACTCTTTAATTAGTTTACAATTTGGTACCGGCAGTAAAAATCTCAATTGAACCACGATGCGCCTCTTCGTAGGCCATCTCTTCCCCCTTATCCTCCTCCTATTGCTCAATATCGCTCGCGCTTCGGCCAAGATCAACACATCATGCGTGAAAGTCGTCACTGCATTGGCCGGCCGTCCCAGTGACCTCTTTGACAAATTCCAACAGCATATCTGCGATCGAGGCTGCCGACCGACCGTTCCACACTGGGATCTCTGGACGCGGGATAACTCCTTCCTCCCCGCCGTGCGCAGCGTGATGAAACGACTCGATGCGCCGCGACAAGAAGAGGCGATGATTAAACTGGGAGACGATGTCGCGGACATTATCAAGCGTCGGTGTGGTCCAATGCTCCATGGCGGAGATCTCTGTTCGGATTCGGAGACGCTGGCGGGTTTCGGGAATTGTTTCAAAAAGAGCTTCGTCCGGGCGGCTTTAATGAATTTGCCGACATTGCTACCTATGGTCAGTGAGGAGGTTTGTCGGGAGCAGTACGAGTATCTCAAGACGGATCAGTTATGGGAGGAGATTATCCCAAACAACATGAAGGAGTACGCGAGTGTGTGCCAAACATTAGGGGATGGAGTGGTGGAGAGTGATTCAGACGAGGCCCATGATGAATTATAGATTGTTGGTTTGCTACTCCGTACTTGTAGTATATATTTTATTATATTCTGTTCTATTTGATATCACGGGGTCGGAGATTTCCCCAAAGCGGCACTAGGTTCCTGTCAGCATTTTGGAGTACTTCAATTCTCTCTCTTCTTCTACAACACTATCCTCCACTTACCCTTTCCTGGATATATATTCCTAGTTCCTATAATTTTTGGGATATCCTCTGGTTTCCGGATAACTACGCCATGAAAACCCCTATTTAATACGATCTCCCGACACCTCTGAATGGCGCCCATGACGTCGCTCGCCCGCGCACTGCGGTCCACTCCCACCACGCACACGACCTCCTTTCTCCTCCGATCGTGCTTACGCCCTCGCTCCCTTCCGCAATCTATATCCCCTCAGCAGCCCGCTCGGTACGTTCACCCGGGCGCTTATAAACCCTTTGTTCCTCCCTCCCCCAGCGAATTAGGGAAACCCGCCCCCGCAAAGACCTATGATCGGACCCGCAAGTGGCTCCGACGTCTTGTCTACCTGTCGCTGGCCGGCGGGGTGGTCTATACCATTGATAGCCAGTTCTACGCATCATCTCTGACTAGAACCGCCCGAACGTTTACGTTAGGCTTAATCGTGGCTCTGGATTATAAGATCAACTTCCGACCGGAACCTCTCCTCGCTAACTCCATCAACGACCTGCACACTCGCAATGCCGAACGACTATCGGACTTACTGCGGCAGAATGGCGGTCTCTACCTCAAAATCGGCCAGGCAATTGCTATGCAGTCAGCGATATTACCGCCTGAGTTCCAGAAGATGTTCTCGCGCATGTTCGATGATGCCCCGCAAAACGACTGGAGGGAAGTAGAGAAGGTCATCCGTGAGGACTTCGGCAAGTCACCGGAAGAGGTCTTTGGCGTGTCGTTCACCGGCGATCCGACTAAGGGTGTCATGGAGCGCAAGGCCAGAGCCAGTGCCAGTGTAGCGCAGGTCCACTGGGCCCGATTGGCCGACGGAAGAGAGGTCGCGGTGAAGATCCAGAAGCGGGAAATTGCGCAGCAGATTCAATGGGATCTATGGGCGTTTAAGTAAATATGCCTTTCCCTCTGAATTGGCGATGGATCACCTACTGACAAAACGATAGAGTCGTCACCTGGATCTATAGTCGCGTATTCGATATCCCGTTTTACTCTCTGGTCCCATATGTCAGCGAGCGCCTGTCCCTGGAGACGGACTTTGAGAATGAAGCGGATAACTCAGAGAAGATGGCCCGACTCGTCGCAGGCGAGTCGCGCCTCCGGAATCGGGTCTATATCCCCAAGGTCTATCGCGAGCTGAGCTCCAAGCGTGTCATGACGGCGGAATGGATCGAGGGCGTCCGACTCTGGGATAAGGATACTATCACGCGATCATGGCGAGGTGGATGGCGCCAGGGTAGCCCAGGATGTCATGGAGCTCCACTGGACCCTCCGCAGCCCGAAAGCACATCGGCCAGGATCGCTCAAAATCCGACCGTCACCAAAATCAAACCAGAGCGCGATCACTGGCGCGGATGGAATGGCCGCGGCGGACTCGGCCTCTCCCTGAAAGAAGTGATGACCACGATGGTCGACTTGTTCTCCGCTCAGATGTTCCTTTGGGGGATCGTGCATTGTGACCCGCACCCGGGCAATATCTTCGTCCGTCGCAAACCCTCCGGCCAGCCAGAACTCGTCCTGATCGACCACGGCCTCTACATCCACATGGGAACAGACTTCAGACACCAATACGCCCGCTTCTGGAAAGCGCTTCTCACCTTTGACAACAACGCCATCCACGACGTCGTCAAACAATGGGGCGTAACCAACCCTGACATCTTCGCCTCCGCCACCCTCATGCGCCCTTACCAGGGCGGCGACCTCTCGACCCAACAACACTTCGAAGGCCTTTCCAAAAAGGACCGCGCCCAGCGCCACTACGAAGCCCAACAAGCCGCCCGCAAGGGCATCCGTCAGATCCTCGGCGACGAAACCAAGTGGCCCAAGGAACTCATCTTCATCGGCCGCAACCTGCGCATCGTCCAAGCCAACAATCAATTCCTCGGCTCCCCTGTCAACCGCATCAAGATCACCGGCACCTGGGCATCACGCGCGCTCGTCGAGTCCCCCGATCTCCCGATCAACGAAAAGATCCGGAACTACGGCCGTCATCTCCTTTTCCGGCTCGTGCTCTTCACCAGCGATATCTACTTCTACTTCACGAAAGTGAGACAGTTCCTGAGACTCGGCGGGGGGATGGAAGATTCCCTGGAAGCGCAGATGCAGACGATGGCCAGGGATATGGGGATGGATTTGCAGCAGAATGTGTTCGAGGGGTAGGGAGTCCTTTACTCCATCTACCTCCCTCCTACTTATAACTCGATGTACCATAAATCGTAGACATAGAGTCCACACTCCAATCCCAACAAAATAAAAGGTCCATAAATACTTAGATGAATCATCTTGTTTTCATATATATCGACCTATCTGACATATTACATCAATATCATATCATGCCTCGTAATCATCAAGAGACCAAACTCGCTATGCTTCAAAGACGCCAATATTAAATTACCAGCACAATATCTTTTTCTAACCCCGAGCAACCATGAAACCCGATAAACTGTACGAAAACAAAGCAAAGAAAGTGAAAAACAGGGTATCTACGAAGCCAACCTCAACCAAAAAAAAAGAGAACCACGAAATATCAAACTATCAACGATCAGTTGACCGGTCGGACAAACTACTCCCACCCGGAAAACCCCGCCGGTCTCCACTCCTGCCCCGGATAAGCTGTGCTGGACATCGTGATCTCCTCGCTGGAATCGTCGTCCGCGTGAACGGGCAGCTCGACCGGAGCGTCGTGGTTCAGGACCCGGCTTTCGCCCCTCGTTGGGTGGAGATTGCCCGTTGATTGAGAATGGGGAGGCGCGGAGGGACGAGCAGGGTTGGTCAAAGGGAGTTTTTGGTCATGGTGAGTCTCCTGCAACGGTTGGTGTTGGTGTTCGCGCGAATCTTCTTCGTAGGTGGGTAGTTGTTGGCCGCATTGGAGGACGCCCTGGGTGGTCTGCTGGCGCCAGGTGAGGGCGTCGTCCGGGGTATTGTTGTCTTCGCCTTCGCCTGGGATGGTCAATTTCCAGGGTCGTTCTTGGTCGCCGATGCGGCTTGTTCGGGGGTTTTGGCGGAAGATGCCGAGGTGGTAGGCTGGGTCAGAAGTGTCGGCGCTGAGGATGTTTCTCTCTTCGGGACGCGGGGCGAAGGCTTTCGGGCTGCGGGAGCGAATGTTGAGGTCTTGGGCGTAGGTTCTTTCTTCGGACCGGCCGCGGGAGGATGGGGTTTGTGGGGCGCCGGGGACTGGGGAGGGGATCGGGGATGCTTGTGGCGGGGACGAAAGATGGGGGGAAGCGGACGGTCGGTATGGAGGTGATTGGGGGGTGAGTCGACCGTTGCCACTTCCACTTCCGCTGTGTCTGTGGAGAAATTCCGTTGGAGATGGAATAGGATTATTCGCGGGGGCACTGCTGTCGATATCTTCGACCGTTATCTGCTGCGTCAAGGGGACGCCCGGTTCCTGATGATCTCGGAAGCGAGAGAAAGATTCCGGAGCGAAGTATCCTTCCGGTGGAGGGGGTTGCCCTTTGGAAGTGTGATTTTCAATATTCGATCGGGGGCGACCGATTTCAGCGGCAGGCACGCGAGAGTGTGAGGTGCACTGTGAGGAGACGGGATAGAGTCGGTCCATTGAATGGGTGTGACGATGGGGTTGCACCGGTGGAACGTGAGACTCTGTCGCTCTGGATTCCGGCCGGTCGTGTCCCGCTCGAGCGTTGGAACGGTTGAAGAAGCCCTAATTGTAAAATTAGTACGGGAGGGAATCCAGTTGGGAGCTTTGACAGCGGCGTCTATACGCTTATTTTGTCTAAGGCCTTTTTGTGCGGCTGACCCGATTCCGAGCCTATGGAGGGGCGGCGGATTTTGTTACCGACGACCTTCAGCTTGTCCATGGTCGATAAAGCTTTAGGCGCAGGGGCTTGCTTCGAGGCAGGCTGCACGGGCAGGTCAGGGCGAGCATGGTGGGTGGACTTGGACGCAGGTTTACTGCCTGACAGCAGAGGTCGAAAAACACCGCTAAGTCGATGTTCAGCCTCATCAGCTGGCCAGGGGCTCTTCGGCCTGTCGCGTATGCGTGTATGATGGACGCCAAGACTTTGGCCCCCATCCGAGAGAAAGGACACTCGGGACGAGTTGGCCTGGCCTACATACCGTTAATTATTCGTTGAAAGGAACCTTGCGACTAGCCACTCACCGAGTACTTGGCCCAATGGCCGCTGCGGGTCTCGATCAGCCTCTAGAGTGCCCAATGATGAGACTGACGGCATGGGCTGGAGTCGTATTTGCACGCTGGAGCCCCTCCGGTGGTGATTATGATTAGGCTCCAGCAGCGTTACATTCCGTTCACTGCTGGGTTTTGTTTCCGTGACCGAGGAGTAATATCGTTTCCCCATGGTCGTCGAGGTTGGCCGAGTAGTAGTAGTATTGCATTCGGGAGGCGGTTCGTCCGCCGCAGGCTGTGGCTGAACGTTATTTTGTTGGTCCACTGGATTGCCGTCGATATTGCTGGCTTGTTCCCACGAAAGAATTTTGTTCCCAATGTCCCGCTGGTCGCTTTTGTACTCGGGGACTAACAAAGGCGCCTCGTTAATGGCCACCTGGATCGGAGTCATCGGAGGCGACTCTTCCTTCTTCAATAAAGGCTTTCGGGGAAGACAATCCCTGCATGGTTGCACTGACGCTAATCCATGCGCCGAGGAGACACTATTGCCTTGGTGATGCCCAAGAGTCGCCTCGAGTTCCGCTGAATTTCCTCGATGGGTGGATGAATGACCGGATCGCGAGTCCCCGTCACTGAACCCAAGTGCCGCAACCACCTCCTTCTCTAGACTCTGTGTTAAACCAGATTGATGTTTCTGGATAGCAGAAGAAGAAGAACAAGAAGTAGGAGAAGGCTCAGGATCCGTGCGGTATCCATTCTCGACAGGCCTACACGCCGAGACCGATGGCACTTGTTTGCGCTTTATATCCAAACTGAACCGGTTCACTTGGCTGACCCGAGCGCCTTTCATCAGTGGGAGACTTCCAAAGTGGACCGTCCGTCGCTTGTCGTGGTCCTCTGTTAGATCTATGGCAAGTTCTGAGAAAGAGAATTTTCTGCGATAACCACGACTCGATTCAAACCCCTACAATCATCATAATATTAGATGAGTTTGAGAAACAAACGATGTAGACCAAAAAAAGCATTCCCAACTCCATGTACAAGACATTAATCATGTCACATTCTGAGTGCGAAGATATCCTCAATTACAGACATGGTATCAATAGAAAAAAAAAAGCACAAACCAAAAAAAAAAAAAAAAAACACGCAGGCGTAGCGATGGACAATTGAGTTAGGTTACCACTCGCTCCCAGCGCCCATAATAAGAAAAATTTAAGGCTCTACCTTGTCTGACCCTCCACCCTTGAACTTACTCCTGCCTTTCGCAAACAGACCCTTCGCGGCTTCGCCAGCTTTGCCGCCGAAGACACCAGCCGTATGCAGGAGATCCTTTCCTCGTTGTTCCACATGTTGTTTATTCATCATGGACCCGAGAGGGGCCGAAGGACGTCTGACATGGCCCGATCCGGACGAAGTGCCTTCCTGATGGGATGACACAAGGTTTCCAAGGGAGGAGAATTTAGGAAACTTGCCCCGGGAAACGGGATGTTTGGGTTCACCCGGTGTTTGCTTCAAGCTCTGCTGCACAACATCCGCATACTCTGGGTGGGCATGGATGGTAACTTGGAGCCAATTATTTAAGCCAGTATCGATCGTCACGAATTGATCCCTGGTCTTGTTGAAAGCTTGCACCCGTTCATCTGAGGTCTTCAATTCCAGAATATCACGGAAACCGAGCAAACTTGATTCGATAGATGGCGATTGTGTTGGCGCAGGCGCAGGCGCTGCGCTGTGCTGGTCTGTGACGACTGGGGAGTAAGCGTCTCCAACGGTTTGGGCATTGACAACTTCTGGAAGATGCCGATCTGAAATTATACTGTTGTCGTCTGTTGTAGACGGGGGTATGATTGTCAATTTGGGCTTCTCAGGTCCAGAATCACGTTCAGTCTCATCGAGCAATTGGATTGGCGAAGCCACGGGGTTGGGATCTGGCTGAATACTACCTTCATCGACCATAGGAAATTGCCCAGGTATTGGCCCTACTGGAGGGGAATAGACACCTGGCATAGGTGGGACATCGACCATGGGTGCAGGTTCGTCCTCTGAAGAGGCAGACTCCCATGAGAAACGCTTCTTCAACTTCGGCCGTATTTCCTGCTGAGGAGCCGTGTTTGCTGTAGGAGTGGGTGCCTGAAGTGGACTGCTGGAATATAAGTCCTGGGACTCATTCCGGATGGAATTATATCCGAGCGCGGGTTTGTATTCCTCCTGGGGACTGGCGTTACCTGCTTCGCTCCAGTATCGTTCGTACTCGCTCGGAATGAGACTATCTTGCCGACTCGTTTGTGGACGGGAAGACGGGTCGGGCTCCTCAGAGGGAGTGTTTTCCCGGCTCAAAGAACGGATGATCTCTTTCCTTAAACGGTCGTTCTCCGTGTCTTGCGGGGAGTTTTCGGTACTTAATGAGGGGACAATGATGGGTATGGAGTTTTCCCCAGACACGGGCGACATATTACCACTAATTTTGAGCGGTGCAGGTCGTCCTTCCCCACTTGTGTCAGTTGGTTGTACGCAAGTTTGTTGATACGGTGGCGATGAAGGGTCTTGAGGTAGGTTAATTGGCGAGGACATTTCTGCCAAAGACTCTGGAGCGATAGCATCATTATTGGTAATTATCGGTCTCCTCAAAGGGCTATTACCGGGACTGGGAACACTCAGATCGCGGCGATGACCAGGTCTGAAACCCCTCGGTGGAGATGAGCTTTCCGGCTCTTCTGTAATCGTTGGTGTCTGCTCGTTCGTGCCGCGATGGGGAATGATTGGACTGATGACAGACGTGCTATTGCTATCCGACCGTGCGATGCTATCTATGGACGTGCTTGGGGTCTCCGGAATGTCGAAGGCTTGATGAACCACCGACCGAAATCCGACGGAGGGGTTATGGTGTAATTCAGATTCTTGCCGCTGTGGCTCAGCTGGCTGGACTTTCTCGGCATCCATGGTCGCACCGGCTCCAGAGAGACGCCTGACATCTGGGAGCCCTATTACAGGAACATCATCCTGAGCTCTCAGAGGAACACTCTGGCCCTCGGGTTGTTTGCCACTCGCTTCCTGTTCTGCCGCGCTAGCCATAGGTACTGGCTCCGTGGAGGACCGACTTAGACCTGGCTCCGCTGACTGCTCGCGTAGACGGTTGTAGAGGGCAGGGCGTAATGGAACTGTGTGATCCTGTTCTGCCGCGTTACGATCGACCGACCGACTACGGCTATCCGCCACAGGGCCGGTACCTAGAGTCACAACCTGGTCCATTGATCGAGATCGATCCATGCCCATCCCCGGAACCCAGGGCCTCGGTACGTTTCTGGACGCAGCACTTGGGAGATCGCCGGTGCCTTGGTTCGGAGTTCGTGCTTGCGTTACAGGAGGTGTTGGATCTTCATCATATTCGTCAAACTCATCGTCGCCCCAGTCATTGCCATCGTAAGAAATCTTCTTTGCTTCCACCCAACGCTTTGTCTTCGCGCGATTCACATTCGTTTTAAAAGATATAGGGGTACCGCCACGTGGTTGGGGTGACAAAGGGCTATCAGTGTCAGGAGAGTTTCTGAAGATGCAGAGAAGCCTGATCAGCAAGTTCCTAAGGCGCCGAAATGCAATCGCTGCATGTACTTACATTGGGTCAAACGGGCTCTGGAATGGGCGAGCCATTATACAAGAGGGTCAGGTTGTGAACCGAATGGACCACATCCACTTGGGTATTATCCAATCGACGTATGAAGTCGCCGAGATCTGATATGGAATGCGATCTAGGATTTGGCCCCAGTGGAGAGGTGAGAAGAGAGCGGGAGAGAAGAAGCAAGTAACACGACGATGACGTGGGTGTGTGCAAGGTATGGGCACCGGCTCAGCCACGAGAAGGGGATTGGGTGTCTGACGTGGTCGAAAATATATTCTTGGACCAATCTAAAATCCAACGCTTCGTAATCTGATTCGTATGCAGTGCGTAGTATTTCGTAGTGTTAAGTAGTACCCCTGAAGAAGGCCCGACAAGTATTCGCCTGCCTAAAAGCGAATAGATAGAAGATGTGGCTGGTAAGGCACCGGGGACGTGGCGGGTCTCCCCTGTCACGTGGCATTTACCCGCGCCTTGTCCATTTTCGGATTGACGACGAATTCCCCGGGATCCGTGGAAAGTACGTCTCCGGCCATTTTCTCTGCGATATCTCACCGTCCTCTCAGAGACTAATGATCTCTGCAACTGCAATGATATGACACTCAAATAGCCCTCTTACACCGCCCGTCCCACTTATACTTTTCGCTCATTTCCTTTCGCGGTTGCCTTCTGACCCCCGACGAACGGACACGTCTCCAGTCGCCTCCTTATCGATTAGACCAACCCCGTATAATCGCATTACCCAATCTCTTAGATCCTGGGGATTTCGCTTCCTCTATCCATAAATAATTACCTGCACTCCACCTCAACTGTACACTACCAGCGAAATGACCGGCCCATCCATTCAGGATCGCACCAGCGAGTTTCACGCTATCTTGGGACAAGCCCAGAAACGGGTGAACACTTCTAAAGTTGGATCTCAGCGCCAAGCGCTTCTGACGGATTCACAACGAAGACAAGCCAGTGGGGCTGTGAATGGAGACGCACGACCCGGGAGGAGATCGGAGTTTGCCAGGAAGGCTGTTGAGATTGGACGGGGAATCACTGCGACAACGGCTAAGCTGCAGAGGCTGGCTGAACGTGAGTAAGAACCGCTCGCTTGACAATATGGATGCCTAACTGAGACTGCCAGTGGCCAAACGAAAGACTCTTTTTGATGATAGGCCGGTCGAGATCTCGGAGTTGACATATGTCATCAAGCAAGACCTTGCCTCCTTGAACCAGCAGATTGCCTCGTTACAAGCGCTTACTCTCGCACAACACCCGAAATCGAATCGGTCGAAAGCGGATCAGGAAGGAGAGCATAATGACAATGTACGTATACGCCGCAGATGGATCCTGGTGTGAGCTGGTGATGCTAAAGATTATCAGGTCGTGGTTATGCTGCAGGGAAAATTGGCGGATGTTGGAGCAAACTTTAAGGAAGTGCTCGAGGTTCGAACGAAGAATATCCAAGCGTCGCGTTCCCGCACAGAGAACTTTGTGTCGTCGGTATCATCGAAATCACAGACAGCTTTGGATACGCAACGGTCGGATTCGCCACTATACACCTCGGGAAGGAGGACGCCTCAGCCGGGTGGCTCCTCAGATTTGCTGACCTTGGACCCCTCAAACCCGTCGCCTCTTGGACGCCCGACTGTGCACACCGACCAACAACTGCTGGTGATGGAGGAAGCGCAAACAAACAATTCGTATATCGAAGCACGTGGTGAAGCAATTGATGCGATTGAACGTACAATCAATGAACTGGGCGGCATCTTCGGCCAACTTGCGCAGATGGTCAGCGAGCAGTCTGAGATGATTCAACGGATAGATGCAAACACTGAGGATGTTGTGGATAACGTCCAAGGCGCACAGCGCGAGCTTATGAAATACTGGACCCGAGTATCTGGGAACAGATGGCTGATTGCTAAGATGTTCGGAGTCTTAATGGTGCGTGGCTGCCCCATTGTCTTCAATAGTACTCGAATACTGACCTACAGCAGATTTTCTTCCTTCTCTGGGTATTGATATCAGGATAGAAATACCCCTTCTTTCTTACTAATGTACTATATTAATACGGAACTTTTCCTTGCTGTGCATGAATGAGTTATGCATGCCCTATTCGAACTCTACCGGCCTTCTTTTCTTTCTTTTCTTTCCTTTTTTTTTATTTTTATTTTTTTCAGGCGTGGCTAGATTTCATGTTCACTTTCTTTCTATATTGCCCTGGTTGCTACAGGTACATATTTCTGAATTTATTCATAGAACCATACTGGCCTCTGATATTTAGGCATTGACATGAACCAATTACATACTTTGGCCTCAGGCTGTCCCAGGTATCCTCACACATAAGACACCATGATATCAAGTCTAAGTCTTTGCCCTACCACATAAGCTTCCACCGTAAACAAACTACCAAAAACACCCTACTCGCAAAACTCACACCTCAAACTATCCCCCAACCCATGAAAAATCAGCATCTCCTCCCCACACCCATGCGGAATCGCCCCACGCCAACAAATCTCCCTCCGCGCCGCCTCAAACCAGATCTCATCCAACGTCGGCGGCGCCATCACCCCCGACGCAACAAACTCCCCCCAATCCCGCCGCATCTGCCACATGAACTCTAGCCGATTCGTCCACGTTGATGACGGACCACCGGCGTTGCCAGCGGGGCCTTTGCCAGACTCGTCTGTCGCGGCCGCGACGAAGAACTCGACGATACGCTCGAGCGTGGACGTGGTGAGGAGCAGACTGAGCCAGTTTTCGGTGGAGGTGTGCGCAATCTCGGGTGCCATGAGGTGGCGGACGGAGGAGCAGAGGAGGTGCATGGTGTGGTGGGTTTCGAGGAGAATTTGGGTGTTTGTGAAGGGGGATTGTTGGAGGATGGATTGTTGGGATTTGAGAGATGGGGAGGGGCATGAGGCGTTTGTTTCTAGGAAGAGGATTATGTATGCTCTGGTGATCTTATTAGAAAATAGGGGGAGACTGATGGCGTTGGTTACGACGTACAGGGGAGAGAGGAGACGGGACTGGAGGAGTCCGACGGCTTTACTGTAGATGAGCTCCTTTTCCGTCTTGGACGATGACCAGAGGGAGTGAGCAGGGTCTTTCTGGAGGTGCTGATGGACGACGTACTCGGCGAGATAGTACGAGAGCTTGAGGCATGTCTTCCAGCAGCGTGTAAGGTCCGCGAGATACCCGAATGAATATTCCGGGAGGTCATCGCGGTGGGTATACTGGGGTGGTGGGGGAGGGAATAAGCTGGATATGAAGGTCAGATCATCCCCGGCGGAGGGTACGAGCTCGTGGCCCGTCTCCGTGATACACTGGTAGGGCAGTGTTCGGTGGTGTAGATACGCCTGGGAGATTGGGTATTCATGTTGGCTGATTCGGCGATGTAGCATGCGGCAGCTCAACATGAGTGAATAGATGTCCTGTAAATCGCATTGTGCGAGGATCTGCACCAGAACGGGGTCTGGAAGTCTTTTCCAGATGGATTGTTTCTGGGTGCTGGGATTACTTCTGGGATTTGGTTAGCCCCCTGATCTGATATGGATAAGGCTGTTGGCCAGCTTACATGGTCGATCTCCTTCGTAGCTTTGCGGAATTTTTGGCCTTGTGTATGACACTTCGGACTCGTTCTAGGACAGGAGGGCTCATGATTCAGTACCCCATGGAGGCATTGTGACTGAAAATCTCATCCGTTGTTGTTTCAGGTTTCAGGATATGCAACTTTATTTTATTGGCCCAATGGGTGATTATTCAGCTTAGGTACTAGTACTAGTAGATGGGAGATTATCTCTAGTATTCTGTTTCATTTCTTCTCGACCACTCGAATTCCTGCATCATACGAGACGGGTAGTAGGTGGAGATGAGACGGGATGGTGTGGCTTGTTTGTTCTAGACTGCGTACTTAGTATAAGGTTATGGGTCGGATGACCTTTAAAAAACCCGCTAATCAATGATATTCAGTCCTTCTATTTCCCTAAACCCCCCTTGGGATGAAATTAAACACATCTTTGTGAATTATGATATTGGGTACTAAATAAGTATGACCAAGCTTTCCAAGTCTTTTTGCCATGAGTCCTCTTATGCAATAGAATTTGATCTATCGAAGCAGGTATCATGGGGACAGTGCTAGGCCAGGAGTTGCGTTTGGCTTCTTAGAGAAACGGCCTGAATTGTAAATGTGCGACTCGAACTAGCATGCCTCGAGAAGGTATAAGAGAAATAAAGAAGTGGCATGTATGCTGGACCCTGGGAGACAAACGTGGAGGATACAAAAGTCGTACATAAGTCAAGAAGCATCTGTCGTGAACAATTCGCTATTCGTGAAATCTTGCTGGAATTGGTCCAGAAGATCATCCCACTGACTCCAATCCAACGGACTGTGATTGTATTGGTCAAGCTCAAAGCTGGGATCAATTACTTCCGTGCCATCAGGTGGAATACCATGCGTCGATTGTTCTCGTGGGCTACCAACTGCCGACTCACCGGGCTCAGGCCCAGGTGTAAGTCCAGATCGATGAGATGATGTGCCCCGTTCCGAATTTTCGGCCAATACCGAAATGATATGAGGATAGGGAAGCACAGATCGTTTAAATCGAGTACGCTCCTCAGTATGGGCTTTCCAGGCCTTCAAGATTAGCGCATGCATTGCGGTATGAAGAGCGCTTTTGGGTCTGTTTCTCATCTGTTCATAATGCCGACTATATACTCGGTCAATGAGGACCCACGATCTTTTGGTTTCCCCTTCATCTATACGAGTTCGTAATTCATGTAGCATATAGATCAACGCATCCCATGGAATGTGGTTATCCACGTGCCATAAAAACCGCTGTATGAGCTCATTGCTATGACAATCCTCGAAGCTCTCAATGATGTGAAGACAGGTAGAAAATATGTGGCCTCGTACTGGTAGTGATAGACGGTCTGTTTCACCATACTGGCGGGGATGGTGTGCTGTGAATCTCATCTGGCACACTATAGCCCGCATCAATCTAGCCGCCATGTAATGCAGCGGAATGGTTTTGTCGCAATATTGGAGAAATTTCATTTGGTACAAGTCATTCAACTCATCGATTGCTTTATCCTTTTTCTCAAGTGATAAAGAAGAAGAGGTTAAAAAGCCTCGACCTCTATGGGCACCTCCGTCGGCCTTGGACCAACGCCTCATCCATTCGCCAAATTCATTCCGTGCAAGGACAAATATCATCTCTGTCGCTCCGTCATGTCCTCGAGGAGTATCCGTCATGCGTGGGTCTAGCTCACTGTCGTTCACATTTGATGGTGGACGGACGTCAGCAGAGAGGTAGGACAGCTGTGAGGTAATGCCAGAACTTTGCGCAGTAGTAACATCTAATATCGAAAGTTGTCGCCAAAGACGGCGGCGCATTTCTGTCTCAAAGGGTGACAAACCAAGTTCCGAACCATCTCGATGGAGGCCAATACGCTGAGCCATTCGCACCGCAAGGCCACACAACGACCAAACAGAGTGCGGATCAGAGGACTCACGTATGGCGAGCTATTCGGACCGAGTTAGTGCGGATGCCACAGGATTTTAGATATACTTACCAAATACAAAATAAACGCTTGGAGAACTACAATCTTTGATGTACGCAAGATGCCAGCCTTGGCAAAACTTGAACGAGCCGCACGCCGGTATCTTGACAGCAGAGTGGTTTTACACTCTCCATAAGTGTTCTGTACGTCCTCTTCTCTCAGTGAAACCAATGAGATGCAATATATAGAGAAAAGTAAAGTCTCAAACTCTGTCGAGATCGTGTGTAAGCTGTCGCTGGCTTTCAGAATTTGTTGCTGGATGGTGGGTCCATGCAGTATCTTGGTCAACGGGTTTATATTATCAAGGAATGTCTGCCACAGCTTGAAGATGTGCAGGGGAGACGGGTGCAGCACACTCAAGTCTTTCTTCACTGTCCCTCCTAGGATTAAGGAGGTTTCATTATCTACCTCTTGATCTGAACCGTGATCGGACATGTCCCGTAACATGTCCTCCGCCTGAGGAAGCTAGATATAGAGTTAGAACGCTTCATGAGAAGTTATTAGGTGGAAATTCGGACTTCGCCTCTGACACTAGACCAAAGATTGCTATCTTACCCGTTAGCCATGTATGGTTACTGGCCATTCCAAGGTAGCCCAACCTATCTAGATAAATGGATTGTCCCTCACCCGTCAGCAGCATTCCTTGCTCTGCCCTTGGAGCCACGGGGAAATCATTATGCGTGGCTGGCGCATGGTCTACGTTGCTTATACGAGCGGATGCAAGGTTGCTTTTCCTGGTAGGACTCTGCCTGGACAAGCTGATTCGTCTGTGGTTCCCCTCAGAGCGCCGCCTCTTGCGGCGCTGCGGAGGGTTATGGGGAAGGTAAATGCACTCAACCTCATGTCTGGCACAGGAAGAACAAGGATGAGTGCGATCACATTTGACCTTTCTTCGGGCACAGACCACGCAAGAAGGGACCTTAGGAGTCTGGTTGTTTCGGCTCTCCTGTACCACCACCTCAACACGATGGTCATTGGAATCTGCCATGACATGTGAGTGCACTTGAGGAATTGCCACCAGTTACATTTGTTTGAGTGTTAAGAGATAATCAACTCAACTCAATTGGCAAGGCATTGTTGCGGATGAATGAACAGGAAGGCGGAAAGTAAGACCTGGCGTTGTTTTGTTGGTTCCGGTCCGACTTAACGTCCGAGTCTTACACCTGCGGTGATTATCAGATTTTATCTAGAAGTTTGAAAAATAGATTCTAGAAATATATAGATCAATAAATAAATTTTAATAATCAAAAAAATGAGCAAATAAACAAAGAGATACATATTCTTCGTGATCTGTAAGTACTATGTTGGGTAAATATGCCGGTAATATACCTAGAGAACTCCCGAAGTTTTTTAAATATCATTGGAAGATAAATTAATCAAAATAAAGCTTAGTCCATCTCTTTGAGAGAGTATGCTTTTCTTCTACTTATATGTTCGGTTCAGTCGTCCCGACCATCATCGTAACCGCACTCGCTGCGATTTACAAGCATATCCCTAAACATACTATCCTCTCTAAACTACCATATGATGCTCTCTGAATAGATTTTCGAAAGCAGACTGGGTCGCGTATATGCCGAAATATCACCTTTTCATTGCCTCGTATTCGTAGTCATATCATTTCTATGAACTAGCCCTACTCTTGCTTCATGCATCAAACAGACCACCATTGCACGGCCGGTCCATTGCTAATGACCAGAGACATATGACAAGAATCGTAGAGGATTTACTATTAGGAAGTCTGAGGTCCAGACAGAACGACCAACTAAATGACACTAGCTATGATGTTAGGGGATTTCTTCTTCTTAGCGGTAGCAACCCATATCTATGATGACAACAACTTCCTGCGTCCCTCCTCAAGAGTCCGGCTACTCTTCCTGTATTTGATCCAACGATTGTCGCGCCTGATATCTGATCGGCTGCGGACGTTGGGGCTGGAGATATCGTGTTCGTCCCTTATTTCGGTATTCTGATAAGCAGCATATACTGTAGTAGAGCCTAGAATATTGTAGACATGTATATCCAGGCTAAAGAGCCACTACGCAAACGCTCTAATGAAATGTCTAATATCGAACTGGAAAGACCATTGTTACAAGACATGTTGCAAAGCTGAAGCTTTCCTTTACCTAGATACTATTGATATTGAGCATCGCCGTGATATTTCCACGTGGTGCAGCAAGATTCTGTAAGACTATGAGAGACGTTCGCTTTCACAATAATAGCCACGGCAGCCCCTATAACGATCGTCAGTATCTGGCCTCGGGATTATGTACCATTAAGAAAGTTGACAAAATAATTGTGAAGATCGGCCGTAGTAGGTTTACAGGGGCAATGGCAATTGTACTGACTTTCGACTCATGCGGAGTTGATCCCGTTGAGAATGCAGGATGCGAAGCGTCGAATGCTTTGATTTTCCAGTCTTTTTAACCCATTCTTCAACCCCGATGGTAATTCTACCAATGTACTTCTCAGCGTCTCCAGTCACGGAACCTTAGGTAGAAAGCCTGGATATTTAAGTTGTTTCTCGCCGGGGCATGTACGATCCCAGGATCCAAATAATCGCTAGGGTCGATGAACATAGTTACGCCAGCCTCTTGTCCCAGCTTCGTAAGAGAACGGTCTACGTCAACGTTATGGGTAAAGTACGAATTACTCTGTCGCCACATTAGGATGAGGCTTTCGCAGCACGTAACATACCTGCTATGATGCCAAGTCTTTACTAACAACGACCCCTATCACTGCAATGTTAGCTCCTGGGAGGCATTACTAGGACAAAGTATTTCCCCGTTCAGGTCTTGATTTTGGAGTTTCTATTGGTTGTATACCCAAAAGCTACGTCCAGCGCCCATACTCTGTAACCGCAATACTTTCCACATTTTTCTATAACGCGCGCGGGGTAATCGGTTGGGGCATCTAATGTACATGTTTCCTTACTAGAAGCCAAACGAAAAAGTGGAATTAGTTTATGGATACATGAGATGTGGCGGGGTTAAAAAGAAAACCCTCGAATGACAGCTCCAAAGTATACTGCTCAGAAAGGGTTCTTACTCAGAGTGGTGGCTTCACGATTGTGATCTACCAATTCATCATCAGAGCTCTAAATATAAACACGTCTTGACGCCCTCAACTAGATTCAATAGTACAAAAGCGCATAAATATCAGATAGATGTCGTTTGCGCCGTTGAATGTTCTATCATCAGTCTCATAGCCTAGTTCGGTGCCCTAAACCCCGATCCGCATTTCCCTTTTGGTTACATGAACAGAGACGTATAAATGCAATTTTCCTCACTTGTTGTAGAAAAGTAGCGACCAACCCCAGAAAAGGATTTCAGAATCAATTAGGCTGAAGCAGAAGCAGGTGCTTTATTGCTTGTGGTGAAACCATTTCAAGGATCTGGGACCACGACAGGAAAACCAGATGAAGGTGCCATCATGTCTGCCATGAATTAAAATACTGCATCGGCGAAAGCCTCCTAAATTAGCCAATATAATGCACGGGAAACCGATGTAGCACATCCGCGTATCGCTCAATTGCTCGCCTAACCAGTGAAAGTGGCATTGGTGGCGCTTTTGTTTCACCCTTGCGACCTTAGACCTACGACAGTTAACCCTGCAAGTGTGACGAGAATGGAAACGCCGCATCAGTTAAGATAAGTGAAATCATACTGTACCCAGAGAATCTCTTCGGACAGTCACCGAGGGATCTCGCCAAGTTGGCCAATGACTGGATTGATCAGCAAGATACAGTGAGAAATGCCGAGAAATCGCAAGCGTCACGCTGGTCTGAGCTAGCGAGCTAGTATCTAGAATCTAGATGCGATAAGCATACAAGGATCAGGAAGGATCCTTGCGTGGGATGAAAAGTTGTGGTGTTTTACTTGGCACTTGTGCGAATTGCCCCTGCTCTTTTGTCCTATCGATGCTATCCATTGATATGCTGCTTGATACCCTCATAGAGAGATTTATTCGGCGTTCAGAATCCCCAATAATGGGCAAATATAGTGACATAAATACCATTTCAATGGTGCTGGTGCTCAAAATGTTCTCCATGTATTGCTGCGCAGACCGGAAGAGCCCGGGAAGAAAACGTCGGCTCGACAACGAACGTGTTTGGTATGTCCATCACGCTGAGCCCAGAACCTGCCAAGACCAAAAATTCCAATCCCACCGTGCGTGGCTTGGGTGAACTCAAAGTTCCAAGCAAGCGACATGAAATGAATAGGAGGCTGTGCTGTGACAGTCCCATTTTCCGCAGCCAGAACACTGGTTAGAGCCAAACTACACGCTGTCGCTTGTTGAAGATCATTCCTTGGCCAACCAGGTTAAAGAGAGGTTGAAAAAGGAACTAGATAGCACTAGCGACCACTCGGCTTCCTTTTGGTGTCGATCCCCTTGGCAGATGTTGATTTCCCTATGTCGGGGGGCCCAGACGTGGCCATTGTATGCATCTGTTTCTTGCAGGAAAAATGATATAGATTCTCATCCTTGGAGACCGCCGGGATATGTTTTCTTTTTTTCTCCCTTTCGTATATCTGCCACATGGTTAACCCAAGTAAACAACGGTGTTGCCTTCTCTTCAGCCGACCACGTTTCAAGTCCTGAACCTAAATCCTGGTTGACGAAGAAGGCCTGTCTATCCGAAGGTTCGCTATCTTCATCCAACTCCACCCCATGAAACACAGCCCACCGACCCCGGACTTCAAGGCCAGCTTTCTTCCACTTGTCATCACTTGCCAAGATCCCACTCACTGCGTGAGAGTCTGAGCCGGTCAGCGATGTCCTATTTCCAACGCACTGGGAAAGGAGATGCTTGGGGATGGAGGCCTTGGCGAACCCACCGATCAGCGGCTGACTCGCGGATAGTCAGCCTCTGAGTTCATGTTGTCATGATTGACTTTAGACTTTAAAGTCCTGGTCAGGCCCGTCGGAGGAACGCCGCTACGAAAACCGCATGCAGTCCATGACGCCTTCGGATGGTGCCAAGGGTTTGCCAAGATGGATCTATGAGACGAATCCAATGTCGGGTAGACGCGATGGCCAAAGGGTACCCAATTGATAACAGTTTACGAAGTTTGTTGTCATCTAGCCGATCAGATATTGGCCCGATTGACTGTGTCTAGGTTGCAGTTTATCTATATCTGGGTACATACAGTGGAGTTGGTCAATCCGAAACGCTGCCTCCGGCCGTATAGCGCAAGCACGAGTTCTGCAAGGATCTACCTGGATGTTGTTATCCAGAGAGCTCATATCAGTTTGACCCGCGTTAAGCTGATGACTTCAGGATCTCATCTTGGCACAGATAATACTAGTTCTTGGGTGCGGAGAGGATTTTCGTAGCATAGTTATACCTTGGACTTAAGTAGAGGGCTGTGCTAGATTATTCGCCTTCTATTCCCATGAAGCTTTTACAAAGTTACCTGGAACCCTATCTTGAACTCACTATCAGATATTCCATTACTGTTTAGTATCTACCAGTAAAGCAATGCATAGTACTACTCCCTCCTTACCGGGGGGTATCTCTCTCGTCACAGCCCCAAACAACACCCCTTCCATCAACTGGGAACCATCCTCACGCCCCAATCAACCTCTACCCCGAACAGAAGATAACCCCAAAGACAAAGAACCCGGCGGCATCTGGTCCTCAGGCTGCAGCACGGCGCCATCCCTCGCAGAGCCAGTTGAAACAACACTCCGCTCAACACTATCCCGGCACTTCCGCGCCAATATTGACACAACTCACACCGACATCGTCCTCATAATCTGCAGCTTCGTCAGCGGCCTCGTCGACGGACTCTCCTTCAATGCCTGGGGTAGTTTCGCCAGCATGCAAACAGGTACCCTTCACCCAAATACAACCCCCCCCCCTCCCCACACACCCCCTTAGTCACTAACGAAAACCCCGCAGGAAACAGCGTCTTCATTGCCCTCGGCGCATCCGGCCAACCGGCATACCCCTCCTACCTCTGGGCCAAATCCCTCATCGCCCTAACAGTCTTCATAACCAGCAACATCCTCTTCATCCACGTCTCCCGCCTCCTCACCCCCCGTCGCCGTTCAACCCTCATCCTCTCCTTCGGCGTCCAAACCGCCGCCCTCCTTGTCGCCGCAATCTTAGTCCAACTGGGCATCATCGACCCCAAACCCGAAGATCCCCGCGCCCCCATCGAGTGGATGCAAATCCTCCCCATCTCCCTCCTCTCCTTCCAAGCCGGCGGGCAAATCGTCGCGTCCCGCGTCCTGGGTATAGATGAAATCCCCACCGTCGTGTTGACTACGCTATTGTGTGATTTGCTGGTTGATCCTAGGCTGACGGCGAGGGTTAATACCAAGCGGAATAGACGGGTGGGCGCGTTCTTGGCATTGTTTTTGGGGGCCATGACCGCCGGGGGTTTGTCGAGGGTTACCATTATGGCGGCGAGTTTGTGGTTGGCTATGGGGTTGAAGTTTTCGGTTACGGTTGCGTGGGTTGTTTGGAGGGCGGAGGGGGCGAGGAAGGGGGATGTTGAGGGGTGACAGTTCTTTTTATTTTTCTTCTTCTTCTTCTTCTTCTTCTCCTGTTTTGTACTTTGTTTTGAGAGGATTTTTGTGTGTTGGGATTATTAGGAAATTGTGTTCACGTAGTTGAGGTTTGGCGATTGAGGAGTTGTGGTGTTTGGTGTGTTTAGCGATGGGGTTTTTATTGGGAGTTTGGTTGTATATGTTTTGATTATGTGGTACTGATACTTTGAGTGTATTAGCTATGTTGCATATCTCGATGGTGAGCGGTTTGAGTAATAGATTGAGATATAGACGCACAAAGGTATTAACTATCTAGTTGCTAACCTGATCAAGGTGGGTGTGGGTTACATTCTAGCATCTCCGGAGAAATGCTGGTTTCTAGATTCAGAGGGAAGGCGACGGGTGAGCAGGCCAGAAAGGGGAAGAATTCGAAACTAGACATATTGAACGGTTGTGCAAGTTGCTCGAATTGGTTCACGTCAGATCCATCCACGGCGTCCGGATAGCCGGGGTACTCCTGCGGCACACTTATGCTTACAGCAGGCGGCGTAATGGGCTCCCCCTCATCGGAACGTGTAGAGGAATACCCAGCATTGGCGGAGGGCATAGAATTTTCAATGTATTGGGAGACACCCTGTTGACTCTCATTTCCTTGAGAGTTTGAGCCCTTCCCAGGGACTTCGTAGATGGGACTATGTGAAAGTTAGTATAGTCCCCCAGGGTATGCATACAAGGCTCATGGCTTTATCTCTTGGAAGTCTTACTAGAAACCTCGAATGAAAACTAGTCTCTTCGAGGCTCTGTCCCCATCGTACGCTGGTGTTTTTAATAGCGCTTCCGTGGAGAGATAGATTCCATCGCGCGCGAGTTCTTTTTGTCGGAATCCCATGAGGAACACGGCTGTTAGTGGGTTCAGGCGCCTGAACGCTTGTAAGGCGTGCCGGAGGAATTCATGATGAGGCTCATATTCGGGGGAGTTGCGATGCCTTGGCTCGAGGAGGACTCTGGCGGCTACAAAAAGGCAAAACGGGGTGAAAACGTGCATCTAAGGATAAATTTAACAAGGGCTGGTAATACTCCGAATGGAATGTGAAACTCACTGCAGCCAGATCGGTGTGGCAGGCAAGTCGCATGATGTTTGCGATGGCAAGAGCAGACGATAAACACCTTGTCTCACACTCAGATGCAGATTGGCTATGCTCTGAGCCTCGACGCGCTTGATCAGCGGCTGCTTGGTGTAGACATATAGTCAGGACATGAATCATCATATGTACAAAGACTACGTTCGGCTCGTCAATGGAGAGAGGTATGCGAAGACATTCCGGGAAATATAAGCTGAGATTTAGTAACACGCTGTCCATAGCTTGATGGGTTTTCCAGAATTCACTGGGGCTGTAAGTCTCATCACTGAAGAGCTGTAAGTGATTCAAGTTCCGTCCGGCAAGCAATGACACAACGACGACTGCGCCGAGTGGCGACAGAGTTCCCATTTTTTCTGGAAGAAGGGCCTCTCGAAGGGAGCAAGAGACGGAAGGCTTGTCATTTTGGAAGGATTCTTCGGAAGACGGCAGATTTGTTGATATCTGTATATGAGGTTAGCAAGATGTAGGTCAAGATGATCGTCCGGCTCACTTGGCTCTCGTCAAGTGTCATCGGCCAGCCTGTGCCCATGCTGAGAAATCTATCCAGACAGAATATAAGCCAGAAAACACGGCGCCGCTCTTCTATATCGGTCCAATCCTTGGGAGGCTGCAACATGGCTGCCTTCATTTTCGCTCCAACCCCATCGAGCCGGTGTAGCTGTAGCATTTGGGCGATTCTAATTGCTTTGCCCACACTAAGCCAGGCTCGCGGGAATAGAGCGTGTTTAATCTCGTAGTAACCGATCAAGCTCCAAGATTGACATTGCGCTATCGAAACTACAGTCTCTCCATAGCTGTGCATTTCATCTTCATGGGCATAATGCCTGGCGCTCTGATAGAACTCTTCTGTTCTCTGGGGGTACTTCTCTGAGGCAGCTGCTGCGAGACTCCACATAATATATCGCAGACAACGGGGTGGACCGCCGTCAGAGATCGGCGATGACACTTTGCTTAAGTACCGTGACGTGTGAAGAATCGGCATGGTAGGATGAACATTTTGGAAATATATACGATCCCTAGCTGCTAAATCAGTTCTTCGCGACGAATACTACGTGGGGACTTCTCGGTCAGGATCGATATCCCCGTCAATCAATCTTTCTATCTGTAGGCAGCAGGGACAAGTGTTAGGCTTTATAGAAGGATGAAGGCTCTTACAGTTCATCAGCAAAATCTGGGGGTACTTGGGAATACTTTTCGTCTGACAAAGCAAAAGCCTCATGGCTCTGCTGGTCCTGTAAACCACTGGTGTTCGCGTGGCAGTCGTGATCTGGCCTTGGTGCCGATGGTGAGCAACCATCACAGGCGTTCGTATCCAGTAGTGAGGATGGTGTCCCTCGACCAAGGATAGGGTTCTTGCCAACTGAAGGGCCATCTACAGTCCTTTTTGTGGCGTCCAACTCACTTCGGTGTTCAAGGAGCTGCTCCGTTCGCACTATCCAAAAGAAGCATTTAGTAAGCCCTTAGTTAGGATTTGGGCGCAAGCCCATTGGCGCTAAGATGGGCTAGACATACGTAAACGCGCCTCTATATCCTTTAGATAACCCTTCTTTGGACCTGTCTTCCTCCTCTGCGTCGCATACTGACAGTCGAGCGAGAGACGATGGCAATTGCTGCATAGCGGCGTCCGTCCATCACAGCGAAGCTTTTTGGACCGACATGAGAGACACGCGCTCTTCCTTATCATGATGGTGGAAGGTATAAATGATTCTAAGTGGCAGGAATTGATCTAACATCAATGTCTCTAAATGTGGAGTAGGGAGTTTTGTTCAACCCCACTCAATACTTGCCGATTCCCGAGCTCCGAGTAGGAACGATTGGGTCCAGACCCGAGACCCGAGGCGATGACAAGAGGAAGAAAAGGTTGGTTGAAACTTTCTGAACAAGTAAATTTGGGGAAATTAACCTTCCAAAGAGGAATAAGAATGTTTGTTTGAAATAGTCATAACTGTTGGAATTCGTTAGTTATACTTTAATATAATGTAGACACCTCGGAAATATTCTACAACCGCAGGATAATCTCCGATGGGTCTTCTACGACAACCTATAGGAAACTGTAGACAGACACTTGAGGTTCTAACTATATAAGAACATAAGTTTATAAACGGGGAACAAACGAGAGCATAAAACATACGGGAAGCCTATACAGTATACAGGGCGTCCAGATATCCACGAATCAATTTGACCACGACTCCCTTGTTTGGCAAGCTTCCAGCAACGCCGTATAGAGCAACCGAGTTGCCTGGTGTTCCCCGTTCGATCTCACCACTCTCAACCATCTTTGCCTCTGCCTCGACTACCTCTTGCAAGTCGCTGAGCAGCTGGTCTTCAGCTTGGACAATCGGTAGTGTAACGGCAATATGGATGGCAGGAGGGTTTTGTAGGGCGTTAAGATGCCATCCACGCGCAGTCATCTCGTCGGCAATGTGCAGTATGTTCAATTTTGGACTCGTGAAGGCAACAACACTGACCAAGGGATTCCCAATCACCTGCAAGTGAGCAGATAGTAGGGGACCGCGGAGGGACTTTTCGATGCTCCTCCTGCAGCCAACAATACTTCGGCATGCTTGGATATAGCCAGCTGCTCCTTGCTTCACCATACTCGCCCAGCATCCTGCGAGAAGAGCACCGGGACGCGAACCCATAATGCCGTGTGATGCATACACCCCTCCAGACCAATCCGGAGAGATATAGTATTGGTACGCGCGTAATTCCTTGGTCCGGTACATGACCACACTGGTTCCCTTAGGCGCGAAGCCGTACTTGTGGGTGTCACAACTGATGGAAGTAACGCCTGCCAGCCTAAAGTCGAAGGGAACGGTTTCAAAGCCTGCCTTCTGCAGAAATGCGATCATAAACGAACCCAAACAGCAGTCAACATGTAGGAGAATGTTTCGGGACTCTGCAATCCGAGAGAGATCGGCGATCCCGTCGATGACCCCATGGGGGTAGTTGGGTGCCGAGCCAACTAAGAGAATTGTATTACGGTTAATGAGGCGTGACACCGTTCGAACATCGACTTGATACGACGGCGCGGGACAGTCGACCTCGTGAATTTTAATGTTGAAATAGTTGCCTGCCTTCCGGAATGCAGGATGTGCAGTAGTGGGGATGATCCTGCTGTATTGTTAATGAGAATCCTAGCGAAGCTCAACTCCGAGGGAAGCGTACATTTCCGGCTTCCGAATGCCTTTCTCAACCCGGCCACGCTCACGGGCACTTAAACAGGCGGCCAGAATCGACTCTGTGCCTCCACTTGTTGTGGCACCGGCTGCATCGTTCGGTGCGTTAAACAGTGCAAGAACCTGAACAAAATGTTACACTTCTGTCGCCTTCCAACCGTAGCATGTTGCAGATAAACATACCATCGAGATAATTTCCGCCTCCATCTTACGTACACCGGGGAAGACATCTGGATGAATAGGATTTGAAACAGTAAAAGAGCTGTATGCCTTGTTTTGTAGCTCGAGCATCTCTTTCCCGCCATGATAGACTGCACCGCTCACTCGCCCATCCTCCCAGCGAACATGTTCCATGCTTGAGATTTTCTCCAATTCGGCCAGTACCTCCTCATCGTCCCAGCCGTTGTCGGGAAGGGTTCTATATCGCTCCATTTCGGCGCTCTCCGCCATAAACTTTGCCGTGATTTGGGCGACCGATTTTTCCACTTCAGAATTCACTTTCCTCTGGAGGAAAGGAGACGCTAGAAGCCAGCCGTATACTTGACTTCTGATTGCTTTGTATAACCGCTTCGTAGCGTTAATAGGGCCATGACCCCATATTTGCAGGAAGGCTTGCCGGAGTAATTGAAAGACAAAAAGTGTGCATGCTGCGGCCCCGACACCGGAGCTATCAAGTCGGTGGTTAGTTGCCAGTATAATTTGGAGTTGGGGTGTGTTTTACTTACAGGACTGGATTCTGAAGTGCTACCAGTGCCCGTACCAGAAGTTTTCGGCTTTGGACTAGGGACTGTGAGATTTGACTACTCATCTTTTCAGTGCGGCTGTGAGATACACAGGGGGACTACAAAAAGTTCTCGAGCAACAGTAGGAAGGCACCACGCCTTATATGGGAGTCTATAAACCCATCGAACCTGGAGCCTCTGTACCCCTCGGCCTAACCATTAGGCCGAAGCTAGATGTCATTGATGGACCGGCCTTGAAAAAAATAGATATGTGTGGAAGGAACAATAACTTTGACGCCACAGTTAATTTAGCGTCCTCCATGCCTTGAATGTCTTCCAAAGTATTTCGCCGAGCTGTTCAATCTCGAGTTTGCGATTCTTCAATCCCGACTCCCGAGATTATCATTGCAACCCTACCGGTCGGAACACCCGAAGCGGATCCACGGTGCCACCAGATCGGTGCAAGCCATGAACATGATTGATCTCGACTTGCGTAATGACATATCATGGCTTAATCCGACCTGGTAGGCTGTGTTAGAAATGTCTAAAAGGGTGGACCTATCGTCGATACGGAGGAATCCCTGGGGAATCAAAGCATGAGGCTATTAAAGCAACAACTACGCGATCGGACTGATTCTCGAGGACGTTTTGGTTCAAGCGTAATGTCGATCTAACTCCCTCTTCTAGTTCTGAGACGAGGAAACCGAATATGTATCTCGTTGGAGCGTGGAGTGTATATTGTATATGCCCATGAAATTACCTAGTATCGCAGTCGCCTGGGATATGCTTGGTGAATTGACCACCTGCGGAAGTATGTGGATTGTTGAATACTATGGCAATTAGGCCACATATAAAAGGCCTCATAATTCCCACCTAGATTGACCTTCTCGATAGTTCGATAGGATCATAAATTTCATTGTTTTGATATCGTTTCACACGAATACCTTACCAGATATTCTACAGTGTATGATCATCCGCCGAGTGGCGCTGTTTTTGATATTAGATGGCACGTTTGAATCTCAACTCCATACTATTAGTGACAATGTAATGGAAGGTTAGCTATGCAGATTATACTAATGAATGCATAGCGTTGGACGTCTAATTTCCTATGTATGGGGTGGGACCTGGCCTCGGCTGTGCAATTGATCCGAGGCTACATAGCCTAGGATATATTGACTCCGCACGCATCTTGTTTAAGGACATCCACAGATCATCCATACAAGTCTAACGGCAATATGCAGTCAGAATCCGATCCAGTTCTTGTTAGATCCACTAATGAAGGAATTACCACCATAACAATCAACCGGCCCTATCGAAGAAACGCCGTCGATCCAAGCACGGCACAGATTCTCTATGAAAAGATTCTAGCCTTCGAAAATGATCCCTCACAGAAAGTCTGCATCCTTACGGGAGTGGGCAGTACATTCTGCGCTGGTGCCGACCTTCACGAAGTAGCTGGACAGGGCAATAGCGATAAAGCGACAAAGGGAGGACGGGGCCATTTTCAAGCGCCACCAAAATCCGGCGAACGCTCTCTCGGGCCGATGGGTCCATCCCGGCTCCACATCCAGAAACCTATCATTGGAGCTGTCGCTGGGCATGCCGTGGCCGGTGGATTGGAGTTAAGTCTACTCTGTGACATTCGCGTGGTGGAAGAGGATGCTGTATTTGGTGTTTTCTGCAGGCGATGGGGGGTTCCACTTATCGACGGAGGCACCGTGCGTCTCCAGGCGATTGTTGGATTAGGTAGAGCGCTTGATATGATATTGACCGGGCGGCCAGTTAGTGCGACCGAGGCTTTCTCGATGGGTTTGGCAAATCGTGTTGTAGCCAAGGGGAAAGCGGTGGAGGAGGCCACTGCTATCGCGAAACAATTGCTGTCGTTTCCGCAGCTTTGTATGAACACGGACCGTGGTTCTTGCTATTATAGTGCGTATCAGGCTAGTTCGTTCCAGGATGCCCTGAGACAGGAGTATGAGAAGGGTGTGGAGGTTTTGGACCTTGAGAGTATTAAAGGAGCCACAAAATTTAGTCGCGGTGCAGGGAGGCATGGGAGTTTCAAGAACAGTTCACATCTTTAGTTCACTTATGCATGTGGACAAGTGGATCTGTACAACCTGCGTTCCGCAGAGTTGTGATAGTTGATTTCCGGTGTCCAGAATAATTATACTTCAAAGCTTTTCCTATTTTGATTGCAGCAGCCCTTGAGGGAGGCTATGTATTGCTCTGCTGCCTGAGCTCATTGATGGGAAGTAGATGTGCCAGGCCTGCCGGGAAACTTCCTGTTGGAGCTGATCTAGTTGACCGTTGAGAATTATATAAACCCCCGTGCCCCAAAGCATGCAGTGAAGGGATGGGCCCAGCAACTAATTTGGATCATGATCCACTTGCCGTACTGCGCCATAAGGTGCTGATGTGGAAATTTGAAGGCTTATAATTGGACTATAGCATTAGAAAAATGGTTTAAAGATCCATTTGAGAAATGTGGTGCCATAAAACCCGAAGGAGAGGGGATCATTCAACTTTCTGATGTGGCATCGACACCTGAAGCAGAATGTAGAACAGAGACTCCTGATTGGGCAGCCTTACCATTGTCAGCCACGTACAAACATGCTAAAAATACCCCTTGGACCAGCCACAAGCTAATCCATTATAGGCAAGGATCTACAAGTTAGACGCGTAAGGCAACACTCATAAACATACAACATCAGAATTCAATAAAGAAGACCTTCTTCGAACTATTCGGTGCAGTGAAGAAGAATATTCACGATGGCACCACACTATGCGATGCTCGAAACCAGAGCCCTCGAGACTGCGGGCTCCCATCTCGCAAAGCGCGACTTGACCGTCACTCACACACAGGCGGTGACACTCGGAGTGATGGCTGTTTACGTGGTGGTTATTGCGCTTTTATGGAACTTACCTTATCTCCGGTGGTCGCTATGGCCTTTTAAGGTGAGGACAACTTATTTCCACTATCCTTCTATGGATTATCGAAGTACTGACAATTAATAGATGTTGGTTATTGCTTTCCATGAATTCGGCCATGCGATCACCGCGTGCTGCACTGGAGGCAAAGTCAAGTCCATCTCCCTTGATCCCCATGAAGGGGGAGTCACACACATGCAAGGTGGTATTAGCGCCGTCACGCTCCCCGCTGGCTACCTGGGATCGTCCATTATCGGTGCCCTCCTGATCTTCGCGGGGTTCGATATTGTCGCGAGCAAGGTTGCCAGTATTGTTCTGGGAGTCTGCTTCCTGCTCACACTCTGGTGGGCCCGGAGAGACTGGTTGACCATCGTCACCATCCTCCTCGCGGTTGGGCTGTTGGTGGCGTGTTGGTTCATTGCACATGGAGAGGCGCTGAAGTGGGTGGTGGTAAGTACTGAAGTACTCTGAATGTCCAAAGTAACACCCCTTCTAACATAGCTGCAGCTTTTCATTGGTGTTATGTCCGCCCTTTACAGCGTCTGGGATATTGTGAGTTCCCCCGTCTTCATGTTGCCGACTCCTGCTAATCGCGCCCGCTACAATAGTGTGACGACCTTATTATTCGGAAGGTCAATACCTCCGATGCTAGTGTTTTCGCTCAGCGATATGGGGGCTCTTCCCGATGCTGGGGTGTTATCTGGTCCATTATCTCCCTTCTTTTCATGGCTGTTGGCATTATCGCTGGTATCGCGGCCTTCCGTGAGTCGTTTAGCGAGCAAGAAGACTCGTCAAAGCATTTTATTCCTACTATTTAAGGTTGGGGGTATCCAAAATTCCTTATACCTGATGTAATGATTCGGCAGTATGGTCCGGTACTAGCACTACGCTCTAACTATCGACGAGAAGACGACTGAAGCCTGTATTTCTTTATTGGTGTTGTTTGGACTTTTTCATATACCCCAGTTTTTGCTAAGCGGATACGGAAGCGTAATGAATGTTGTTCTCAATCTCCTTAAACTTGGTTAAATATGATTTGTTCCATAAAATTTAAGTAGAACTAAGATCAGATTTAACGTACACAACCACCGAGTGATGCACTCCGTATTTCCATATAAAGTCGACATTTTTCAATCCTGTATATTCAACCATTTGATCCCCATTTTATATGATATACTAGATATCTTTATTTGGCATAATAACTAGCCTGTCTATTAAATATCTATATAGTGTAGTGTGTTAAATACCTGAGTAATATAAATTACACTGTATTGTTTCCTCATTAGACTGTATCTAAGACTTCCCTTGATCTATATTAGAAAAGGTAGAAGACATCAACATATACCTATATATACAATCTACTGGCTTAAAATAGACTTGACTGAGGGCTGTATAGTTGAGATATAAGGAATTGAAAAATGTCGATTTTATATGAAATACGGAGTGCATCACTCGGTGGTTGTGTACGTTAGTCAAAGTTAGAAATGACTAAGGTACCTTTTAACTACATCTAGATTAGCCTGGAGGATTAGTGGAAGAAACACAACATGCCGAATACCGAATACTTAAAGTGTTCTTTAAACTAGAGTCAACGTATAAAGACCCGTCTCTGACTTCTCTCCCTTGCCTAAGCCGGACTCATCTCTCAACACGGTTTCTTACTATTTATTTGCTCTCTGAGCTAGGATCTGTCATCTTTAGTTCCAAACCCGGTGAATAATCTATCGCATCGGGACTATAATCGCCAAGCGTCTTTCATCCACCCCCGAGGAGCTTTTCTAATTAGATCTCTCTAGCGAATACTTACGTACTTAAAAGATGGGCGCCGTACTGTCTACCATCAATGAGACTTATCACGCGTCAGCCGCCTTCTGGTCGGAGCTCTCACAGAGTGCCTCTGAGGGCAATGCCCTTTTACAACGCATCACAACTCCTGAGTTTCCAGTGCCAGATCCCACCATCGCTTTCTGGCAGACTAACCCAAAATATCCTGATTTGGTGGACACGAGGTCTGCGGAGCTTCCCCAGTCAGCAGATATTGTGATCATTGGATCCGGAATCTCCGGGGCGAGCGTGGCTTACACTATTCTGACAGAATGCCAAGCAATGGGTATAGACAGAAGGATTGTAATTTTGGAAGCACGCCAGGTGTGCAGTGGTGCAACGGGAAGAAATGGTGGCCATTTGAAGTGTTCACCTTACCACATGTACTCGGATCTGAAGGGGTTACTGGGCAAAGAAGGTGCAAAAAGAGTGCTCCGTTTCCAAATGAGACATCTCCCTACAATTTTAGAGCTGGTCAACGCTGAAGGTCTTGAGGACGCAGAGGCAAGGGAAGTGGAAACTGTGGACATTTTCATCGAACAGACAATGTGGGATAAAGCGCAGGTTATGGTCCAAGAACTGCGACGGGAGGTTCCGGAGTGCGCGCAGGATACGATGATTTGGGATGCTAAACAAGCGCAAGAGGTACGTTGATTGTGGACGGGGATATTTTCGTCGCGTTGACTGGTGCCCAGAAATTCGGCGCGAATAGTCATTGCTACGGAGCTATTTCGTACCGTGCCGGAGCTATGTGGCCGTACCGACTGGTCACTTCGATTTATAAGAGCTTGCAGACTAAGTACCAATCGGCATTTTCCATCGAAACGAGTACCAGGGTCGAGGAGATATATGTTCAAGATAACGATGATATGCCCTACCTTGTTCGTACGTCCCGTGGCAACATACGTACTACCCATGTCATTCATGCTACGGATGCATATGCACCAAACTTGATCCCCGGGTTGAAAGGTAAGATCTTTCCTGTTCGCGGGCACATGTCTGCTCAAGCAGCCAAAGGGCCCTCATCACAGTTGGATGGCTCCAGGTCGTGGAGTATTATTGGCAAAAAAGGTTTCGAGTATATTACACAGCGACCTCGACAATCCGCAGGCCCTCATAGCCCTGGTGGAGAAATCATGCTCGGTGGCGGTCTATGTAAATCGGATGGAAAAGGCATGGATGAGATTGGGATCTGGAAGGATAATAATGTTGACACCACTGTCAGTGCTTACTTGGGTGGAATCTGGTCAGTCGTTCTGGAAGACGAACATGCACACGTGCTGCAACTGTGGTCAGGGTGTATGGGATGGACGCCCGATCTCGTCCCCTTCGTCGGAAAAGTTAGTCCAACATTCACGAAACGGCGAAGGGTCTCCAATCCACATGGGGGGACAACCTCCGACCCAGAAAGCACCCCAGCAAACGAATGGATCACAGCCGGCTTTAATGGCGATGGAATGGTGCTAGCGTGGCTTTCCGGGACAGCTGTCGGACTCATGGTTTTAGGACGTGAGAATGATCATCTCGAGGCTCGACCCGGCCGACCCGCAGGCAAGGTCACGGATTGGCTCCCGAAAGAAGTCTATCTTACCGAATCAAGGGCCCGGGACTTGAGTATCTTCAAACTTGCGCGATTTTTGTAAAGGGTTACCTAGTCTGGGTGACAGAACTGGATCGCTATACGAAGAGGCTTTCATAGTGTTAAGATATCACATCACCCCATTCGAGTATTCAATTAACCTAGACTTCCTTGATTATTTCCGGGAATTCGATATCGACTCCAAGACTTAGCTACAAACGGATTGGAACTGGGGTCGCCACCAGTAAGCGACCCGAGGAATCTCCACCGGCAGGCTCCATAACCCTATGTCGAACCACCACTAATCATAACACTAACCCTATAATGCAAGGCTTTTGTTCCAAAGCGGACCTTTCCCCGTGTCGTTTTACGTTAGTCCTCCGCGCAATACCAAAACGGAACCACATGCTCCCCCATTTTTCCCTCCATCATGCATCCAATGTCTTGCTCCAACTGCTTCGTCGACCTGTATTGATGCGGGGAGCAGTGCGGATCTTTCACCGTGTTGAAAGAAGTGAGCACGAGCCAAAATCCGGGGTTGACAGGCACTATGCCTGCCATATGTGGGTAGTGCTTTATATACAGATCAATACCCCATGGGGATGAACCAGATTCCCCCAGCAAGGCATTTTCAATTATCTACTCCTTCAGTTATTATGGGTTCTGAATCAGTTATTGAAAGTAAGCCCTCGGTGGAAAACCGGGAGGCGGTTGATGATGCGAGCTCCAACCACAATGTCGAACGGCAGCAGGTTCTGTCCGTTGGGCTCAACGATGCCATCACCAAGGACCGTATGTCACCCTGGTCTTGGGCAATGTTCCGCCTCTATGGGATTGTTGCTTTAACTACCTTGAGTACGTGATTCTCTGCCCATCTAGGACGATCTGTCCATTCAATTACTGACGTTGTAGACTGTTGCATGAACGGATTTGACGGAACCCTCATGTCCTCCATCAACGCCATGCCGACCTTCCATGAGCACTTTGGCACCCGTATGCAAGGCAGTGGCACTGGTATCCTATTTTCTATCTACGCTATAGGCAATTTGGCAGGTGCAGTGGTTGCTGCACCCGCTGCAGATACCTTTGGTCGACGCTTTGGCATGTTCACTGGCTCGCTGGTGATCGTCGTTGGGACGATTTTGGAAGCCTCCGCCCCTAGAGTTGCTCAGTTCATCGGGGGCCGATTTCTGATCGGGATGGGGATCAGCATATCCAATACATCAGCACCAATTTATCTAGTGGAGGTCGCTCTCCCGCAGTGGCGTGGAATATTTGGAGGATTGTATAACGTCGTGGGATATTATACCGGGGCACTAGGTATGGTCATATACGACTTACAGGTCATTCATATCGCTAATGATCTCTTCACAGCCTGTACATGGATTGCTTACGGAACTGGTTTCCTGGGTACCAACTGGTCGTGGAGAATACCAGTGATCATTCAGGCTGCCCCCTCTGTTATCGTCCTGGCGGTTGCCTTTTTCATGCCCGAGAGTCCTCGGTGGCTATTTGCTAACAATAAACCCGAACAAGCCAGGCAGATGCTGGTCAGATACCACGGTAATGGCGACCCTAACTCTGCGCTTGTTGCCCACGAATGCGGTGAGATCGAGGAAGGCATTCGCTTCGAAGTAGAGAACGGGGGCCGTCGATGGTGGGATTACAAAGTCTTGTTCTCATCCCGAGACATGCTTTATCGCCTCTGGCTGCTGTTCCTCGTTTGTGTGTTTTCGCAATTCATCGGCGGATCCGTCATTACGTGGGTACTCGACACCTTGCGGAGAGACGCAGTTCTAACTTATCTAGATACTTCATGCCAGTCATGCTCCAGAACGCCGGAATTACCGACTCGTCACAACAGCTTCTTTTGAATGCTCTCAATACGGTGTTTTCCTTTATTGGTGGTATCTGTGGTAGTTGTTTCGTCGACCGCTGGGGTCGCCGTACTCTTTTCCTTTATGGCACATTTATCACCGGCCTGATTTATATCCCCATCAACGTAATCTCCTCCTACGAAGGATCTAGTCTCACAACCAGCATGGGATATGGCTTCATAGCTTGTATTTTCCTCTACGGCATCGTTTTCTCCTTCAGTTGGACTCCACTGCAGTCACTCTATCCGGCAGAGATTCTCCCCAGCCGCGTCCGAGCAAAGGGAATGGCTTTCCAAAACGTGGTATACGGTGGCTCTAACTTCATCAATATGTATGCTACCCCAGTGGGGATGGACAACATTGGTTGGCGGATGTATATTATCTTCTGTAAGTCCCGCGTTACTTGATACTACAGAAAAACAGGCTGACTTACCTGGGTAGTGGTCTTACATTTCCTCGAATACGCTTTCATGTTCTTCACTCTCCCGGAAACCAAGGGTCGTACTATCGAGGAGCTGGAACAGCTTTTCCTCGAAAAGAATCCAGTCAAGGCATCTCTGAAGAAGAAGAAGGTGATCGTTCGCGAGGGCATGGGCGTCAAGGAGGTTCTTGAGTAGAGGCTGGAAGGCTACGGCAGGTGGACGATGCGACCGACTTCTCTCTATGTGCTTAGTTCGAGCAGTGGTTCATACTCCAAAGTATTGTCATAATATAGCTGAAGACATTGGGATGACCACATTCAATTTCCGATCCTCACAAGTAACCGACCATCCTTCGAAGAAAAATATCTTAAGACTATCTACAGCCGACCCTCCTGTTAAAATTGATCCAAGGGGCTGAGGGGGAACTGGCACGTCGACCCAAAGACCCTTCCATTTGTACCTTACTCCTGAAGTATGGTCGAGATCCACTTTTGAAGCTGGGCGTGGAACATGATTGCTCTATTCCCGAGTTAATCAATCGACGGAGCGTCTGAACACCTCGTATTAGGCCGTTCATCTTTAATGGTGTCCTCACCAAGCCGCCGATCGACTCCATAGTGACCTGAGGTATTGGTCATATTTATCACCAAAATTATACAGCCCTTATTTTCACTTGGCATGTTTCATCACGTCTGGACTTGACAATATTAAATTGAATCCGTGAACTTGGACTGGAACAAGAGAAGTCTATAAACAACATCTCCTGTTAATCTATCTCAAATTGCACCCATGATCTATCAACAGTAGAAAACGGGGTGCGAAAAAGGGGCGAACGTGGGGTCCAACCTCAACTGCAGATCATACTACCCAGGAAAGGTAACTATCGGCCCTGAATACGATCTCGTCTGTCAATCTAGGAATGAAACGCGTTAATCCTATGAATACGATAGACAAACAATTAACATGAACTCGTAATAAAAAAGTTAGAAGTTAGAAGTCTACTATGCCTTTCACTTTCTTCCCCCTCTCTCCCGTCCTCTTTCGCACTTTTATTATCCTATCCAATTCAATCAAAACCCTAAGTATACCAAAACAACCACCAAAACCAACCCACATATACACCCCCAAAAAAATCAAACTGACACCCATACATACCAAAAGCCAAAAGCCAAAAGCCAGAAATCTAAAACACAAAACAAAAAATGAAAACAATACCAACCCTCCTTCTAACCCTAATGACATCCTCATTAACAAAAGCCTGGAGCTTCACCTGGCGCGACGCCTCCAACCACCCCTTCATCGAGACCAGCGCCAACTTCAAACCCTGCACGCCCATCGCTCAAGCCCAAGGCAAAGAATTCGTCTACTCGGGTAGCGACGACTCCTTCTCCTTCTATCTCTGGACCAACGAGAACTGTACCGGTCCGCCTAGCGGGTTCACGCCGCCCGCTCGCTGGGGGAAACTTGCTTCGACGGATTTGAGGTCATATATGGTGAGTTATGGGGATAAGGATGGGCCGTCGAGTATGGCTGTTTCTAGTTCTTCTTCGGTGACGGCTACGGCTACGGCTACGGCTACGACTACAGGGGGATCTACGGCGACGGCGACGAATTTACCTGGTCATGGGGATGGTAGTGGTAATAAGGATGGGTCTTCATCAGTATCTGGCGGCGCGGTGGCGGGGATAGTTATTGGGGTTGTTGCGGGTGTTGCGCTCCTGGGTGGTGCGTTCTGGCTTGGCAGACGATACCGCGGGCGATCGGGCTCCGCGTCAGGATCTGGGGAAGGTGCAGCGCATGGATTCGGGTCGGTGTCGGGATCGGGGCCTGGGGCAGGGTATGTGCAGCCTGGGACACCGATTGGGGGCACGGAGGGATCGAATGGGGGGTATATGGGGGCGGAAGTGACGAAGCCTGGTCTTGCATATATGTACGAGAATCATCCAATGAGTCCGGTGCCTGCTTATCAGCCGGCGGCGGGGCCAGTGTTTGCGGAGTTGCCAGGGGATAGTGCGGTTGTGGAGATGAGTGATACGCAGAGGGTGAATGAGTTGGACGGGAGTGGGAAGGGGGGTTATCGGTGATTCAAATGGTCTGAGGGAAGGTTTGGTTTAGTTGCATATTTTGGTTGACTTTTTGTGTACAATACCCCCGTCGATGTTAATCGTTATTATATTGTGATGATACATTCAGGTTAGACATTGCTTCGTTCAGAGACATTAGGTAGGAGTGTATGGTCACCGCATATTCTGCATTGGGAGGTGCTGCGGATTTGAACAATAGCTTGAGAAGCGTAAACAACTGAAGATTTCCTATTCCATAGGCTATCTAGATAGTGAGAATCGCTAATTGTTCCCACGTGTGCGAAGGGAATCATAAGAATAAAACCTGCATTTATCATCCATGGAGCCTGTCCGGTGAAAAGAAGAAAAAAAGATGTCGAGAAGGTGAATGACAGTGGAAGGTCAAAATAGAATCGTGAGCGAGACCAGGCTCCCCTACCACAACAGTATGATACAAGCGTCCCTCGATACAAAGGACCATATCGTGACTCTGTACACGGGACCACCATGCATGAGTCGCTGAGTATCTGTGACCCCTTTTTGGTGAATTGTAGACAATACGAAGCGACAGATTCTTATGTGCAGTGGCATCGATGAAACTGAAGGAAAACGGTTGTGAAGCGAAAGGAACTCAAGGGAAACGTGACTCCAAGGAGCCACCACTAATAAACTCCAAAACTCCCCATGCTAGTTGTGCTGTAGATTCACGGACCGATGGAATTGACCGCAAGAAATGAAGACTCGAGTCGAACACAAATGCGACGCTAGTAGTTATGTTCAGGGTAGAGGGTATCGTGAGGTCTCTCGGGGTATCGACAGGGGTGGCATCCGGCCACCTACACCACCAGCAGCACCGCCTCCGCGCATACCCGCCCGCAGATCAAAGTCGGGATTGTTCTCCAATAACACATTTCGTTTCTGCTGGGCGGGAAGAGGAGGCGGCTGCCAGCGCGGGTTAATAGGCCGCTCTGAGATCGACGTAAAATGGCTTATATCGCTAGTAGTGGGTGAGCTGGGTCCTTCAGCCAAATCTTCCGGCAGTTTCGGCTCACCAGAACCACCCGGCGTAAGCACAGAGGGCAACCGCGGGTTGCCCACGGCATGTTCATTACGATTAGCAAAACGCGGATCGACGTCTTCGAAGTAATCTGCCGATCCGGAACGAGCATGGTGCGGGGTTCGCGCGGGCTCCGTCTGCTCATAGGCGTGGACGGGTGACGGTGAGTGTCCGGGGCGACGCTCACCTTGCTCCCAGGCAGCGCGAGGAATGTAAGACCTAACCAGGGTTAGTTATAAACACGCAACCGTACTAATCAGAAGCCTATTCTTTGTCTTACGCTGTGCGGCTGTAGAGGCTCGAAGGACTGACAGGTTCAGGATAGCCATCTGCCGACACAGCATGTGGCTGGTGTGGGTCTAGCAAAACTTCCTGAGGCGCTGGCTCTGCCGAGCCCGTTCGCCTGGGCTGCGGTGTCATTTCAATCGCCTGACCTATTGGGCTTGCATCCGGAGGCGACACAGCCATTCCAATCGGTCCAGGGGACGGCTGGCGCATCATGCCAGCTGGAGCGTGATAGTCGTAGCCATCCTCCTCTGGTGGCGGCATTGGTCGTGGTCCAAGATTAGGTCCATAGTTAGCGGCCGGCGGCCCTCGATATCCTCCTCGTCCTCGCATCGAACCCATTGGACTACCTCGTCCTCTTGGAGGGGGGCCTCTGAGTCCACCATAAGGGCCTCCGCGGCCGTAGCCGCCCCGCCCAGGATAACCACCCCGTCCACGCGGCATAAACCCCGGCGGAGGCGGTCCTCTCCGTGATCCCATACTACCATCCGAATATTGATTACGCAACCGGGGATCGCCCGGACCAGGGCGTATGCGAGGACCGGGACCGTAGGGACCAGATTGTGGAAGGGGGTTTCCGAATTCGTCTCGGAGGGGGTTGTATGGTGGTCCATTGTCGCGCATCTGATGATCGGGTAATGGAACGTCGTTTGGGGGTGTTCGTGAATTCAGCGGGGTGCGATCATCATCACTCTCATGCGTGGTCGTTCGGAATGTCGCAAACGTGGGTCCCGTGTCCGATCCAGGAGGTGATCCAGTGACAAAAGCTTCCTTGACCTCTCCATTGAGCGGCTTCGGATCGTTCAGCCCGGCAGCGGCAGCGGCGGCATTCTGGCGATTGTAGAAGTTTTCACCACTCATCTCGGCATTTTCCGCAATTCGTCTCTTTCGCGCCTTGCGACTGACGAGGGTCCGGCGCATTGCACAGGTAACCACGCCACAGCTGACAAGGAGAATAGTCGCACCGAGTACAATCCAGCCACCCCACCCTAGATGTGGAACAAACAACAGGATATCTACGAGGAACGCAAGCAAGGACACGAGGAGCGTCGGAAGCAGCAGAATCAATAAGGCTAGGAGGTAGCGGGGCGAATGCGACGGAGTGTGGAAGTGCGCCGCGGCGGCCATACATAAGCAGATCAGGGTGAGAAACGCTGCGACGGGGTGAACAATCAGAATCGATGAAAGCGATCGTCGTGTACTGGATGGAAGATTGAAGTCATCACCGGTGTTCGAAAGGTCATCTGTCCCTATCTTAGCATTATAAGAATTTGTTGTGCTCGGCCGGACGCACCGTTAGTGTAGCCGATATGGATATCGGTGCATTGACCACCTTTACAGTAGCCAAAGACTCCATAGTCGACATTCTCGAAAGTTGCTAACGGGATACCCTTGACGATGGGGGTGGAGATAACAGATAACAGCAAGAGGGCAAAAGCGATTAGCAGTAGGATAGTGAGGGGAGTCGCGGGTTTGAGAAGCATGGCGGAGGGGCGGAGTTGCCTAGGGATAGAACGAACAATCCGTGGAGTAGTAAAGGAATGACGAAGACAAGGTCAAGTTGAACAAGAGAACAATAATAGTAATAACGACTATGCGACTAATTGAGGGGAACGAATCCCAGGTGACCGCGACACACGCAGTCAATAGGAAAATTGAGTGTTCACAGCATTGGTCGGAACATTGCTGTCGGTCTGTCTCCTGAAACGGGGGGTGGGAAAGCGCTTGAGATCCCGTGAGAGAAACTAGTACCAGTACTAAGTTATGTATGATCAAACTGAGGGGAAGCGACCAGAGATGACCGGACAGGCAATGTATTAAACGTTAGAGATCACAAAAGATAGGTCGTGCGTGCTGACAATCTAAATTAATTAAACTAAAAAGGAGAAGTAAAAGAATGCAGATGCGAGAGGGAAACAGGGGGAGAGAGAATTGGAGGGAAATGGAAGAGAGAGAACGATAGCGAGCGAATGAATTGAGACAGTGAGAGAGAGAAGAGACAAAGCGGGAGGAAAGGCGACCGCGTTTCGGCCTTGCTCCGGCCTCAGGTGTCAAACCCGCATGACGGGCATTGCCACTGTTATCTTTCATTATCTTATAGTCCTGTCCTTCCCTCCCCTTACATCTTTCAATCTATGAATTGTCAACCTTGAATCCTTGACAGCAATACCATTTTCTCCATTCACTACACCCCTCTCTTGGGTCAACAAATTTGAAGGAAGTCAAGAATTACTTTACTTTATCTCACCAACTTAACTCGAGTCAAGACTCCTCGTGGTGGCTGTGTCGCCGTCCGCTTAGCTTCCCGTCAGTGCGATTCAAATCCGCTTCTGATTCGCCCGACCAGAGATCACGATCCGTCGGATCCTTTGAGGAGATAGCTCTTGCTTTAACGACGCGCATACGAATTGTGGGTTGGGAATACTACCGTAACCTTTCAAAGGTCACGTTTTAGGGTGTATGCATGCGGATGAATGCTTTTGTAACAGTTATGATCCCTGAATGACAAACTCTCAACATTCTCAATTGGAGGGTTGATTGGAATTCTGACCGAATAATGAGACAAACAAGTGTCGCAAGATACAAGCTAAGAGGGCCATCGGTCCCACAGAAACGTTTCGCCCACAATCACTTTGAGTTTATCGCTGTCGCGATCAGAGGGCCAGACCAATTTTAGCGCATCCTTACGCCCCAAGGTCGGAAGATTTATTAAAGGACATCTTTTAACCCACTGCACAGGACCGTCGGAATTCGGGCACGAACTGGCTTTTTATTGTGGCTTTGATACCACACTGGGTGAAAGAGTTCAAAACCGGTTCATGATCTGATCGATTTGCACCTTTCCTCGCTCCCTATGCGGCCCTCGAGATAGTCCCGTCCTATCGAATGGGATTGACAGGTACCAGGTACAAAAAGGTACGTACTATGGTGGAGGTGATTGCCCGTCCGCCTCCACTTCGATTCGACTCCACTCCCGTCCTGGTATACCAATCCAGGATGATCATCTTAATGCGGACATGTAGAGAAAAGCTGTTCAAACAAAGAGGCTAATTATTCCTGCATCTATCCGCTATCAACCAAAGGTTCCTCCAAAATCTCTGTTTATGAAAGTGAGAAACTAAAAAAGCGAGAGAAAGAAAAATGCAGTGTAACCTCACTAAGCTTACTCAGGAGCCGAACCAGTATATAGCATGCTAATATATGATTCCCTTTAGTAAGGATCAACGACTTGAAAGTCAATTAGCAATTAGCAACATCGTAGGGGTTAGCTCAACCATCATATCCTCCAGCTTTCGATCGATCTCTCCTTTGTAATACGATGTTCTCTTAGAACCACCCCAGCATCATCAGTGCTCATATTATACACAGACATCGTTCCACAGCCCAGCCGAACTTCAACCCCTGCCCCTGCCCATCCAAACGTCCCGTTTGGTGCTCCAGCGTAAACAGATTCTTGGTAATCGCAGTCAGTTACGCTTGGGTGGCTACGTCCCGAGACGAGACGATTTTAACCCGGTATCTTTCTAACCGGCTCTGGGATTTAAATCATATGAAAGAGCCCTCATTAAGCACTCAACATGCTTTGAAGGTCGCATTACAGTTTATTTCTTTGATACCTATGCTAGCATGTTTCTTGAGTTGACTGAATCTGTACGCCCAGCTGTTCCCTTGGCATTCACATTGCCAATATATCGTCAGTTGATATCACACAAAGCCAGAGCTAGTTGGCCTTGTATCATTGACACCGAATGAGGGACGCCTCAAGAGAACTGCTTCATCAATACACAAGATGTATTTTCACGTTCGAGTATGTCTGATCCGAACTGATTCTGTTTGACTCCCTCGATACGGGGTAAACTCTCGAGGAATAGGTCAGACAGTTGCTCTACAAGACCTACTACGTATTGAGATACGAAAATGCTCCCTCCCTCCATGATCTTTGCTGGAAAACGCTGGTGAGTCAACCCGTATCCATAGTCCATAAGCTTTGCAATCTAGGTCGCAATGACGCTCCTGGTTTGGACTCGGCTTCCACAGAGTATCTACAAGAATCGACTTACCCTGCCTAGAACAATCTAAATGTTGCCTCTAGAATTCAGGGGGAGCGATAGTGAGAATACTAGATTGTGTGGGCTGCTGGAGAGGTAGGAAACAGAAACACTCACACCAAACAGACCAATCGTTATGCTAACAAAGATAAAAGAAAACAATAGCTTAAGATCGGATATTCACCATATTGGGCTATTAGATTCATGGAAAGCAGATGTGAGAAATCATTTACTCGAAAGCCTGAGAACACCCCTTAGACAATACATTCCACGTACACAAAGTGGTTCAACCTCAACGCTGAATTGAGTTCCAAAAGGAAATGCGATGGACATCGCCGAGCAGTACAAATTGAACCTAATTCCGATTCTACCACCAGCATAATTACTGCCTTAGGGCACCGACTATGCTTGGAGCCCTAAGGGCTTTAGATTGCGAAACTTCTCCATCAACTTCCAACCTACGCGCGTAAAGCAACAATCTTAGTTCACTGCATGGTTTGCCCTTTCTTCATTTTTACTTAATTGTTGCCCTTGCCATTATCATGTGGGAGGAGGGCTTGCTTGGCTGGTTTTTGAACATGTTGAAATTCCTGCCGACAGGGATGAAGTCTGGCCATGGTTCTGGCCTTGGGTAGAGCCGCTATAGCCGCCGTGTAAACTAGACATAGCTTGAACAGCCAATACTTCCTGCAATTATATCGGCGAGAGTAAGGCCAGAAAAGTAAATAAAAAAAAAAGGGCGTCTAAGTTAGTCCTTCATGCACGTGGAGCATTTTCGCCCTGAAAGTCTCCCTTGATTGCAAATGCCTCCGCTCTCTGGTATGTCTGTTGGCAGCAAGGCACAACGGTGACAAACCCTTGATTTTCCTCTAGAATCATGGTCCACCGACCGCGCCATGTATGGATTTGTAAGTTATCTTTACTGGTTTGGCCCTCCGTCTTCCATCTGTGGGTAAATTTCAGTTTGACCTCGTAGGTTTTGGGTGATGTTTAAGGCTACCTATTAGATGTGACCTATCCCTAGGGTATATTTATGGGGTCTAGCTGTACGACCCGCGCGACACAAATCGAACAAAGTTGAGCCAAGCATATTGGGTCTCACTGATTTTTGATAGAATCAATGCGATTATTAGTTGAAAGACACCAGCTTACGAGTCAGGGTCCATCACCTGTAGGTCGGAGAATTCCAGTTATGCTCTGCGTCGCGATGGTGATGGCCATGTCTCACTCTCACGTTGGGCCTAGACTTCAAGTATGCACAGCAACTCAGGGGGTAAAAATAGATCAGAAAATTAGATAAAGCTCTGGACTGCCCTTCATGAACCTCTTTGGTGCTCTTCCGACGTTTGATGCGCCCTTCCCATCCTAAGACCTGTATTTGGCCCAGTTCGAGTGGCTCCTCTGTTTACACAGGGATATATACGGCAAAGAGGTGCCTCTTACGAACTGGGTGGAGGGTCGAAGTATTTATTTTTAACTGTTCTAATCTTCTTCTTTTGCTTCTTATTTTGGGTATTGTATTGGTGAATACTAGTTGATATAATGGCAGTCTCCTTCTCTGTACTTCGATTATTTTCTTTGTGCCTTCTTTTTCTATACGCTCACGCAGGTATAATTGATGGGTTTTTTACTGGACTAGTGAACGATGTGGTGTCCTTCTTACCTCCACTGGATTGGGTTCCTCATCCAACGTGAGTCAACAGTATTCCATTCCTCTCCCTTTCTCTCTCTCAACTTTGTTTAACTATATCTCATAACAGGGGGATACCGTTCCCAACAAAAAACGACACGGCGGAACCATGGAATCACCTCAACACTCCTCCTGCGACCCATGCGCCTGTTGGCAACACGTCTGCTTGCTCATCTAGTAACGGGCCATCCTCTGGCTATTGGTACGAAAAGATTGCGCATAACGGCCAGTCGTCGTTTCTGAGTTTGGATTATAAAGACAGCTACAAGGTCTTTCGGAATGTGGTAGCGGACTATCAAGCTGATAACACGGGAAAGGAGGACGCTGCACCTGCTATACAGAAGGCCGTTGAAGGTAAGTACCAGTAGCGAAGAATGCATCTTTCGGGCAATGGCATCTGCTAAGGATGAAGTCTACGACAGCCGGGGCATCAAACGGACCGTCTCGTAATTCGAAATCAATGGGCACGACAGGGCAGCCAGCCGTTATTTATCTTCCGGGGGGAACATATCTCTTCAAAAGCTCTCTTCAGCTCTACGCTGGAACGGTGTTGGTCGGTGACCCGACGAACCCCCCCATCCTAAAAGCGGCTGCTGGTTATTCTCTGAGCCACATGGTCTACGCCAAGGACCCCAATCATGAAGGCACAAACAACTTCTACGTTGGCATTAAGAATATCGCTCTGGATTCTACTGGCGTTGATTCGGGCGCGTCGCTGGCACTCCTTGATTGGACTGTTAGCCAAGCAACACAGCTCACCAATGTTGCGTTTCGTATGCCGACGGGTAGCAAGCATGTTGGTTTGACGACGCAGTATGACTATAACAGTAATATCATTCTGGTAAGGCTTCGTTATGTATGAACGGACAAGACAAGCCACTGACAATACACAGAATGATCTTTCATTTAGTGGTGGTAATATCGGGATGAAATTGAGCGGGCAGCAATGGGTTTTCAAAAATCTCACCTTCACTGGGACGACTACGGGTGTGATTGCAGGGGGTACCAATATCGTCTTTCTTGGTTGTCGCTTCCAACAAGGTACAATAGGCATTGATGCGAGTGACACCTCGGGTTCCCTGACCGTCATTGATTCTAGCGCCTCCGGCTTGGACGCTTTCATCATCTCTGGTAACTCGGGTGGTGCAGGCAATGCAATCATCTTGGAGAATGTGCAAAGCTCTGGCGTTACTGTTAGTCTCGGGGGCAAAGCCGTGGTATCGGGGAGTGTGTTGGCCACCTGGGTCCACGGAACCTTGGTAAGCCAATTGCAAACGAATGATAGAGCAGTATCGAATACTAACTGCTAAACACAGTATAACCCAGGAAATACCAGCAAAGAGCGCGTTGAGGGGCAAACAGTGACCACCAAACGGTCTTCTTCTCTGTTATCTGGAGATAAGTACTACACAGTGTCGCCGCCGACTTACCAAGAATACGGAGTGAATGAGGTTTTGAATGTCAAAACGGTATCCTCCAGGCCTGTCCTGGGAGATGGCCAAACGGATGACACGGCAAATATCAACAAAATCTTGTCTGAGAACAAGGACTGCAAAGTGATCTATTTCCCTGCCGGTACCTATATCGTGACGGACACGATCTTCGTTCCGAGTGGCACGAGAATTATTGGAGATGCGTTTGCTTCGACAATCAGCGCTGTCGGTAGCAATTTTCAGGACTCTGCTTCTGCTCGCGTTATGGTCCGTATGGGGTACCCAGGAGATATTGGGGTGCTACAGATGAGTGACATGATACTTACTGTGGGAGACATATTGCCAGGATGCCAAATGGTGGGTCTACCCCTCTCCAAGTAGCCATTTTCGAAATACTAACAGAGCTTCAACTACTAGGTGGAAGTCAACATTGCCGGAAACCGCCCCGGAGACGTTGGGCTCTGGAATACGCACTTCCGTATAGGAGGTGCAGTCGGCAGTAATGTCCGGAGTCGATGCACCAGCACACCCGAGAACTGCAAAGCTGCATACGGATTGCTCCATCTGACCGGCACATCATCGGTGTACATCGAGAACATGTGGGGATGGACGGCAGATCACGATCTTGATGGATCCAACAAGCAGACCATATCCACAGGCAGAGGTATTTTAGTTGAAGCTTCTGCCGCTACGTGGCTTATCGGCACCGGCTTTGAACACCACACTCTCTACCAGTATAACTTTGAGCATGCGCATAACGTTCTGGCCACCATGCAACAGAGCGAAACACCGTACTGGCAAGGCGTGGGGAACACACTCGCACCAGCTCCATGGACGGATCACCTGGTTGCGAGTGATCCAGACTTCTCGTTCTGCGCTGCGGACGATGCGACTTGTCGCATGGCGCTTTTCGAACGGATTAATGGTGCATCAAACCTCTTCCTTTACGGAGGGTGTAACTGGGCATTCTTTAACAACAATGGCGGTTGCAATGGCAAATGCCAAAAGAATACCATTCAGATCATTGATTCGTCTGCGTTGTATCTGTATGGAACAAATACGAAGAGTACGGCTAACATGATCATCGAGGGGGTGACACCGATCGCCAAAGAGGATGATAATGCTGGCGGTTGGGGAGGAGTGGTTGCGGCCTTTCTGTATAATTCATGAAGCGGGAAGAGAGAAGGGTTTGGGAACAGTGGCGCATATATTCAATTACCTTCTGGTGAATGACGTCCTCACCAGTGTTCGTATAGATAGGTTTTTACATACACATAGAAGTTGCGTGAGCACTTAGCGTGGCCTTGCATCCTCCTATGAATTCTTCTTTTCTTTTCTTTTTTTTTTTTTTTAAAAAAAAAACCTATTACCGGGATGTTATTTTTAATATACAAATTATATATTTATTGTTGCAGCACATGCTTTAGAGCCTTATTTACTCTCCCTATCGCTATTTCATGTCCTGCGTGGCACTTGATGATATCCTAAGGCCAAGGTCACATGCCGTACCTATGCCCTACATTGTTCAGGCCGCAATGCTTCGTACCTGAACTTCACTCTCTTTTCACCATGCCAACGCACCACTCTCAACATGCAAGGTCCATGTATGTCTTGCCCAACCATATCAATTTCAACCCCTGCTTGACAGCCCCCTCATCACCAATAATATTGAGCCATGTCGAGGACAAATTCTAATCTGATCGATCGGGCTTCGATCGGTGGCTGGGACCGAGGTGGCTGGGCGTCTCCCGACCAACCATCCAGCTCAACCCAACCACCTCACTATGGACAGCAGCGATGCCTGTCGCTTGACAACTTTGGACTGCTTCTCTCCTTGCGTCTTGACTGAGATTAACGACAATTAATATTTCACTCCGAGGTGCAACATCTGCGTTTGGGAATGCCCATCGCATGACACTCGCTGCAAGTGAGCTGAGCACAAACATTCCTTCGTCCGTCATGCTTGCTTCGGGGTCCGGGAATGTAAGTCTGAGGACCGTCAGCTGTAAGTTCTATTTGGAAGCTGCGTTACATATTTCTTCCATAACCAATCCGACCGATGGGGAGTTCTGGTGCTGATTCTTCGTAGCAAACAGGCCGCAAGTACTATGTTCTGAGGATCAACGATCGGTTGCCGCTTCGGACGATTATTATTCTTTTTCAGACCACAACTCCGGTTCAAGATCTCCGAGCAATGGCAGCCATGCTACTGTTGTGAGGTATGCCACGCCGAATTCTCATCCCGTGTCTCAGACCTCATCTCCTGCCATCTCTCGAACGCATCTAGCCCCGCCCGTAGTTGCGTCAACCTCTCGGCCAGCACACCACGTGAAGATGCCAAGCGATAACAAAAATGCGCCATCGCCCGTCAGGAGCACTATACGCTCCGTACAAGACAGAGAAGCTCACACAAGCCTAATGACGGAGAGTACCAGTCGCCAGGTCCCCCGCGATAGTAGCTATGCGGGACCTTCTCCCGCCCCCGCTATGGACAACGTACCATACCTCCGATTCGCCATTAATCAACTGACACGAGACGAAGATACTCGTAGCTTACGAAGACCAAGCTCAGTTACGAGTGAGGACTATCCGGTTGAGCGTCTAGTTTGGGACGAAGGGTTGGGCTACTTCATTCGCTCCCCAGAAGCGTCAAATACACCACCCGCCCAGCAGCCCTTGTTGCTGCACCCGTCACCAAGGCCAGTCGATAGGCCACCTCAGGACTCGGTGGAACCGGAAGCGTTTGTTGCAGTCGAGCCTCCAAAAGATAGTTTGCTCTATCCACGCCTGGATTTTGTGCCGGTTGTGTTACGGCCATGGGCTCTCGTCGCCGTCATTTTCTGCTCTTTGCTCATGATTGCGGGGGTCGTTTTTTGCAATGTATGGTCGCAGAGACACCAAGGCTTTTGGGACTATGATGGCATAGGTGGTGGGCGATACTTTGTTGTTCAATTCCTGCCGCAGATTTTAGCTGTCAGTATGACGGTGTGGACGTTTATTATCCAGGCTGCAGTGTATCGCACAATGCCATTTGCGATCATGGCCTCGGAGAGGAAGCTAGGCCATGTTTTGGACCGCCTACCGATTCTTTCGCGCAACTTTTTGGTCCCAGACTTTTCGCAGTTTCAACATGGAGAACCGCTGGTCGGGTTCTCGCTGGTGTCAATCTGGCTGTCAAATGTGATCGCATTGCCACTACTAAGTTGCTTCTTCCAAGCGAAGTTCTTCATCATGGAGGAGCGAGGAACATGGCGTTGGACTGCCGTTCAGGATGTTGGTTGGACGATCGTGGCGGTATATGGACTTCTGACCATTGGATTGGTCATACTGATGTTTCGCTTCGTTCGCACTTGGTCAGGGCTGATGTGGGATCCAGTTAGCCTAGCTGATCTAATATCCATCATTCAGCGGTCTAACATCTTGCGGGATTTTGAACAGTCAGAAATATTGCCTGATGTAGGCGATTCACTTAACCCTAGGGTTCTCCGACTGGGTTACTGGCAACTTTCTAACCGTAACCGTGAGACAACATTCTATGGCATTGGTGAGATTGCAGCATCCGTAGGAAATCCGTCTCTCCACTTCAATGAGAAGAGCCCGGAGCGGCAACCGCTATCTAGGGTTTCTTACGATATAGAACAGCAGGTTGGGGAGGGGAAGTACGGCTTTGATGAGCACATGTATGCGCCATCCGTTCGTTACCGGTGGACCCCGTGGTTCCTTCGAGACACCTTTATTGTTGCTTGGACGGTCACTATCGGTGCGCTGTTCATTGCGTTTGTGCTTGTCAGCTTTATTCACGATGCCATCCGAGGCGGATTTCCACCAAGGCTACCCACACTCCCATCGCCCAAGTCCTTTTCCTCGTCCAACTTCTTGTACAGCTTTATTCCGGCATTGATTGGGAACATTCTGTTTCTTGCATGGCAGCCGGTTGATGTGTACTTCCGTGCCTTACAACCATTTGCCTCGCTCTCTTCGCCGCAGGGCACATCAGCCGAACAGAGCTTGTTGTTGTCTTATCCATCATGCTTCCCCTTCCATGTGACAGCGCTGGCGATCTTGAACAAACATTATAAGGTGGCCTGGATCTCCTTCATGAGTGTTGCCTCAGCCGCCATTCCCATTTTGGCTGGCGGCGTTTTCATCGCTCTTAACTACCCTTCACAAGGTGAAATCCGCATTGCTGCTCTAATGCCCGCATTCTATGCCATGGTTGCCTTTTGCGCACTGTACACGGTGTCACTCTTGTGCACCTGGCCCCGTCGCTGCCGCTATCTGCCCCACGATATCAGCACCCTAGCAGATCAGATAAGCTTCCTCTATCAGAGCCCTTTGCTCTCAGACAAGATCCTCCGTGAACCTAGGAGTAAAGCTGATCTTGTTACGCGACTGGTCATGGCACCTCCTGGAGATAGAGAACATCCCTTGTATGGCTTTGGTATCTATGTGGGGCGAGATGGCAAGGAACACCTTGGCATCGATCGCTTTTATCGACCTGGTCGGGCAGACATGCTCATAACAACGGGCTCGATGAAATGATGACCGACTTTCATGGGTCATTTCCTTGCGCTTGAAACCAAGGCCGTGGGAGAAATATCTACTCTTTCACAGACACAGTACACTCGACCCGGCTTCCTCAAAAATTTCCGACCCAGCCAGCCTTTCTATGGAGTATATTTAATGATTGTATGATTGTATGATTTCAGATGGACGATATGAATTTTCGGTTTTAATTTTGACATGACGGAGAAAAGTAATGATCACTAATGAGATATGCTGACGATCTTTGGTTAACGGCCTTCGTGCCTTGGGGTCTTACAAGACGTTTTTATGTGTCCATAGCTGGGAGTTGTGGTGTTGTTTCTCATATAGATGAATGGATGGATCTACAGCAAAATAAGTCGATAAGATAAACACCTGACTCACCCGCCACGTGAGGCGCTAAACTGTTTTGGGGCGAGACACATTTTCCCCTGTTTCTCGACGATGACGATGTTTAGGCTCCAGTTTACTTGGTCGATCTTATTTTGATCTATTTAATATTCTCTTACTATATCTTTCGTATTATTCTGGAAATATCTCGCCGATGGGAGTCTCGATGAACGACATCGCTGGGGAACTCGCGTACTGTACATACTACAGCATACATGCAGCAGACCCATAACCGCTCCTTGTCGGTTACTCTACAGCGATATATCAAGATTACCCCGAAGCTGCCAACATGGTTTATCGTGGGAAGCCTAGCACCGGGTGTCAAAATTGCCGGTCTAGACATATTAAGGTATGCGGAGTACCAATATCTGAAACGGGCCCGTCCTAATTGCTGTAGTGCGATGAAACTCGTCCTCACTGTAGGGCGTGTGTCCGGACCGGCCGGACGTGCCCGGGATACCCGCACCCGCTCGATGTTATGTTAAGAGATCGAACGGCCTTTCAACGCAAGAAAAGTAATATTTCTAAGACCAAAGCGGTAATTGCGACAAAAGGCAGGACAAGCTCGAAAGAACTGTCGCCTCCATTGACGGTGTCTGATACGACTACGTCGCCTACGACTGCATCTTCTACATCGGTCGTGAGCTCCCCAAAATATGAAACCTCACCCGTCTCTGTAAACTTTTTGGAAGCCCTATCACCAAGCCTTCCTAATAGTCTATTCCTCCCTCTGGAGAGTACGGTTACCTCTTTGTTTTTCAATTCGTATCTTTATTCACCGAGGGACCCTCTCATCCGGATTGGCTTTTTGGAGCTTGTGCCTGAGCGGTACCATAACGCCCTGCCTGGATCTCCTTTACACCTCGGGACTCTGGCCGTGTCACTGTTCTCTGTTTCTGCCTGGACGGGTAATCACTCGTTTCTCCGCATGGCGGAGCAGTTCTTCGTGAAGGCGCTAGCGAAGACAAGAGTTTCCCTGCAAAGTAATCTCGGGGGGAATTTAGTCGAGACTATAATGGCAGTTCTTTTGCTTTCTATCTATGAGGTGGGTGCAACCTGTTTAGTTCTTATTAAACCTCAGGGTTAATAATGATATTAGGAATTCTCTGCTGTGAAGGAGCACAGAATTGCAGCAAAAACTCACTTGCGTGGAGCCGTTGCCTTGATCAATAGCGGGTACATGACACAATGTGAGGACGCTAACTCACAAGTCTTGACGAATTCAATACAAAGCCAAATTGTATGTTTACTTCTGAAAGCTCCGGACCTGTCGCTGACATTTCATTCTAGATCAAAGCCTCGACTGCTCCGGCTTTTCCGACGGTCCAGATACCAGACGTGTGGCCCCTAGCTGCACCAATACCTCAATGCGCATCCTCGCAACTAACAGCGGCTGCAACTGGATTGGTAAACCTCAGGCAAGTGTGGGATAATTTTGCATCGCATCCTGAATTACACGGCACGGATGAAATTAATCGCATATACTCAATGGCTATAAGTATCGACAACAGGTTTTCTGCATGGGCCTGGGTTCTTCCCCCACACTGGGCTCCAGTTCAGGCAACCATGATACCCCAGTCTGTCCGGGAAGCAGGCATTTTCCAAAACAGATGCGACTGTTATACAGAAATGTGGACCGCAAGTACATGGAACACCTACCGAGAATCGCGGATCGTCACCCAAAAAATTATTCTAAACTGCCTACGTCTTCTCCCGAACCTTGGCACACCCGACAAAGTTGACAATGTCATGTCTACTATCCAAAAGCTGGCTACCGATATCTGCGCTGCAGTTCCCTTCTTCCTAGGAAGCCAGACAATGTCTGTCCAGTTGAACCCCTATAAGGTCGAGTACCCCCAAGCTGAGGAGCGCCCGGTGACTTTGGCCCATCAACAAACGGGCCCCCTTCTCGGCGGGTGGCTGATCCTTGGTTACCTGGAGAATCTCTGCTCTCCTGATCTGTGTTTACCAGATGAACAGCTGGCGTGGATAAAAAGCCAGATGCACCGAATCTGGCGGATATACACTTTCGAACATCGAGTTATGTGATCGGCTCAACAAATATGTACGGTTTTTGCGTTGGGCATTGGTATATACTGAAGAATTGCGCTGGGAACATAAGCCGTTTACATTCTCGTACCTATTTGGAGGCAACCGCCCAGCGTCTTGGCCTGTCGGATTTAGTCACGCTACGGTTCTGTATCATAGCCTTCAGATTACAATGCACATAATACAGCGATAAGGTATGACTTTGGCTTGTTCCAAGAGACAACTTGAACTAAACGATATAACTCAAGTGTGCTTCCAGATGCTTCTAGGACTACAATATTTTTCTGCCTAAGGCAGAAATCACATGACAGGCCAAAATATCACCGACTCCACATTTGAGCTTCAGATCTCCGCTCCCATCCGCACTGTTCTCCCTCATAGCGCTCGATTAACAAGATTCACACATTAATTCTTACTAATTGACATCTATAACACCACCCACGAAGATACTAAACTCCCACTAATCAATCCTCAACGACCAAATGTTCTCCTTCTTCCGCCGGGGCCCTCGCCAAACCTCCGAAACATCCTCAGAACAAGCAAACCCCCAACAAGCCAACCAACCTCATCCATCACAACCCCAAGCACAAGTACAAAATCAACAACCCGAACCCGAGCCCGAAATAAAACTCATCAACCCCCAAACAAAACACAAACTCCTGGTTGGCGGCCTCGCATTCTTCGCCTTCTCCCTGTGGACCACCCGCCGTTCGTTAAACCGCCGCTATCTCGCCTCCGTTCCGCCGTTCTACACCTCCTCGCTTTTCCACAAGCCAGATGTTAGCGGTGGCGCGGAGGCTTTCGAAGCGCTGAATCTGGCGACGCTGAATGTGCTTTCCTTCGGGATGGCGGCTACGGGGGGTGTTTTGTGTGCGTTGGACATCAATGGGATTGATGATTTGAGGAGGTTTGTGAGGCGGGGTTTTCACGGTGATGGTGGGGATGTGATGAAGGTGGATAAGGAGTTGGAGGATGAAGTTGAGGCTTGGGTGGGGAATGTGCTGGGGGAGAAGTTTGCGGTGGAGTTGAAGAAGGAGAAGGAGAGGCAGAGGAATGAAAAAATGGAGGGAGGGAATTAGTTGATGGAGACGTTATTGTCGCTGAGCAATTACCTATGGAATATGGCTTGGGATGATATGGAATAAGATGGATATTAGGGCTTGGGCTGGCGTTGATGTGTATATGTCGATGGTCATGCATGTATTGAACTGAAATACCCCACTTTTGTATTATACTCTGTGTACAGGAATAAGATTGTTAGACTGCTGTCAAGAACTGGTTTACAGTGCCATTATGGGTGGGTGGTTCTCCGTACGTTGAATGTTTAGATTTGTTCTCGCAGCCAAAAGTAGGTTGACCTATGGCTCTTAAGGCTCTCGTGGGGCGAGATCTCACAGCAGTTTTTTGGGCCCTTCTTGTATCGCCCTTAATGTGGTGGATGACTAGCGAATACGAATAAAAACTTGAATTATAAATTATGAAACACGTCTTTCTATCTGTCAACGCCTCTCACACACAGGCGTCATTGTCAACCCTTCTTCACGTCGAGTGGCTTGTGATCGGTGTCCTACCCAGAAGCTCCGATGTACCAAAGCAAACAATAGTGATGAATGCGTGCGCTGTCATCGCCTAAATCGCCTATGTATGTGGAGTCCAGCACGGAGAAATGGGGAGGGGAGCTCCAATGGGGGGAAGATGCGTCGGAAACATCCTAACTAGGTTTGTCAATGATATGAGAAATGCAGTATGTACAATAGTCTGACGCCTTGATATATAATCTACCTCCCAGAACGAGATCCCTATCGCTACAAGCGAGACCAACAGCGGCATTGATAGCCAGGGAGATGTTGGGTGTCAGACCACAGGTGCTGTCGAGGCTTTCAGAACCTCCGCCGGTCCCCCGGACTCCTCTTCAGGAGTGGGCTCTGTCCGACATATTCAATTTACCTAATCCTGCTTCATGGGCACCGTCAGATAGTGAGCCTCTGCTTACGGAGCACTTGACCGGCTGGTCAAGCCTAAATCCGGAAAATGACACTGTCGGTGCCTCGTTGGCAGCTGCACCTCTACCAAACTCCCAACGACAAACCGTGGGGAGAGATGTTCGAGTCACCGTCGGCTGTCATCTCCAAACTGACTGCATGTAGCAGAGGCCATCCAGACAAGGCCCCCCTCACACTGAGCTACCCACTCGCCGAGATCTTCAACGAGACTCGCCGCTTCATTGAGGGACTCGAATGGACGACCGTTTACTTTGTGTCATTTCCCACTCCTTCTCATTTATCTTCATATTCTGTGTCTGTCTCAAGTACGCAAACACCTCCACAAGATCCCCTCTCCCAACCTTCCTCCCAAGAAAGCGAGACATCCAGCAATACAGCTTCAGAGCCTCTAATACAACCAGAAGCCTCCCCATCTTCAAATACAGCCTATCAAGCGGGACAAACTGATTTCCCAACCGCCCTTCTTCTCATCCTGAAGCCATATATATCGGCGTCGTCTCTATGTGAGTTAGCTTAAGTACATTCCCCTGCTGTGCCACCTATTCCTTATTCCTCGGTCATTTGGAACTTATAGCTAGGGTTCGTTCTCCATCGGAGGGGTATTCGGCGGGGTTTGCCCTAATTGGGAACTGGCCGACGCCGAACGTGGAGACATTCGACGTCGGTTTCTTTGTGTCTCGGTAGTTTGGGGTTTAATTTGTGTAGAGATGTTGAGACGAGACCGTTGTTCTTACAACGTATTAATGACCTACGGTTCGCTTCTAGAAGTTCGTGGTGTAGACAGCATCGAAATGTATGAATTTCTGGCACGCCATGGCGCGTACAAAAGAGACCAATACGCGTAAGTCCATAGTCAAATATGACGCCACGGCACGTCAAAATCCACTCTCCTTCATAGCGCAGACAGGAGGAGTACGACCCAGACGGGACATCAAGCCGGGTAAAAGCTGGGTGCGCAACACTCCCTCCCCACAGGCAATCTCCATCTACGGAACCACGTATACTAACTTTTGAGAAGGGAGCTGAAAGGAAAAGCCAAAGTGATTCTGGTCGTTGATCCCGCCAGTTCAGGGAAAACGGACTCGATTCAAATGCTGGCCAACAGAGGTGACCGTATCCGAGGTAACGAACCCCATCTATGCGCCTACACCCAACCAATTCCAGATATGATCCTGACAGATAGAAGCCGCTAAGCGAGTTGAGAGTGTTTTAGCCGAGATAGTAGAGCAGAAATTCCTCTCCATTGGCAGCATCAGGCTCGGCGATCCACTGTTAAGCAGAGGGAGCTGTATTGCAATCTTAGTTGCTATACGAAGTTACTTGATTGCATTCATGGCATCTTCTACGCTCAGAGCATTATCGGTGAGAGTTCTACGGGGGTGAAGGAGAGCCTCGACTTTCTCGATAACGTTTGCTACGAGAGTTTCTGGCCTCACCTGACCTTCACCACGACCAAGTGGGATATGATGGTCGACAAAGGAGGTTCGGAGGTGTGAGAGCCGGGAAGCCCAGTTTAAAGCGGAACGGTGGAAAACCTTCAGAGTTGACAATGGACAGGCGCGATCTTCTCGATTTGGGGTTAGCTGGGACGATGATGACGGTGCGAAGTGCAGGGAGATGGAGAAGTTTCGCCATAATGCCCTGGGGTACTACTAGCAACGGACGTGTCAAGAGTTGGTCACTCCGATGTCATACTGGACACACAAGAGGCCAGGAGGGCCTTGCAGGGGTGTATCACGTTAAACGTGTTCGTGACTATGCACTGGATATATATGGAGGTTTATGGATCAATGTGAACCGCACTACCCCTTCGTATAGTGGCACAAGCTGTTTTTTTCTCCCAACCATTCCCTTTGATCAATGGGTGCCCTTCATGCATGTTATATCATCATCTGTAGCAGTAAAAGAGTGTTAATAGAAGCTTGTTGTAGATCTCCTAGGGACATTGTATGATTATGTAGGACCTTAGATATTATCTCATGCCGTGTCTTGTATCAAAAGGAAAACCAGGTACTAAAGAACGGTCTATAATTACAACCCATTGTAGCCTCTACGTATCTAACCCAACGAAAAACAATCGTAGATATGTATTTCGTTCTGTTATCTCTAAATTGTAGCTAAATAGTACTCTTGAATTACCCTTCAGGCAGCATTAGCGTAGCCACAAACAAGCCATTAAACCGGTCACTCGTTATCTTCGGCTACACTGTCAAGTCAGTGAGAGGCAGATACCAGCCAAATAGCTCCGCCCATTTGGACGCAAATTCCTCCCGATCAGCACCTGCAGTGCCAAGCACCGGAGTTTCCCAGGCTTTGTGCACGATGGCCCACTGCTCATCTTGAGGTTGTACGGGTTCCCATTGGGCGTGGGACTGTATATCCTAAGGTCATTTCTCCTTTGCCTCTAGACTACATAGGGCATGCTCGGCCAAGAGGAATTTTGGGAACGGGTCGGGGAGATTGTTGGTAGGTAGCTGCTGGATATTGCACTCCCGATGATAAGCATTGGCAACAATACTTGATGTAAAGACGCTCCTTAACACTGCTGTTGGATGGTGAAGGTTTTAAATGGAAGCTACTCCCAGATAATGGAGCGAGTGTTAGTCTTTCTGGGGGAGATATGTTCAACACATTTCGACAATTCCAGTAGCGGGATGGTGTGTTTTCAGGCACTCAGCAACAAAGATAAAGTTGTGATGGTAAGAGGGTTAACATTCATGATACGATGGGTAAGAAGGAAGACCCAACATTTATTGAGCGAAAACATGAATCTAAGAAGTTTTTTTTATACCTTGCTTGTCTAGTCAAACTTAAGCCAGATTTTCAACTAAATCCGATGTGGTGTAATGGCTAACATCGCTGTCTCTCACACAGCAGCTCGGGGTTCGATTCCCCGCATCGGAAACATTACTTTTTGCGATTTCATTTTTGCCTCATCTTGGACTTACCGAGGAATGCCCGAACGTGGATATGATAACTGCCCTTGGTTGCATCAGAAGATATTGGAAGTCCTTTGGCACTGAGTGGGCTTCTGCACTAATCACCCGCACAGCACTGACATCCTCCATATATCCACCTATATGTGGATTGTAGATGTGGATATTAGTTTTGCCTCGCAGTTACGTAGCTTCTCGCCTCGACACCAGAGTAACACTCTTACAACTTTCGTATGCGCTTCGTTTCTCCAGTGGGGAGGTAAGATATGTTAAGTCACTATGTGGAGATCATTCTCATCCATATGCACACAAGTACACTAATCCGTAGCTGGCGTATGAAACACCCAACCTCATGCTCCTACTGATATGTAGCCACATGGAACTGCCCGAAAAACCTCGGGCTCGTACGCTCCCCCCAACACGGTAGAACTCCTGACATGATATGCTCTGGGCAATTCCTGGGCCGTTGCTACCACCACACCAGTCCGACGGGCCCAACGCTGGGAGAATGAACTTGATTCCCATCAACCCTTCTGAGCAAAATGCCACACCAAGAGCTTTCACAGGATGTTGACGGTATCTCTATCCACTCCTCGGAAGCTGGATTGTAATATCCGACTGGATGACCAGCAATGCTGCACTCCCATGCCGGGCATAGGTTTATTCAACATATAAAATTTTGTGCGCCGAGTTGGATCGCTGGGGTACCTATTCGCTCTCGATGCTGCTGAGGCGGGGACACCCATTGAAGAGCACACGGCAACCCTCATCCAAGGGATCATCTATGCCAACGGAGGCTTGAAGACCGGGAAAAGAGCTAGCTATCTCTATGAGCTGAGACGGTTTCCCATTCCTCCTACCATTGATTAGCTGCAGATAGGGGACTCTATTTTGCGTCGAATGAACGGCAGGTCCGTATGTATCATTTTCGAAAAACAGTTCCTAGACCCACAAAGCAGCAATGGGATCCAGGGGCTGCCGGGTTCTTTTTCGATTAACCAGAGGAAGGAGTCGGACTTTTTGAGATGTTCTGGTCTCAAATTAAAGCTGAGACCAGTCCATTTATCCTGTCTATGTCTGGGCCTGAGGAGAAGCATTCTCTAGTTTGAGTTGTGAAAGCCGAAGGACAAACAGCTGTCAGATGAATCGCAAAGCTTCCATTCCAATCCCCGAGTCAATATAGGAGAGATTGTTGTCAGTTGGGGCACAGAGATTGTTCCGGTTGTGTACTACTTCGAGCCCAGAGATGGTGATATCGCCAACCGTGGGATTGGTGGAGTAAATGCCTCGTACTTCTGCGTACCAAGGGTGATGTGGATCATCATTGTAGTAATAGGGCAACAGAATGACTCCACAGAAAGGGCAGTAAACGTTAGGGGCCATTAAGCTAAGGTGTATATTTTAGTGACGGATTCAGACAGGAATAGCTTGCAGCTTAGGTGGGTTTTCAGCATTCAAAGTTAATGATTTCAAGTTTGATGATTTAGTATTTTATTGACTACCTGATTGAATCTCCTTGACGTACCTATACTCTCATTTTCATGGCTGCCTATACCTCGTCAATGTTGTAAAACCTCGGCTTCGCCAATACATTGCACCTGGTCAAGCCACACAGCCTGGGAGACACTGTCCAAATGGTCTGGCAGGAGATCGTGAGCGAGTGGCTTCCTGGCCGTGAGGGTTACAAATGGGGCTTCAAAGACCTCACGCTCAATATGCCCGACGTCGCTATCATCCGGGTCTGGGCATTAGTCCAGGATCCTCAAGTTTCAGATGGGTGGACCGAGTGCCAGATCTTGCTTATCGAATGCAAGCGTCCATCCAGCGACACTTCATTGGGCTGGCACATCACCCTCCCTGCCCAACTCGGAGATGATCTCTCACAATCCCCAAGCTTTGCCGAACGACGATTTGGTACAATTTCTATTGGCAAGAAATTGAGATTTTACCGATTTGACGGACGAGCACAAACTCAAAAAGAGTGGTTCCACTTGAGTAGGGCACCTTCGATATTGGGGGACCAAATGATATCGCACAGATCCAGAATATGATGAACTAAATTCAAATGCATGGCAGTGGCCTAATTCCTAAGCCACTGTGGAGATAGTCCCAGTGCTGCTAGTCCATTTTCTAGGTCCTCGCATCCAATATATAAGCAATGTCCATTATCCGTATCAACTAAATACAGATTCCAGGTACTGGATCCAATCCTTCCCAACATAGCCAATATACAAATCCGGTCTTACAACTACAACCGCGCCTTCGTCACTCTTCACCCAGTCGGCGCGGAACTCATAGGGAAGAGTAGTGCGACGGTGCTCCTGGTCATGGATATGCCATACCTCCACCTTTTGCTGTACCTCGACTGCCTGCTGAAACGTGGCCGGCTTCTCGTTTCCCAGCACAAGCACCTTGAATTTCCCGTACCCGAACAGCTCGTACAATCGGACCTGAGACGGCTCCTCCACTTGGGCATGGGATGGCGTCGCAGGAAGCTTGGCGACCCATAAATCAGGGCAGCGATCGCCGGCGACAAAGTCGCCATGGCTAGAGTCCACTACTAATGGAGTAGTTGGGGAATAAGAAACGCCCATTCCTGCGGTTAGAAACCGGTGTTAGCTGGTGTCCCGGAGAAAATTAGAAGAGAAGAGAAAAGTAAGTAGAGTTGTACCTGTGATGTAGCCCGCGTTCTTTTCGATGATCTCGACATACTCTAAAGCTGTCTTAACTGTGGTTCGCACCAGCTTAGCGGCAACATCGATCACACCGCTGGCAGTGGTGCGTCGCTCTTCGTCATAGCTCTTCAGCAGGGCAGAGCCTCCGTGTCCCTGGGTGACAAAGGCGATACGCCATATGAGGTTGAATGCATCCGCGATCCCGGTATTCAGACCCTGGCCGCCATTGACAGCGTGGACGTGGGCTGCATCGCCAGCGAGCAGGATGCGACCATTTCCATCCTTAGAAATGAAGGTACTCGCGACTCTTTCCTTGACTAGATAATTTTGTCAATATATCTTTGTAGCTTGGAGTATTAAGGCGGGCAGATTGCGTACTCTCAAAAGTACTGAACCACTCAGTCTTCGTGAACTCCACCTTGTGCGGAGCCATATGCTCCCGGATAGAGGCCTCAGCGTTCTCCTGATTGATTTCTCCATCGAGGAGAATGTAAAAACGGTTCATACCACGTTCTCTATTCACAGTCAAAATAACGGAGTCAGCTGCGTTTTACCCTAAGAGAAACAAAACGGACAGCCCCACCTAGGAATCCACGCAACTCGCGACTGTCCATCCTTCTGGAAAGTAATAATCTCAGGACAAACAGGGAAATCGGTTTCAATCCAGGTATCTAAAACAGCCCAGACCATCTCGGGCTTTGTCCCCGTAAAGGGAATCCCAAGGGAGGTGCGCACAAACGAGCGCGCGCCATCCGCCGCAATGGCATACTTGGCAACTACCGTTCTTCCTTGATCCGTGGTCACCACCACACCAGCACTGGTTTCCTGGATGCCATTGACTCGCGAGTTATAGTCGACCGGAATGTCAAGTTGGTGAAGGAGGGCCTCTTCCACACGGGACTGGCCGATCATGAGGAAGTTGGGCCGATGGGTGTGTTTCAGGGAGGTCCACCATTTATTCTGCTGGGAGGTGAATTCACCGGCTTCGTATGTCGAGCTTGCTGAAGGGTGTGAGTTAACGGGGCTGGGTATCGCATTTGGATAGAACTTAACGTACTGTTGCATTTCAGGCCGAAGGGCTCTAGGAGGGACAATGTTTTCGATACTTCGAGGTATTGCTGGGTTCTGGCATTTAGGGCATCGGCGCGGCCGAGATCTAATGGGCCATGTTTGGCGTCTGAATTTGATCCAATTAGCCTTTTGATTTTACGTCCCATTGCGTTCGTCCATTGGTTATGGAGGCTCCTTACCAATGATATACACCGAGAGCCCTAGGGATCGTGCGAGGACAGCAGATAGTAGGCCCGTCGGGCCACCACCCACGATAACAAGATCGACATTGAATGCTGATTGCGACATATTCTCCATTGTGAACTAAGAGATGCTTGCGCTATGTGACATGGAGGGGGAAAAAAAATTTAAGAAAAAAAAAAATCTCAAGAAGGGAAATGAGACGATTTATGATTAGAGCCCAAAGATCAGAAACAGGAGAAAGTCGTACGATGCACCCGACGATTCTTCATCTTGTCTGAAACGAGGAAGTACGACGATATACATCTCGGCATTACTGTCGGCCACACAGTCAATGGTCCGGCATATTAGATGCCAAGACCTCTTTTCTGCAGCGCGGCGGCATTCCGCTCCTTATCTGATGGGAATTCCCCATGCTTACAAATGGTCACAAATCACGCAATGGGTATGGTTTCATTTAAAAGTCTAAATTAGCTAATTAAAGGCCTCTTAGTCTGACAATTTCCCTATGGATGATGGTACGGGAGTGCCTGACGAGTGGATCCTGACCCTGGCTGTGTCCACTGTTCCTCATTGCATTCTTTCGTGGGCCTTGCCACCCATCTGGAACGGCCTTGAATTCGAGGGCAAAAACTATATCGTCGATATGAAACGTCGCCTAGCCGGGAACCTGAGACGGACCGGGCCCCGAAGGTACTCACTCGTCCAAGGGAGAAATCTTCCGACTGCACGACCCTTGGGTGGGTTGCAGAGACTGCAGAAGTGGAGTATCGTTGCACCTGAACCGCGGAGGGAACGGGTCTCAAAGCTTAGTATTTAAACTTATTTCAGTTAGACACAACGCCGTCGAACTTTCTCAAGTGGAGCGAAGGATGTTGCCTCCGCCTAACTCCCATCACCCCCGACGGGCTTCCAAGCCCTTGATATAATTTTAGATTAACCCAAGTCTTGTCTCGGCAATGAAGGGCATTGCTTAATGATTGCCGCTCTGGTAAGGTTGCCCTTCTGGGACATTCAATTCCTTGATTTCTGGATAAGAAGGAAGACAATCGCCGCATTGTGCTTTCTGTTGTGACCGTGGTCACTGAAACATATGTCCCATCTCGCAACGGTTTCTACCTAGAGTCAGAAAAACTTTAATTGATAATGCCTCATATCCAAATGACAAGTACCAGAGGAGGAGTACCGCGCCTAGGCTCACCTCTACCTCTTGGCGTGTACTTTGGACTGCTACCGTGGTCCGGGGTACACCCTGTCAATCAAAATGCCCGTCTACACTACCTGTTCCGATCATGGGAGCCATATCCGTAGAAGAGCCTCGAAACAACCTTAAACCTTTTGTGCGTAGATCATTCCACTCAGAATCTAGAATCGACAGCCTCTATGGAAAGGACCGTTGTGGCGGTGCATCTGAAGCAGTATGTCTCGGAGATAATTGGATGACGAGAGCTTGAACAGTCCCAAGATATACTCCATAGCTCTTACGACTCTTAGCTCCTTAGGGCTCCTTTCATTTAGGCATCTCTGGCTTAGCTGATCGGGGCGGAAATGGACCGCTGCAGTCTCCTTCTGCACAAGGTTGCAGGAACACACCCATCATATGATATGATACAGCGTTAGCTGCTAAGCCTATGCAGGTCCCTAACGCCTGCACGAATTGGTTCGCTTGGCGAAAAGGAACTAGAATTAATTATTCTCGTGAAGAGTTGTGAGCTTCATATCGTGGGACTTGGCATTCAACAGCTGGCTGTCGTCGCGCAACAATATAAATATGCCGCGACAGTCCACGATGCTTGTATCACCTCATCTAGCAGATTCACTCCAAACACAGTCCTCTTTCTTCAATCTAATCCTCAGAGAAAATCTTATACCATGAGCGCTGCCGCAGTCCAGGCTCCATTTGCTCCCACGAGCTCCTCCTTTTCATCCTTGGCCCCCGTGGACTCTATCATATTCGATACAAAAGCCCTCCAGAAAGCAACAGAGATCTTGAACGTCCTCTACCGGTATCGTGCCCCGGTTCCAGAGTCCGAAGCAGATCGCAGCGATGAAGGAACTCTGAAGTTCCTCCCTCTCATCTATTCCCGGGTGAAAGCCCAGCAGGAGATCCCCCTGATCCTACCCGCCTTCCCCTTCAAATCCCCCAACCGTAAGAGCAAGGTGCTGGGCGCCTTGCCAGACAAGGGCGAGGAAACTGCCTTAGCACACCTCGACGGCCTGTGCGCGGCTATCAAAGATATCTACGAGCCAGGCGCCGTGTTGACCATTGCCTCCGATGGACTCGTATACAATGGTCAGAGCGGAATTAGTGAATTCTTTTTACGTAAAGTATATCAAAGCTGACAAAATACAGATCTCCTGGGCGTGCCCGATGCAGAAGTCTACAAGTACGGCGAGTCCCTGCGACAACTGGTCCGCGACCAGGGCTTCCAGCATATCCAGTTTATTCGGCTCCAGCATCTCCTGCATGTACACGAGGATATACCCCTCGATGCTGTGGCCTATGAGCAACTGGCCGGAAACTTTCGTCAGAGGCTAGTTGAGAACTACACGCCGCTGGATTATGACTGTGCGACTAGCATCAGGGAAGATAAGGATGTGTGCGCTACGTATCGAGGGTATATCAAGTTCCTGACAAAGGACTTGGAGCATACGTTTGTCGACGATGGGAGCGTGTCCAAGCGCTCGCACAAGCAGAAGCTCGAAGCGATCGCGAAAAAGATGATCGCCCGTGGCAAGGTATGACCTGATGTTTTAAGAAAAAAGATATACTAGGTTTCAATAGTCTCTAATTCTTAACCAGGCCTTCGCAGAAGCTATCCGCAAGAACTACGCAGATTACATCCGTCTCTCCATCCACCCCTCCTGCGGCTCCTCCAAGATCTCAATCAAAGTACTCCCTCTGGCACGCTATGCTATAACCCCCTGGCACTCGTCCCCCTGCTTCACAGTTGACGGGCAGGTCGAATACGGCCTGCGCGAGACCTTCGACAACCGCGAGGACGTGGAATTGATCTACAAAAATGGAAATCCATGGTACTACCGCGTCAAGTCAGACCTATACGCCTGGTCGCAGCCCGTGGAAATTGAGCCCCAGTACCCCTGTGGCCTGATTATCCGTCCGACGGAAACCGCTTCCGCAACGCAAGTCGACATGCTCAAACTCCGTGAGCTCGCCCAGGAGAACTCCCCCGTAATCCTCCGCGGCTTCACCGACACCCGGGACCGGGAGCTATATATCCAAAAAGCCGAGGAAATGGGCACCCCAATGGCGTGGAAATTCGGACTGATTCTGGAGGTCAAAGACCACGGAACGGAATCCCAGGGTCTGAACAACGTCCTATCCGCCGAATGGATGCCGTTCCACTATGACGGACTCTTCAAAATCAAGAAAGAGATAGACGCCGACGGCAAAGAAGTCATGGTTTCCTGTCCTCCCAAGTATGTTATACGAAATGCCCTTCCCTTCTCTTCTATTCCCTACGACCAACGAACAACCGATCTAATTGACCCGATCCTAGATTCCAATTCTTCACCGGAATGACCCCTTCCCCAAAAGACACAGGCTTCACCCTCTTCAGCGCCTCCCATCTGATCTGGCACTACCTGCCCCCAAACTACACCCTCGAGGAACTCTCCAAGCTCTCCTGGAAAGTGGAGACCGTGTCCTTTGACGAGGCCCGCCTCACTGACTTGCCGCTCGTCGAGCCTCATTTCGCCCACGGCAGGCCTTGTCTGCGCTATCATGAGCCGTGGCCGCAGGAGAAGACCGCCTTCGATCCGACGTATATTACGATCCAGGGTGTACCGAATTCGGCTGAGATCTGCCGGACGCTGGATTCGTTGCTGCATGATCGGCGGGTGGCGTATTGGCATTCGTGGGAGGAGGGAGATTGGGTGGTGAGTGATAATGTGACGATGATGCATACACGGAGCTCATTTACGGCGAAGTCGGATCGTTGTTTGAGGAGGATTCATGTTGATTAAATAGATATTGGTTTTTTTCCCCTGGTTTTGTTTTTTTTTTTTTTTTTTCCTTTTCTCTTTTTGAGGTGTTTGTATTTTCTTGTTGCGTTTTGATGTTTTAAGTAGAGCCTGTTCGACTACCCAGGCCAGGCGCCTTAGGGCTTTGTATGTGAGAGTTGGACGCATAGATTGCATTGTTCGATTGTCATGAATTTCATTGCGATTATTGTACAGTACAAGGACTCATATTACACCTATCGCTCCATCTGCTCGTAACGCTCCCGCGCTGTCTGCCTCGTCTTCTCCAGAAACTCGTCATACCTACCCCGTGTATTTCGCCCTGCTTCTTCGACTGCATCGCCTAACTTGCCTCCCTGTGCTCCGAGACCAACACCCTGAGCATAGACTTCAGTGGCAATAGGGGCGGTCATGCCAGTACCCTGAGCGCCGAGTCCTGTTCCAGCAGACCATCCCATCTTACTGAGAAGCGAGGCGCCCTTCGACGTGGTCTCGACTGGTGCCTCTTCTTCCTCCGGTGGAGGCGCACTCTTCTTAACAGCAGCCTTGGAGTTGCCGAAAGCCTTCCGACGTTCTCTCGCGCGGTCGCGATACTCAGGCGTCGCTTGGGTAATGCCGTGTTTTATGAGTTTGCCCATCGCCTTGGTTTTCAGATCGTCATTTTGTAAATTACTTTGATGCAACTGACTGAGTCGCTCGTGACGGTTGACTTCTGCGGAGCTTTTAAATTGTCGCATACACAGATAGCAGCAGTTTCGAGTGAGATCCGCAAAAGACTGGGCTGGCGGAGCGCTAGAATCCATCGGTGATGCTGCTCGGTCCGAGCCGCTTCCCACGTCCTCTGGATTCTTCTTTGGTATGCCGTGTAGCTCAGCGTGGCGGTTGCTCCAAAATTGTAAGTGCGATGGCATTGCAAGCTTCTTACCACCGGCGGCGGCCGAGGCATCAGCTTTCCTCTTCTTGCTTTTGTCTGCGTCTTTCTGACTTTTCCCTAGATTTTCCAACTGACTTGCCTGGTCATTCTTCGGAAGGCCTTGGTTGATGTCACTGTCACCCGGAGACACTGTGAGCTCTGTGACATAGGCCTCTTCATCCCAGTACATCAGCTTTAAGGACGGGTTATTCAGAGGGCTGAACGTGAATCTATCCGTGCTCGCCGAATGATTGATCACAGGTACAAATACACCAGCGTGGATGTAGCTCACAAGCACAGGCCTTGACGAGATAGTGAACTTCTCAAACGAATTAAGCCGTGTGACGGCAGCTTGCGCATCCTAGTAAAACCCTGTAAGAACATATGCCAAGGGAAAAGAGAGGTGAATTCCATACCTGAATAGTCGCAAACTCCGCAAAGCCGTAACGCCAACTGTCATTGCTTTTGCGATCTCTGACCAGTAGCACACGGCGGATAGACCCATCTCGAGCCCCAAGGTTGGAATCGCCAGTAGTGGATGCCACTTTACCCCCTTTCTTTTGATTCGCAGAAGTGGAGTCAGAGTTACTAGGAGCAGGCCGATATAATTTTGCAACCCCTTTGGCGAGAAGCTCCTCTGTCACGGTAGATTCAAGTCCTCGGAACAAAAGGAATTGAGACGGCTGGTTTTCGGGCGCCGCATCATTGTCCCCGTTGTTTTCTACCTTGGGAGCTGCTATCCCAGGAGGTCCTGTTGGGCCAGGTTCTGTGCTCGTTAGTAATATGATTGTAGCTGTTGAGACGAAGATACATACCGGGCCGTGGGGCCTGACACCGGAAACATTTTGAACGTGTGGAGTAGTTGACAATCGCACACTAATGGACATATTAGCTGTAACCCCGCCTGCACGTTGTAAAACACTAACATTCTTGCAGGTCCAATCTCCCTCAGCTCGGGCGCGAGCACGGTCCTCCCTCTCCCGGCTATATGCAATGCGAACTTTGGTACCGCGGTCGTCCCGCCCAGCGCTTGGGCCGTAAAGATAGATGGACGGAAAATTGCGTTCGACAAATGCGCGCGAAAAATTGAGGTCTCGGAACCGGAGAAAGCCCAGTTGACGTGATATTTCTGCAAACTGTCAGGGAAACCTTGCATTGTAAGAAGAGTATAATCGTACTAGTCTGCCGGTCGCGGATCACTCGAACTTCCTCAAGACCTTCAATATGATAACCGTCTCTAAGTTCATTCGTAATCTGTTCAACACGTCGACCGGAATCCCGGTGACATGCACATCTCAGCCTCTTGTTACCAAAACAGTTTGTGGAGCGCAGCTCTGAGCTTCCACGGGAATGAAATCTCAGGGGGAAGGAGTATCCCCACGTCTTCTTCCGCCATATCCACCGGCAAGCCATCCATCATCACTTCTCTGCTTTCTTGTCCGTAATAGCGGCCTCGTCGCGGGCTTCGACTCCGACTCCGACTGTGACTTCTGCTCCGGCTGTGGTATCCAGGCGAGCGATAACCTTCTCGGTCCCGGTCTTTGTATGCCGGCCTCCCGCGTCGGGGTGGAGGCGAACGTGACGAACGTCGCCGATACTCATCGCGGTCCCGACTGCGGTAACGGGGTCTGGAATCCGGGCGGTCCCTGGAGTAATCGAGTCTTCTGTCCGAGGCCGGCCCTCGTGGGGGAGAGCGCGAATGATCTTTTGATCCGAAAACACAGTTAGCAACTGCCGAGTCGGAAAGAGAAACTGTACGGCTTTTCTTCAAGCATCCACGCCTATACTATCGTGCGGGGAGGAGCGTAATACCGCCAGGCGAGCGCGAGGGTGAACGGTCGTCGTACATGCGGCCGTCCCTATCATCACGGCGCGGATAGGGCCGATAGGAAGGACCCGGAGGGTATCTGTTGTTTTCAGGGGGTAGATGAGACATGATGAAGTGATATGGGAGAGATGGAGGATGCGTACGCAAAGTGAGCGCCTTGAGGGAGCAATACTTAGTGGGCAGAATTCCCCACCGCCTTCTTCGACTCGACTGTCGCTTATCCTTCCCATTTTGGAAAGATATAGTTGGAAACTTTGGAGAGCGTGAAAGGGAAAACTCACTCAACTTTCATTTCCCCCTATTAGAGCATGTTAAATATTCCCTCTACCCTCACTCCACTAAGACTTTTAGGCTGAGATGCATCCCCCATACAATAATTGACAACCTTGGTGCCCTATCCACTAACGAGCAAGCCCGTCTTCCTGAACCTGTCGCGCTCGAAGGCCATCTAATAGTCGATATGCCTCTCGATCGTGGCTCTACCTCACTGTAAAGAATTGAGTCTAAAAAGTGAAAAGGAGGAGCTTGAAATATAATCCATACGTCCCATCGACACTGTTGGGCGTAAATTCGCGCAACGTGCGTTTGAGTGATAATGCTAGCACCCCGTCAATAATATGCTCCGTGCTTCAGAAATACTCATTTGGGCAAACCCATGGAGGTAAAGACGAAACAGTACTTTTGTTGATCAATTGGATTGTCGGCCTTTCCCACTGAACCCGTGGCACAATGTGAACTTCTCGCCTGTGTCTCTCAAGAGAGTACGGAGTAAGTAACATGCCGTTCGTTCGCCACAGAATTTAGAGCAAGTTATACAATGGCGACTGTTCCGTTGCAAGGATTCACCATCGAAGCGGAAAACCGATTGTCTGACGTGAATTCAGCTATTGGTGACAGTGATATTTCATTTTTCACCACATCTATTGCCTCGAGTATCAAGAATTACGTCTACGAGACTAGCCGGCGCTATCACGGATTTCGGGAAGGGGAATACATATTCCCCAATGACGAGACTGAACAAGATCAAAATGGACATGCTACATCATATCTATCCCCTCATGCTAGGAGGAAGCCTCTATAAGACCCCGATTTCTCAATCCCCACAGCACATCTTGGATATTGGGCCAGGCACTGGCATCTATGCACTTGATATCGCAGATGAACTCCCTAGTGCAGAGATTCTTGGAATTTCCCTGAGCCCTATTCAACCCCACTGGTATAGAAGCTCTCCGATATCAACCGGTTAGATTAATTGGCTCGTGGAAACTTTCTGATTCTGCTCTTAGTGTTCCGCCGAATTGCAAATTTATTGTCAATGATGTCGAGGCCGAGTGGCTTCATGCCGAGCAAGAAATTCGACTATGTTCACAAACCAAATATAGCCGACAGTGTTTCAAATTGGGATCGACTCTTTCAACAGGCCTTCCGTAATACTCGGCCAGGCGGATATTTAGAATTGGAAGAGTTTCCTGTCTGGTTTCACACCCAGGATGGAGAACTTTCAGATGATTCTTATACTCGACAATGGAATCGCCACCTTGTGGACGGCATGATCACTTTTGGAAAGTCCATACGTACCGTCGAACAGCAGGCAGAAAAGATGAAAGCGGCTGGGTTTGTCGACGTACATGAAGACGTGCTAAAGGTTCCTGTTAGATCTTAGCAAAAGAGTCCGAGTCTCACGGAGCTTGGCCAGTGGATGCAAATGCAAACGATAGATGCCATCGAGCCATTGTCTCTAGCCATCTTTACTCATGTCTTAGGCTGGACCGAGGAAGACAGTTGCTTACTCTTCGCCGAAGCTCGCAAAGAGTTTAGAGAGACGACAAGGCAACTCTATGTTTATATGCATTCCATCTATAGTCACATTCAAGACTTTAAGGGAGGCATTGAGTGGCAGAATGTACTGCTTCCTCAAACCTGGAAATGCCTATATTATGTGAAACTCGCCACGAGGGATTAGAAGAGATAGGTGGACACTAACAATACCATCTCCACGGTTGATCCACTGGAAAGCATCAGTGACAGCCCTTCTAAGTCCAGACCATCTTAGTGAAAACGCTGCCCATCGTGCTTTCACCAGCTTGAGGTTAAGTAACCTACTCAGACTGGGACGAATAAAATTTAATATGCTGCAGGTAAAAAGCAGAGATATGGTGTCTAGACTTTCACGCCTAGAGCTGTTCCTCACCTGCAGTTGGCTTTTCATGAGAGGCTAGGGTTCCGTCTATCGTGAACCTTGTCTCGGGTAAAGCATCAAGCCATACTAGTTGGCCCGTCGGAGGGAAGTTGAAAATCCTGATTCTAGAAAGCTTCCCCATGTGGTGACACGTCATAGAAGATTTTGATATCGAGGAAATAAGTAATAAGCATAAGACCTTCAGAGGGCCCAGGGTTTAGAAAGACACAAACAGTATCCTGCATTATTTTCGCGGAATATAGGCCACGAAGAATCTAGTGGCCTTCTAGGAACCCTAGTACTGTCGCCAGAAGCTTTTCAATCAAAATGACTACGGTGATTGTTGTTGGTAGGTTGCTCTCTATAGCCTTTTACAGTCTTGTGTCTCCATATTGCAATATCAAGGACCGAAACAAGTCCTCTAACAATGCCAGGTGCGGGCGCTGGAGGAATTGCCACAGCAGCGCGACTTGCTCAACAAGGTTTCCGCGTCCAAGTCGTAGAAAAGCACGGATTCACCGGAGGACGTTGCTCCATTATCTCAAAGGATGGCTACGTATGTATCAACGCAAATTGGTAAATTGCCGCTAACATAATCCAGCGTTTTGACCAGGGCCCTTCACTGCTCCTGATGCGCGAGGTCTTCCAAGAAACTTTCCAGGATCTTGGTACTTCACTAGAGCAAGAAAATATCCGTTTGTTCAAGTGCGAACCAAATTATTGTGTTTGGTTTGACGACAAGGAGATTATTGAGCTATCGACTGATCTGGCGGGCCTTAGGCCGCAGATTCAGCGTTATGAAGGCCCTGGTGGTTTTCATCGGTTTTGCGCCTTCTTGAATGAGGCTGGTACGCATTATAATCTATCGCTTCAGCATGTATTGCGAAAGAACTTTCCCCGCCTGCTATGTCTGCTGCAGATGGATGTGTTGAAATCTCTGATGTCTATGCATCCATGGACAAGCACCTACTCTCGTGTGGCACGGTATTTTTACTCAGAGAAGATGCGGCGAGCTTGGACCTTCAACAGCATGTACCTAGGTATAAGCCCATATAAGGCTCCCGGGACGTATTCGCTGCTACAATATATTGAGACGGTGGACGGAATATGGTACCCCGAAGGTGGGTTCCAGACGGTGAGCTATGGCAACAACCCCGTTATGTCATCGATACCAACTGCTAACTGATAAAAGGTCCTGGACGCCTTAGTCGACATTGGAGAGCGATCGAAAGTTGAATATCTCCTGAACAGCCCCGCTAAATCCATCCTACTGAACGAGAGCAACAGTATCGCAGAAGGCGTCCGCCTAGAATCAGGCCAAGAGCTCCACGCTGATCTGGTCGTAATAAACGCCGATCTGGTTTATGCATACAATGAACTTCTACCACACACACGCCGATCACATAATCTTAAGAAACGACCCGCATCATGCAGCAGCATCTCATTCTTCTGGGCCTTTAGTGAGAAACTACCCCAACTACGAGTGCACAATATCTTCCTAGCCGAAAGGTACAGGGAAAGCTTCGATGCCATTTTCGCGGAGCACCGTATCCCAGACGAGCCGTCGTTTTATCTCAATGTGCCGAGCAAGATTGACCCATCCGCTGCACCGGCTGGTAAAGAAGCTGTTGTGGTTTTAGTCCCAGTTGGCCATTTGACACCGACACAACCTGATAATACTGACTGGGATAGATTAGTTGATGAAACACGTGAGATGGTTATGAACACCATTGAAGCTCGTACGGGTTTACGGAATATACGGTCCAGGCTGGTGCATGAGATGGTCGAGACTCCGGTTACATGGCAAGAAAAGTTCAATCTGGATCGTGGGGCTATCCTGGGTTTGTCGCATTCGTTCTTCAACGTACTATGCTTTAGGCCACAGACAAAGCACCCGGATATTGGACGGCTTTACTTTGTTGGAGCTAGCACACACCCCGGGGCAGGAGTTCCTGTTTGTCTGGCAGGGGGTAAGATTGTGGCGCAACAGATAATGGAAGACTGGAACAAGGAACAGGGGAGGAGGTCCCGAATAGGGCTTATAAGAGGAGTGATGATGGCTTTCTTAGCATTAGTGGTGTCTCTTTTGTGGAAGCAACACTGGTTCTAACACTTGAACAGAACATTTTACCCCGATATATTTGTTTCTTTGGCACTAATATATCCTTAGTCGAGTCCCCGACCATAGGGATTTCTTTATATTACTGCCTCAGAGCCATAGAGCGATAAGCAACGAAGAGACGCCTCGCAATCGGTAACTTCACCTTGTCACCGACTTGCGCTGGCCTCATACCTTGCCTCAGAGCTACCCCTATCTCCAAATAACTGTCTACGGTCGCGAAGAACGGCCCTTGTACCTCCTTCGGTAGAAATGCAATCTCATTCCGTGCAGAGGCACAGAGATGGTTCGCCTTTTCAAGCGCCTTATCTCTCAAAATCTCCAACCGAGAATCCATAGGAAAGGCCAGAACATCCTCAGGGACGAGCCCTTCCTGCTTCAGCCAGCTCGTAGGTAGATAAACTCGCTTAATAGAAGCATCTCGAGTAACATCCCTGGCTACATTGATATACTGAAGAGCCTGGCCCATCCTTTCGCCTGCGTCTACAACGCGCCGACGAAGGAAAACATTCTTGGCAAATTGATGGCTCGGAAAATGGTGCACAACTAGTCCTAGCGTTGATGCAGCTGCCATGCCAGCGACATGGAAAGAATAGACATCAAGGTCTGACTCTGTGGCAAACGGAAAGGACCTGGGTTTGTCGCTGAACATCAAGTCAATACGGAAGCCCTCGAGGAGACCTCTGAGATGTTCGAGGCGTAAGCGGGAGACGGGGAGACTATCGATTGCTGCGATGAGGGCTGGAGGCACGGGATAGTCGACTCCTTTCGAGGCAGTCAGGCATGGAAATGAGCCCGGGAAGGAGAACTTCTCCTCGAGAAGTTGATCACATTGCTCGATTACCCTGCATGCGGTTTCGGTATCTTGGGCTTCATCAACGAGGTCGTCTGCTATTCGAAAGAACGAGTACCTAGATAGATCATTCATTAAACGTGTCCATAGTGAAGTAGTAATTTAGGTCTACGCATTACTCACAGTATGATTAGATCAATCCGTAGTGGTCCTTGGAACATGGCACTTCCCATGTACATGCTTTGGCTGGATGAAGCTAGACGCTCAACTGACCTAGCCAGATTGTCCACGAACCGTTTGTTGGGGCGATGCTTGTTGGTCAGGAACCGTGCCAGCACTTGGAAGTACGATGGATAGCTCAGGGTTGGCTCCGACGATTGCACTAGTTCGCAAGTCGCCAAAGCGAAGGCATAGTCAATGGATACAAGACCGAAAACAATCATTACATTAGTAACGAGGAAGAAGAACGCCTCTCTAACTCAGTTAGTACGCGCGCATTGTTCATTATCAGAGTTCATAATACATACTCTACATCCATATCACTCCACAGCTGAATGCCCAGCTTGGTGTGCGTTTCAACCGTCCAGATGCCTCGTTTTATGGACATTGTATCCACGAGCCATAGAAACCCTGTAGGTAATACAATGGATGCTATAAGCTCCGATCTAGGAAACGCTATAATGAAGCTGGACGAGAGTAGCCTGTCTATATGTTAGATATGGCCGCACCGGGGGCCTTTAACACTTACCATTGTATGAGAAGAAATGGACCAGCCCATATGATTATTAGCCCAATATAGGTGAAGAGGCCTCCGCAAAGCAAAGCAATAACCCCCCCGACAATAGTGAGCAAGATTATCGAAGCCCCAGTAGTTGTGTGTTCTCGTGATGATCTACCCAGATATATTGGCAGCACAAACCGCCGAGTTAGAATAAGATACACCAAACTGGTATTATAAGTTTGAATAACAAAGAAGAGCACTTCCTCTAAAGGGATAGAGTATAGAGTCCATCCAATTACCGCGTCAGGCGCATATGTCCATACATGATGACGCACCAAGTACGAGTCCCAAGGGATGGTAGCGACGAGTGATATCTACATCAGTTAGCTGTCTGCTCCCATTGATAAGCTCTGGACCTACTATGACGAGGGTAAGAATCCGTTGGCAATCCAAACGTGTCATGAATGGCCAGTAAAGAAGTGTCATGAGTCCCGCTAAGGGTAGGTTGTAGGTGACATGTCTGAAAGGTTAGCAATTTCAAGTTGAAATGTCACGTTGAAATACTGACACCAAAGCATAGGCGAGCTCCATGGCTACGACCCGAACTAATCGCGTTCTGACCTTTCGAACTATAGAGATGGGTGGAAGTTGTGGGGATATTTCCTGATTTATAGCGTGCTCCCGATACGACAACACATTCGGAGATCCAACTTTTCGCCCCTTGCAGCATACTATGACCGGTTCCACGCTTTAGTTCCCCACAAAAAGTCAGGTATATTGTCAGCAACTAATCACCGGTATTATCCCAGCAAGGACATAGCTTATGGGTGCTTGGTGAGTCACCAAACCCAAAAATCAAGAGAGTTCAGTTGAACCAAGCGTCTACCTAGTTGAGCGATCGAAAAACAGGTCCTAGTAAATTATGATTTCATATGCCATGAAACCACGCCGGCCACGAGCAATTGCTTGGAGATGTGGTGCGGCTTAAATACCTAGCCTTTGAATCGCACGTTTTCGCCGCTAGTCGATTCGTACCTAGACTCATTCCACATCCGTCAACATGACCCCTAAGAAAGAAGATCGCAGACACCCGTATGTCGACGCGCCATGAAAGTCAGAGCACGTATTAATTGAGCTTTGTGGCAGATATTTCTCGGGAAACTATGCCCCGATCTACACTGTCCAGCACTCGCATCCTTGCGAGTTTCAAGGTGAAATTCCAGACGAGCTTATCGGAGGACAGTACGTCCGTAACGGCAGCAATTCCCTTCAAGATGATGAACACCAGGACTTACATTGGTTCGATGGTGATGGTATGCTATCGGGCGTTTTCTTCAAGCGCGTGTCTGGTTCGACGGTGCGGCCGTTGTATTCAAATCGCTATATCCTAACCGACGTGCATTGTGCAACTGCGCAGTACCCAAAAATCAACCCAATCCTAACCAGTGTTACAACGCTTATAAACCCTTTAGTGTCGCCGCTGAAAGTTTTTCTGGGCCTCCTGCGGAGCATAGCACTGATTCTCTCGTCATTCATTGGCTTTGTAGTACGCCCAGTCCGGAGAATTGGCTCGGCGAATACCAATATTCTCTTCCACGATGGAAGGGCCCTGGCAACAAACGAGATTGGACCACCGATGAGAGTCTACCTTCCATCTCTCCAAACGGTAGGCTGGTTCACCGGAAGCACAGCTGAGGGCGAACCCCCTGCCAAAATACCAGGGCCGTCATTTGGTGGTCCGGGAATAGAGGGATTCTATAACGAGATGACTACTGCTCATGTATGTCCCCAAGTTGTTAGAATTAACGGACAGTATTTCTAACACAAATAGCCTCGTGTCGATCCTTCTACAGGCGAGCTACTGCTCTTCCATTCGACATTCATCTTTCCATTCGTGCACTACTCCATCGTCCCTCCCGGGCGGGCGGGCAAACATGTGTCCTACCTTAACCAACCAGTTCCTGGTTACACGTCGGGAAAGCTGATCCATGACTTTGGAGTGTCACGCAAGCATACCATAATGCTTGACCTTCCTATCTCTTTGGACCCGGTGAATATGACCCGAAATAAGCCCATAATAGAATATAATCCTCAGGGTCACACCCGTTTCGGTGTCTTCCCTCGATACTGTCCCGCTCAAATTACATGGTATGAAACGGACCCTTGCTGTATCATACATACTGTAAACAGTTGGGATGAGAGTGTCTCCTGCGGAACTCGTGTGCACATGCTCGTCTGCCGAATGAACAGCGCTGCTCATCTTTATCATATGGGAAACCTGGATGCACCACCAGAGGCAATCGCCCTGAGCCCTGAATGTCGATTGTATTACTACCAATTCCCTGCGCATGGGTCCGCTAACATCACCGAGCAATGGGCACTATCAGCCATACCGTTCGAATTCCCGCATATCCCACAACATCTAGAGATGACAGCCGCCCGGTTCGTCTACGGATGTTCTATGCGCGAGGGGAACTTTGCCAGGACACATAAGTCCAGCGTTAAGATTGACTGCATTGTCAAAATAGACGTCCAACGGTTATTGCAGCAGGCCGAGTGTCAACCTAAGACCCAGGTGACTGGGTGTGTTGACCACCGGTCGATAAAAGAGATAATTGCAACTGGCAGTGAGGATGATCCTATTCAGGTGTTTGCCCTTCCACATGGATGGTACGCACAGGAGTGTTCGTTCGTGCCACGCGAAGGTGGAACCGTGGAAGATGATGGGTGGCTCGTTACATATGTCTTCGACGAGTCGCAGCTTGATGCAAACGGAAATGCGCCGACGACCTCCCGCAGTGAGCTCTGGGTTATCGATGCTCGCACTATGAGGGATATTGTCGCGAGAGTGTTGTTGCCGCAGCGTGTGCCCTACGGGATGCATGGCAACTGGTTTTCCGAGGAGCAGGTTCTTAACCAGAGAGAGATAGAGGAATTCCGTTCTTTAGATTGACAATTTTTAGACATAGTACGGTAGATCTGCTGGCCCTGTTTGGTCCGATGTGCTTGGTCTGCCGAAATTTATTTCTAGGGCATATATAGTCAGGAGGTTGCATCGATGTCAAATTATATCACTCTATGTTATGAAGACCTTCGCAAATATCGGTGAAATTATAACCTGACTCATGGATTAAAATGTAGTGAATGTTTTACACTAGCGCTCCACAGTCTAGGCTATCTATTTGTTCACTATGCTACATTGATGTAGCTGGCCGGAGGAAATATTGACAGCCCCTCGAGTATAATTTCTCAAAATAGAACTCCAACCCTGTTACACGGTGTGAATGCTGCGCTTTGGCGATAGCTCAAGGTTTTCAATCTAAGATATGTAAAGATTTTCGCTGCAAGTATCCATTAGACCAGCAGTGAAGTGATAATGACTCACTAATGTAACTACAGATTAGTACCATCACAGTGCAGCTGCAGCAGCTTGGAGTAGCTAACTGTGAATTCTACTAAATGTCTAAGTGTAACTGAAGCGTGTGGATGCCTTTTCATCGATTGATATGTCTCTCGTTCTATCTAACCCCCATACACAACTATTCTCCAATCAATCCTAACTCTACCTACACACAGCACTCAACTAGAAGCTATCCAGTTCCTATCCAAAATGATATCATTCAAGACCTTTCTCACCATTTTCGCTACATTCTGTGTTAGCTTCCAGACCAGGATTGCCCTTCCGACCTCCGATACAGACATTGAGGCCCTCAAGGTTAACGACAACAGCGCGCACAAGCCTGACACGAGCAGCTTGTTCGCAAGACAGGCATGTCAAACTAGCCCCTTCCATCTCCCACAAACGGACTAATAATCCATATCCCCTAGAAAAAGGTAGCATTCTGTGATAGGTCCTGCAGCAAACAGACTTTGCGAATGTTTAAACCCTGTGGTTTATTGTCGCTGCGATCATGCCAGGGGGATGTGCCAATGCCCTATATCGTAGGAAAGCTTTTAGTCATGAGGATGCTTCGATGGCGATCATGAGTTAGTGATAGCCTGAAGGAGCAGCCTGGGTATTCGTCATGGGGGTGATGTGGACCAGTCGCCTTTGCTATTTTATATTATATCGGGTTGCCATATGACTCAGTTGCGCTAAGGAGATTGACTTGATCTTGACATATTCTCGCATATGGGTTCTATCTTTAATACTCCGTTGGATTTCTGATTAATGTTTTATGCCGTCAAACATAAGCACAGAGTTACTCCGAACCATCTCATACCTGTTAACAACTGTCTATGTTAGTGTGACCCCGTCAAAGTATATATCCAAATGTGTCCTATATACAATATTCCCATAGCATCCAATAGTCCTCAAAAAGACGGCAATCACCTCAAGGAAACTACACTCTGTCCAGATAAGTAAGCCCCAATACCCTAAAACAAGGACCAGGAATTGAAAACAGCCCTTATCTCAAAAGCTCGCCTTCTATCAGTTGATTCTGGTATCCCATCATATCTGTGGCCTGAAATCATGAAGTCTGCTATATATATACTGAATCGAACACCTACCAGAACTATAGGATGGTGAAAACAACACAGCAAGCTCTATATGAGGGTTTACCTGAATCACCTGACTATCTGACTCCTAAGCCTGATCTATCAAATCTAAAGAATATGGCTGTAGAGCATACACCCGAAAAAAAAAAAAAAAACTCACAAACTCCCTAACCATCCTAATCTCCCCCCTCGGATCCTCCTCAGATACCTTAAATCATGACGTATTCTGCAATCTCTCCTGCCCACTCGCCCCACCCGTAATATGCACATCTCGCGAATGCGGCTCATACTCAAACTCCCGGTACGACTTCATATCCTTCAACGGCAGCGGCATCTTGCTCCAGCTCGTCGCAACCAAGGACCTCTTCTTCCGCGCCGATGTCGCGCTCCGATCATATCTGTTACCTGTGTACGAGGATGCGTACAGGTACGGCGTTGTGGATGATTTCTTCGAGATGAACGATTTGAAGGGCGGAAGGCAGCCGACTATTACGGCTGCATTTATTTTTTGTTAGTATTGCTCTCTTTTTAATACACCGCGGGGGAGGGTATAGGTCGTACAAATGGATGATTCGGCGATACTCCACACTGCGAGGCCGACTTGGTCTGAGTAGGACTTTCCGGTGATTTCGATCGCGCGGACAATTGCCGTTGCGATGATGATAAAACCGACGCAGAAGACGACGGCGAGACCGAGCTTTTGGTGTTTGTTGATTTTGGCTTTCTGAAGGAGGCGGAGGGGAGACACATTACTGTAAAATTTTTTTTTTTTGGTTAGTGGAGCTATTGGATCTGTAGGAGTTGGTTTGGATGGATAGAATTTGGTACTCATTAGGTCGGTGGCTATGTCCACGGTTGTGCTGTAGAAGATGGAGATCACAGCGCCCTTGATGTCGATTGGTTTCGAGCATTGTCCCACCGAGTTGACGGATAAGTGGCTTGCTTGGATGCGATATGAAGTGCTAAATACCCAATTTGAAGTAGTTCGATGGGGGGATGGCATATAAATACTGATGCCAGCCAGCATCCGATATACGCTAGGAAGGCGAATAGGGCGATTCCGCTGCATGCGCGACGATGTGTTGGGAGCCCGTCTGAGATCATCCAGAATAGCGCTAGGAAGGAGCCCTTGATGGCCCAGAGGACCGTCCAGAAGAGACCGACGAATGACGAATTCGAAATGAACGTATCGCAGGCTATGGTGTTGTTATTGTATGTCCTCTCCTGTGGGGGTTAGGATCATGTAGTAAGAGGTGTGGCGCTTGGAGTGTCTGCAGTATTGCGTTTGTGATGAGCAGAGCCAGTCCAAGCAGGACAAAGTAGCCGTCTGCGAGCAAACGCTTCATTTTCCGTAGACGGATGGCTGTGCGGGTCGCGATGAATGCTATGCCCGGCGCCACGCCTGTCCAGGTAATACCACTGAGACCATTGGCGGACAGGTGGGCTGCCACGTCCTGGGGAGCAGTGGCACTGCTCATACTGGTGATACTGCGGTCATTAGGTGGGAGGGAGATGAAGGGGAACCAGAGGCCAAACGTAGACCGGAAGACATGATGGATGTTTCACGAAAGTCGTGACTCGTAATATGCATATCTATCTAGACGCATGTAAGATAGGCGTCATCCAACATGGCTGATGACCAAAAAGAACCATCACGAGTCGATCTTATTGGGAACCCGAGCGTCGGCCGACTACTGGCCCACAAGGCCAGATGTACTCTATCTTGGTCCGTGCTGTAATGGGGGTCATTTTGAAGTATGTAACACGGTCTGATCTTCCGTAGTCTTAAGGGCAAAATATTCCGAAAATATTCCAAACACTGTAATATCTTAACTCTCTCAGTGGCTTGATGAGATTTAACAATCCCTGTCACTCTACGCAAGATCAGAGCTCTTCCCCAACTAGTCGCACATTATATGCCCTGCACTCCGGAGTAAATGTGCCGCTGCTGACTGCTCGTGTTCAAGGATGATATTCTGCGGTTGCCTGTCATCAGCCATTTCTCCTAGGGCAGTACAGCTTTATATGGGTGTACAAGCCAACGGTTCAATGGCAGCTGGGGAAAATGTGAATGTGTAGAGCAACAGTGCGCCAAATATATCCATAAGCCAAGAGGTTAGCGCACAATTGTTATCCTTTAGGCCCCCTTAGTCTTAATCTAGTGGGGGATCATTTTTAATCTAGAGGCAAAGACACTTGAGCTAAGCGAAGGCGCGGGACAGCGAAACGGACCGTTGCTGTCAACCTTAGCCCCTCCGGCGGACCGCTTGATTATGTGGGCCTGTGAGTGGGGCCTCTTGAGGACTAGATGCTTGGAAGTTGGAAGTTATCCTAGTGTGCGCGAGCTGAACGGTCGACGATAGGGTATCGTTGAAGGGATGACTGATACGGGAAAGAGTGATCAGACATATCGTGCATGTATAAATGAATGTATGTACATAGTTCTAAATCAACGGCCTGTTCCTGCAAGCCTTCATAGAACTTTCCCATCATGTCGGGGCAGATGGGGATTACAGTCAACAAGGTCAATCCCTTTCCTTAGGGGATATGCAAATCTTCCCGACCTCGGTGTAGCATCGAGAACCGCGGTGATGGTACCTCGCAATCAATGCCCTCCCATTTCCCCAATCTGACCATCAGATTAAGTTAATTATAGGAGAGAAAGATTTCACAGACACATCTATGCACGTCCTTGGCACAAATCATGTCGGTTACATCGCGGCCCTCGTATCCGCAGCCAATGAATGCAAGTTTTTAGATTCAGTCCCCACCGCACTTCAACTTGGCCTTCGTGAGCTTCACGTACAATAGGTCTCCTGAGACGTTGACCATGCGTTCAACACTTTGGTCGTTATTAGCCCTTACCGGGCTGGCCGATGCCAACGCCCATGACTCCTGTAAATGCGTGGGTATTTCCGAAAGGCAGCATATGAGAAGTGGTCCTAATATTTGCGACAGACACCTGGAGATTCATGCTGGCCGTCTGTTGACGCTTGGAATGGGCTGAATGCTTCGGTATCCGGAAAGCTCATCGAGAACACACCTCCCGCTATTTCCTGTTATCCAGGCCCTCACCAGAACGGCGAGGAATGTGCGTATGTTTTCTCACAATGGTACAACTCATCCTTCCAGTCTCTCGAGCCGGTGGGGTACATATACCCTACCGACAATAACTGTCCGCCTGTTGATCCCAGCTCGGGAGAAAAGCCCGGAACATGTACTTTGGGGCCATCCCCGTTGTACACGATCAACGCGACGGAGCCGGGGGAATTAGCGACCGGAATGGCGTTTGCAAAGAAGAACAACATCCGGCTTGTTGTTAGGAATACCGGTCACGATATTCTTGGAAAGTGAGTGCAGTATTTTGCCTGAGTCAGAGTAACTTAAGCTCATTTATTCCTAGGTCTGAAGGCTATGGTGCTCTGCAAATCTGGATCAAGTATATCCAAAAAGGGATCACTTATCATGAAACGTACGTTCCATCGGACCACTGCAAGAACACAAACTGGACCGGCTCCGCGTTCACGGTCGCGGGTGGTTACGTGTGGGAAGACGTCTATCAAGAGGCATTCAAGCGTAACTTGACCATTGTAGGAGGAGGAGACCCTGTATGTTGCACTAAAAAGAACACATCACGGAGTAACTTTATCTGACAGTGTACACTAGGTTGTGGGCTGCATCGGTGGCTACATCCAAGGTGGCGGCCACTCACCTGCCAGCCGTGACTACGGTCTTGGATCAGACCAAATCCTAGAGGCCCAAGTCATGCTGGCTAACGGCAACACTGTTACTGCCAATGCATGCCAGAATTCCGACCTTTATTTCGCGATCCGCGGTGGCGGAGGTGGAACTTACGGCGTTGCCACCTCCATGACTCTCAAGGCCTATCCGTCAAAGCCCGTGGTGGCCCAATCCCTTACCGTAGTGCCGCTTGGAAACAGTACCGATGTTCTTCTGGAGGCAGTCACGGATATCCACACCGAGTATCCAGCCATCTCTGATGCAGGGTTCTCCGGCTACGGGACATGGTCTGTCAACGGCCCCATGGCACTATTCGCGAACCAGACGGTCGGTTACGTCCACGCTGTCGCAGCCATGGGTAAATCACGCAAGCAAGCAGAAAGGGCATTTGCACCCCTTCTGCATATGCTGCAGAAATACAATGGCACTTCTCTGTTTGTCTCGGTTCAGTGGTACCAGTTCCCGACATATCCGGCCTATTACCGCGCCATGTCAGGGGTACACCAGCCAGTGGGTTCGGCGAATTCCGCTATGAGCTCTCGGATGTTTGACAAAAGGTCTCTGACCAAGAATCGCACGTTCCTTCGGAAGATGGTCGGGACTATTGCCGGGGCCCCAGAGGAGTACACTATCAACAGCGTGGAACTGGTCGGGGGAGGAAAGGTGTTGACTGACGGAGCAGACCGGTTCTCTGGCTTGAACCCAGCCTGGCGCTCGACATACATGGTCAATATTGTGGCTAGAGGTTGGACGAATGGTACAGACAAGTCAACCGCGCAAGCCGTCAAGAACGATATTACCTATAAGAAGGGTGGGGGGATGAGGGCCTTGACCCGAAAGCTGGGCAGTTATATGAATGAGGTGAGTCCAGGAGACCTTTTGAAAATCTCTGACATGGTAAGGGGCTAGCTAATTCGTGTTTAGGCTGATCGAAACGATCCTCTTTGGGCTGAGGACTTTTATGGTGCTAACTATAAGCGTTTTTCATTGATCAAGAAGAAATATGATCCGGACAGTCTGTTCTACTGTCCAACCTGCGTTGGTAGTGAGATGTGGCACCAGAAGTATATTTTGGATAAGGAGTACGGCCCTCTCTGCCAGGGAGGGCGTAGATAGCGTTGCTAGACAATTTATGTATTGCTGTGCAACATTGATGGCGTAAGGGGGTTCGATCTGTGGATTAAACTGTGCCTTGATTGGAAAAGTAAGTAATTAATGCGCCGACAGCCAGTGGCTTGTGCTAAGTACATCCTCGGATCAGAACCCCCCTCCCTACCGAAGTCGGATCTGCTTGCCGTTCATGAGTTCACCTATGGCGCTATAGAGAACTGGAGCTTGGTAACTTTCCGCACCACTCAGCTTCTCTTTGATGATAAGACGTCTGATGCCCGGTACAAGAGTACTATTGCTTATGTGGTCGCTCACGAGCTAGCCCATCCGTAGTTCGGCAATCTAGGCACCATGGATTGGTGGGATGAGCTCTAGTTGAACGATGATTTGCTACCTGGGTTGGATGATACGCTGTCGACCACCTACACCCCGAGTGGCGGGTCTGGACTCGGTCTGTCAACCAGGGCATGAAGGCTGCCTTCCATTTCGATGGCATTCGCGTCAGTCACCCAATTCACGTCCCTGTTCGCAGTGCGCTTGATGTCAACCATATATTCGACTCTATCAGCTACCTCAAAAGTTGCTCCACTATTTGTATGCTGGCTCATTACCTAGGGGTGAAGATCTTCCTTCGAGGCGTGTCAAAGTACCTTAACTCTCACGCCTATAGCAATGCAAAGGCCGAGGCTCTGTGGCACGCCTTGACAGAGGTTTCAGACCAAGGTGCTAGCGCCCTCATGCGTCCGTGAATTTCCAAGATTGGCCATCCAGTCCTGACTGTCGCGGAGAAGCCTGGCAAGATTTCGACTAAGCAGTCACGATTTCTGTCCACAGGCGAACTTGATCCGTCCGATGACACCACCATTTGGTGGGTGCCCTTTGGATTGAAGGGGAAGAAGGATTGGAAGGGGTTTCCAACCTATCGCTCATGGCAAAGAAATCATGGCGTTGACGACAACTTCTATCTCAACAACAGCGCCACAGGATTCTACCGTGTAAATTACCCTTCTAGTCTCTTGGCTAAGCTCTGCGATCAGCTAGACATGCTCACTACCGAGGGAAAGATTGCCATCATTGGATCCGCTGCAGACCTGGCCTTCTCAGGCCATGGTACGACGGCTTCGTTGCTAACCTTTCTTGAAAGTTTCCAGAAAGAGACCCATCCACTAGTCTGGACTCAGATTCTTGATCCTATTTCTAGTGTTAGAAGCGTCTTCTCCGAGGATAAGAGAATCAAGAAGGACATCGAGAACTTTAGCGTCCGGCTCATCTGCTATAAGGTCGACATCATCGGCTGAGAGTTTTCCCAAGGCGAAGACTATCTCACTGACCTATTGCGCAAGCAGCTCATTGGCCTCGCCGTTACCAGTAGTCACAACAGGGAGGCCTCTACTTCCTGTGTTCTCAAGTGCTATTTCGCTAACTAGTTGCCACCAGTGTCTTCAACGAGGCTCTCAAGTGGTTCCACTTATGGGCCTAGGACCCTGAGACCAACGCCGTTCATCCCTCGCTAAGAGCGCCGTCTGGCCCAGTACCGTTCATAACGGCTCTGCCAGTGCGGTCGAGATTCTCCAGAAGGGTGTGGTTCAACACCAAGTCCATCGATGGCAAGCTCACCTGCCTCCAGGCTTTATCAGCCGCCGAGGATGAGAGCCTCCTGCCCAACGTCATTGTTCCATTCAACTTTAGCTCCACCCCTCAAGAGAACGTGGTGGCTGCAGCTGTTATGCGTATCCTGGGCGGTGGCTTGGCCGCGAACCCCATCGGCCGCGTTGTTCAGTGGGCTTTCATGAAAATCAACTGGGGCGCATGCCGTGCCAAGCTGGGTAACCCTAAACTTGTTGGCCGCTTTGTTCGAGTTAGCTTAGGAGAATTCACGGACCTCACAGATATTCACGACATTGAATCATTCTTCATGGACAAGGACACGACATGCTTTAACCGTACCCTGGGCACGGTCAAGGTCAAGATTCGCAGCCGCGCGGCGTATAAGCATCGCGATTCTAGTTCTTTGAAGAAGTAGTTAGGTGCTAACAGCTATCTGTAGCGGTGAAGTTCAGTATACATCGAGTATTAGAGTAAATATAAATATAGACGTATATTCATGACCAGTCCACGAAAGTCCGCACTTTTGGGCACAGTGAACGCCACGCCGTTGTACCGTCACCGCCATCTCCCCTTCCTAATCAACGCAGTAGATAAAATGCAGTAGATGCTTCATATGGCTTTACAGTTCGTACGTAAGTATTTCCGCGTGGGCGACGATGACTTTGTCCGATGAAGTAAGTTCCTTCGCTCCACACGTCTGGACTCCAGTGACCCATCGTTCTGTCACACATTAGACCAAGTAGAAAGGGATGCCTTTATTTGTACTCAATCCCACAGTGGCCAGTATTACTCAAATTACTCAAGCTGGCGTAGATGGGCGATCATACGTTGACCGGTGAAAGAAACAAGACCGTGACAAGTCGTCCCTCAGGCCTTGCATAAAGCAGGCGATGGACTTGTATTCAAGTACCGAACCCTCAACGCAGCGACACCTACATGTAACCTGCAAGGATAAATGGCTATTTTCGGATCACTTACTACACTGCGGTAGAATCTCTCGACATTATATTTGAGATCTTCACTGGCTGGATTTCGATTGGCATCATCTGTCCCGTGTGCCCTTCCTGACAGAAGAGCCTATATACATAGTAAGAAGTCTTGATATAACTCTATCCCACTTATCCAGTCAAATTGGACCTACTCATAAACCCTTTTAGATGGCTCCCCGTCATGAGACCAGCATCCACTAAGCTCCCTTGATGCACGAGGGAGACCCCGAAGACATCCCCAATCACCCATCCTGAAAGCCCCGTACTGGCCTTCTCGGCCTCCCGGAAAAAAATTGGTATATTCATGGCGGGCTGTTCCTCGCCTGGATAGTCGTCTACATCCTCCCATTGCTCAGCGACTACTGGTCTTCCGGCAAGGCGAATACGAGCTAGAATGTTCTACCCGACCTATACAGTCAGTGAACCCTTCTTTGCCAAAAACCAGTATTAAATGGCTGATAGCACCGGCCCCCGATCACATACCTCAGTATGAATACCGCACTTTTTCAGACGGAGTACCCGGAGACGGATCAGTGTACATGGGAGACCGAACGAGGAAAACGAGGAGAAGTGGGCCTGGCTAAGACGGGTAGTGGGATTCATTGACCTAGAACATCACGAAGTTGAATGGTTGTTGAATACCTCGGTCGATGCAGACACCCGTTATATAGGTAGCGTGGGTGCATTCCACCGGCTGCATTGCGTGGTAGATTTGGTACTTGGATACTTTCTGATATGGCACGTTACTTACGTTGTGCGGTAGTACTCGATGAGACATATGCTTTATTGGCCGGAACGCATACCTAAGATGAAAGATCATATCAGTAAGCTTCCCCCCTTTCTTATTTACCAGTAGGCTGGACCTGGCTGAATCTCTTTGCGCCAGTGCACTGTGCGGAACTGCTTCGCCAGGCAATTATGTGTCACGGTGATCTCGATATCGATACTCATGTGTACGATCCTGTCACGAAGGAGTTGGACGTAGGCTCGACTACACTTAAAGGGGCAAAGCTTTGCAAGAAGATTGATCATTTGATTGCGTGGGGTGAAGAGCGCAGGTCAAAATTGTATTGGAACTTCCCAGCTAGTGGCGATAGAGAAAATAATATATAGCGACTCATGGGACATTTTCCCTAGGGATCCGAAAGAGAGTTTAGAGAAAAAGACAGTGCTTTGGCTATTTCAAGTTTCAACGTACAGGGTTTATACTTTACATTAATGCGTGTTTGAGTGTTTCGTAATGTTCCTGAGGTATACAATAGCTTACAGTTTTATAGAGAGTGTCGAGGGCCCTGCATCTGATGAGGAGTCGGCAAATCTTTACCTCCCTTAGCCCTACTGCTACTCACAAACACAAGATATTGGATGAGATATGTTAGCCGGTGACTTCTGCGGATCAACTATACTTAACCAGTAAGTCCCATGGGTAGTATTCAAATACAATAGCATATGGAGACACTATAACACATTATGAGTATGGTAGCCGGGGCGAGATCTATTAAGAAAAAGGGATCTCCCTACGGTATAGACGCAGTGCACTCTCTCCTTCTCTCTTTGTTCTGTCCTTTCACTGAGGTTTGATGAAACAATAAAGCAAGGAAGGATCTGCATTTTTCTATGTTTATAGAAAACAAAGACAACAGATAAAGAGAAATTTAAGCGTGAAACATGTGGACAGCTTTCAGGTTTAATGGATAGGGATAGGATTGTTAGAGCCGCTTTCAACAAGATATTTATTCTATTGACATCTAAAGAAGTCATTGACGGACGTAATAGTCGATTTTACAAAAGCAAGAAGAAGGTTCCAAGTTAAAGGAGAGTGGATTTAGCCATGGTTGGTTATCCAATATCTGTTACGCCACTTCCGGGCAATGATATTCACAGAATCTCTACAAATAACGTGACGCAAAGACCATATAGCTCACTTGAAAAGAAATGGACCGCTGCCTTTGTTGCTGCTGAAAAGAGAATATGCCTCTATTAATCCCAAAAAGGAGATAGTTTTCCAAGAGGCTCCTAGTGAATATGGCCGCCGTTGATGGAGACAGAGAAGAAGACCCTTGTCCAAACAATAACCGAGAAAGGAAAACAATGATATCTATGCGTCGATATCTTCTGTTATAGCAACATAAATCTGATTTCCACCGCCTTCAAAAAACCCAGGTGTTCCCTCGATTGCACCCACATTTTCTTACAACGCGTCGTTCCATCAACATCAATACCATCGCCGTCCTCACCGACGACACACCAAACCTCAGCTCACAACAGACCTGCAGGACTCAAAAGACCTCCTGTTCTCATATCAAACAAGCCAGCCTCATAAAAAGGAAAACGAACCAAAAATGCCAACTCCACCCCCCACCCCACCAACCCAACTTATAAAAACCCTCTATACGCAAGAAACCACCCTAAACACAACCTGGACAAAAACCCTCCACGAAGCCCGCAAAGCCCACCACGAAACCAACACCCCCTTCTACAAGCACCGCTCGCAACAAGCAACCGGCTACACGAACGACACCTGTACCCACACTCCCCTCATCGAGGACTTCTGGCTGCTCGCCCTCCGCAAAGAACCCTCCACCCGCAAAGCAGTCACCAAACCCGACATCGGGCCCTTGAAAGCCTTGACCGATATCCGGATCGAATGGGGCCAGGGGTTTGACTATGTCCTCGAGTTTCAGTTTGCGGCTAACGAGTATTTTACCAATCGGGTGATGCGGAAGGCGTTCATTTTTGAGGCGGGAGATGCATATCCGTATCCGGTGCCGGTGGAGACGAGGGGTGAGGATATTTATTGGAGGAAGAATCATATATTGCAGGCGGAGTGTCATGCGAGGATTGGGGCGAGGTCGTTCTTTGCGTGGTTGAGTCGGTCGGTTGCGTTTGGGGATGGGTTGAGTAGTGAGGAGGAGGGGTTCGTTGAGGAGAGGCTCGGAGGGGATTTTGATCTCGGGGAGGCGATTAGGGATCGCGTGCATCCTAATGCTATGAGTTATCATTTGGGGGGGTTGGGGGAGGGGGAGGAGGAGGAGGATGATAGTGATTATGATATGGAGTGGTAGAGTGGATTGGATAGGGCTCAAGTTCACGACGTTGCTGCGTGAGTAGTGGAGGGGGCTTTATCATACTGTGAGGGAATCTGGATATGCTGATTGATGGGAGGAGCTAAACAATGTATCTCTTACCGAAGTATTGCTTTGGACGAGGTCGGGACAGTTGTCAGCTTGTGTGTGCATAGTCTACTTTTCTGGCTATTTTGTTTTGCAGGGGACATGGGGCATCACATCTACTACAGCGATGTTTGGTAGAAAATGAGAAATGAATATGTTGCTTGACTTGCTTAACCCAGTAAGCAGAGTAAAAGCACCGTTGTCGAAATAACACAAAAGAAAAGTAAGAGATCAACCCGAACTACCTTAACCTAAGCATCCCATGGTGAATAGCTTCAAAACAGGCCGTTTATAGTTTTTCCGCCACGGTTACCTTCGATTGAAAGCAGTTCTTGGAACGTCAGTGCCAGCACTAATTAAGAAATTTGAACCACCGAGAAACAGCCACCCCTAATTGTATTATAGCAGTCCTTAGACGTATCCTTCAAGGGACTAGCAATCAACGTCTCCTCATTATTTTCATGCATTTAGGCCGAATCCAGGGCGTAGGTCCAGGGTACCACTTGAGACACTTTCCATTGCAACAGGCCCATTGATGTTCACCGGTAACTCCGCACTCCCACGCATGTGTGCAACTCTTGTCTGTTTCCTCGCTTGGCTTGATGGCCGGCTTCTCATCTGGCTCATTTTTCGGTGAGCGATAGCGCCTCTTGTTCAGCTTAGGCTCCTCAAGTGTTCCAGGCGTATCTTCACCATCTTCATCCTGATCTGGCTCTTCCGGGAGCTGTTGCGGAGGCTGTTTGGGAGGAACCCGCCTGCAGTCGTAAACATTCTGGCAGTAACCACCGCAGCAGAGATATCCAGGGCTGCACTCAGTGACCCAGTTACAGGTTTGGAGAGGGGTGGCGGCCTCCCTTTTCTTGTAAAGGTTCGAGATGTCGATAGCGTCGTTTGGTTTGGGGGTCGGGACGGAGGCCACAAATGTGACAAAAAGAAGGAGTATACTAAAGATCTTCATTGTTGTAAGGAAGGCCCTTTTCGCTTTGATTCTGGGTATTTTGCGAAGGGATGACAGACAAGTTAGATGATGTGAGGAAAGGAGCGACGATCTAAAGGAAAAGTTGCGGTGAACTATTGTAAGGAGTGACTAAATAATGAGAAAAGTTGAAGTCATATTCATCAGAGCCTGCTCTGCTGGAGAAGTGAATTAAAAGATGTTCAGTGAATGTCGAGATCCTCTTAGGAGAAGGGTTAAGTGGCCCTGATTCGGAAATCGACGAAGATGAGCTGTGGATCACATCCCTGAAAGCCCGTCATTCACCCTGTAGCAAACGGGAAAGTAGAGGGAATGAGGCCATTCATAGTCAACGATTACCCTCCCCAGTAAGATCTTTGTGTATCCAACCTCATCCGCGGGATGAAACAACAAGCCATACTCTCACCGGATTGGATAGACTCTGGGATGGACAGCGGCGCTACGGTGAGTTTAATTAGGGAGCACAAAGGGCACCAATGATGGACCATGGGGACAGTTAGCTGGATGATTTAGTTACACTCCTGCAATTTGTTTTCTTTGTCCTGATGCCTTATGGTGTTGGTCCAGCCCGTGCTTCGACTGGAGATTAAAAATGGGCCAGGATATTCCTTCCGATGCCCACAGCCTTGTCATGCGGTACAACGGCAGCCCGAAGCTTTGGGGAAATTTTAATGCTAATAAGATGACAGATGACCGGGATCTTCAATGGTGTGACAAAAATGGAGAATATCCAACTAAGGATCTATCCTGCCACGCAGTAAATTGAATAACCCTAAAAATCTTGAACAAGATCATTCTCCGCAAGTCCGGTGACAGACCCTGAGAACAATCTCGTATTCTCTGTATAGTATGGAATAATGTTCGGCTTTGTCAAGAAGACCATACTTTTAAAAGATTATGGGTCTCATCCTGGGGCTCAAACTTGTCGTCTGCCACATTGTTCTCAGCTCGTACATCCACCAGCCCGAGATCGGTCGAACGCAAATCGGTTTCCCCACAGGCGTAAATTAGAGACCTACCAGCCCAGCGACCACCCTTGTTTGCATGCCGTTAAAACCCACGGGGACTGAATCAAATCCCGAAGGCACTTTGCTCTCGCGTAGCATATGATACGAAACCCGGTCAAGCTGACATTGCGATTTTGGCTCGTCCAGGGGCGGACCATCTTCATTCCAAAAGCGGAATGCAGTAACCCAGCCGGATAGGACCGGGACACCGCTGCCAGGCATTCTCATGGATCTCATGGATGCATTTTGTTTAGAGGTTCTTGAACTCAACGCCATTTAGATCTTCGAAGCAAGCGAGGAGTCTTCGGAGAATCGGACGTGAGAGGCGAACAAATCGTTTGGGCTCGTCGCCAAACCGAGTAATCTTCTCGGCCTTCCGCAGAACTTTTAAATATCTAGCAATGGAAAAAAAGAAGAGTAAAGAAATCATTGCGAAGACTTTAGAGTTAGACTAGAAAGGGCAATTGGCAAAGGATATAGGAGTTCTGTTAAGCATGCTTAAACGATTGTGGGGCAGAATTTTACATGCTACAGGGACAATATCTACTTTTGCTGGGATGTGCGAGTAGGCCATTAGACTAAAGGCAACATCAATCTCAACGACATCACCAAATTGCTGGATTATCTCTTGTGGCACAGTTTCTGATTTGAGTTTGAACGCGACTCTCTCGCATCTCATCATGGTCCCCCTGAGGGGCATTAGTAGCATATATCGTGAAGGCGCGTATTGATAAGTTGCGTATAGTCCTGTTTTGATACAGTACTCCCAGGATAGTCTCTCGGCCGTTGAAAGGGACATGACTACTGGCTAATATCGTATATACAGCAACTAAGATGGAGAACCCAGTGGCTAGCAGATAATGGCACAGGTATGATTGGAAGAACCCTAACTTGGAGTAGATTGCCGGCACTTGGCCCTGGATAAGAGTCATCCTGAAACCAAAGTGAAAGTCGGAGGTTCGTAACACTCGACATTAGATATCGGATAACTTAAGATTACTGTGAAGGGAATGAGGCACGTTTCGGAACGCAGGGGTGAACAAAAAGTACGTTCTGCTTCGAATCGCTGCAGACCAGGATATGCAGCTTGCCAATCTCACAGCGTACATACCCTTCTCGAAAGCCCCAGGAAGACACTCATACTGAAGCGGCAGAACCTCAGTAAGCGGATTCCCGATTAGTTTGTATTTAAGCGGTCTATCATGGCCCTATTCCTAGATGAATACGATCACCCACCCTTGGGTCCAGAATAGAACCATCATAAACGTTTCAACCGAATCAATTGATGACCAAATTGGGGCATCCTGTCTACTCTGTGCCCTTTTGAGCGTGTTCAGCTGGTGGGGCTGAGGTTTTTCTTTAGCTTGGTCCGCAAACCGAGTCAGGGGCGACAAGGTATGGCCTGATTCCTCTAACGTCATTGACATGACTGAACCGGTCAGGACAATAGGTATAGTAGCCGCCGCAGGATCCTAAGGATGGGGTTAACCTGGGACTTGGCACTAAATGTCATCGTTCGGTCATGGAGGCGAATGATCATTTCTCATTGGAATATATCTGGGTCGAAAGAATGAGAGTCTACCGACAGTGTTTTGAAGTGGGCAAGAATAGGGATTGACTATAGCTTTTCCCCGGTAGCAAACATAAATCATTATCAACATCATCATGCCGAGCCCAAGCCTAACAACAGGGAAGGGTGGATCACTTGCAGCCAGGTATGTAGCTGTCCCTCCCCCCCCCCCCCCCCTCTGTCTCTGATCATTATTTCACGAGGAAGCTGACATATAGCTAGATCCCGCAGAACAGCGATCCTAAGCATATTCGCTATCATTGGCGGTAGCTGGCTCGCTTTCCGAGCGCTTTCGCCACGGAGAAGCCAAGCGTATGTGTCAGAGGGCGATCACCGGGCTCAGAACGATGAGGTTATACTTGGACGCTCGAAGTTCGTGTCGGAAGCTGATCGAGAAACAATGAAGGGTGGAGGGACAGGCGAAAATAAAACTGGCCGTGCACCACGTAAGGGGCTTACGACTCCTTAATAGATTTTCATGCAGCTCTGTATCTGATTGATTGTATTTCTCTATGATATATTTTGTTTACTAAGTTCGATATGTACAATATAGCTCTCTTTTCCCAACTCCTCAACCATTAACGTGGATTTTCAAGGAACTTGCCCCGTTGCGTAGATAAGCCGTACCCTCTAAATGGAACGAGTTATTGATGGCGGCTAATTCAACATAATTTTACCTGGTTATGCAGTACCTCACTTCTGGGTTATGCTCTCAAACACTGGGTGGGTGGGGCCCAGGCCATTATTTGCCTCAATTAACTTGCTCAAGCATGAAGTGACAGATGGATTATTGACGAACTGTCAAAGACAGAACCCGTAGACCCACAAATGAGGGCCCTGTATCGACTGCTCACAGACTCATATTCCGGATTGATGCAATCACACATCTTTCGGAAAGCCGGATCGAATCGAGTCCAGACAAGATCTGACGTCACGATGTGGGGACTTTATACCAACCACCCATGATGTACTCGTCACCTATTCCAGCGTGTTGTAGTTAGGTCGAACCAAGATATCTTACTCGGAGCAGATATCTGAACCCTTGGGGCCGATCTGCAGGCACGTAAGGGCGGCATCATAGCCTCACGACTTTGACAGACCGCCAGTTATGTAATACTACGAACAAGGCACACTGGACGATGGACAAGCAGAATATAAATTGGTGTCATGGAATATATTTTCCTTGTTCTATTCAGTTAATTAATCCGCAATCGATCAATCTATCAATATCCTCTTCCACTCGCACATAATCCAACAAGATGCCTCAGTACAGCAACGGCCAAAATGTTATCTACAAGCCCATTGGTGGTATGTTTACCAGGTCTCCTGGAAAGTAAAGATAGCCTCTGATGATTTGATGATCGATTTCAAAAGGCCCCGACTCGAGGACCCCAGAGAGCATCGGCACCATTAGGTCTGTCCTCACTGAACCCGGAGCCCAGGCCAGTCGGAATGTCGACGCAAGTGAGGATAACCCGAGATACGAAGTAAGCCTGTTCGTGACGCTCGAGCCTTGTAAAAGTTCTAATAGAGTTGGGTAGATTGAGAACCGGAAGACCGGAAAGACGACGTCGGTTTATGAAAGGAACATCCTTGGACCGGCCGAGTAAATAAACTACAAGGGAGAGAACACTTTAAATTTAACCCTCGAATTCCGGGGTGTTTCTACCAGACGCCAATTATAGCAATCGAAAGCTTGGAGCCAAAGTAGTCTTCCTCTCGCGTCCGTTGACTGGTCGGAGCTTGTATGTAGATGGGGCGTAAATATGCCTGCCATATAAGGGCGAGTCTCCAACACTACGGCTTGTTATGCCGACCGTAGTGTTTACTTCGCAGTGGACAATCATCATGACGATCATGAAGATCAACGGGTGATCGCCCGGGTATTACTGTATACCATTATCAAGAGGAAAAACGCTGAGAATTCATCGAGTGGGGTTAGGTGATCCAAGGTTGGTAAAAAAAAAAAAAAAAAAAAAAAAAAAAAAAAAAAAAAAAAAAAAAAAAAAAAAGGAGCAGGTCCGCAAATGATACTGATCATATATTAATCTACTCCCAACATCACTCATTGCGAGCTACCGTTGACAAGGAATGCCAAGACTATACAGCTAAGTTGGGCTCTCTACAAGGCCATAACGCCTACCAAGGCTCCCGCAAAGGCCAGGACACTGGCGACATTAGAAACTGACACGCTAGCCGCGTTACCAGTTGGCCTAGCGCCTGACGAGCTTGTCGCATTGGAAGTGCCACTCGAGCTAGGCGAGCCAGATGTGCTAGACAAGCTAGAGCGGGACGAGGCAGCGCTCGAGGATGAGGCCGCAAGAGATGAAGACCCGGCGGCGGCAGAAGACGAAGCTCCACTGGAGAGGGTGGGCGCGGCAGTGATCAAGGTGCTACCGGTCTTGGTATTGGAGGAAGCGGCCGAGGTGGGCATGGTCGAGGACTCGGAATCAGTTACCGAGGCGGAGAGAGCCGAAGTTGAGGGCGCAACCTTGCCATTGGGACCCCAGCCGGGAAGATAGCTTGGAGTCAGGGTCTCGGTCCCTGTGTAGGCCGCGCATCCGGGCTGGTTGTGCTTGGGAGGAGCGCGACCGCCGCCGCAGTCGGGGAAATCACAGATCTCGCCGGTATCGGGAACGTACCAGATCATACTGGCCTGGCCCCATTGATTCACAGTTGCGGACTTAGTACAACCAACAAGATCCGTGCGGGCCGCAGCCAGGCCAGCGGCGAGGAGGATGGGGAGAGTGAACGACTTCATTTTCAGCAAACTTGTAGTCAAAATGAACGACTGACGGTCGGTTAAATGAACGTGAGGGAGGACAAAGAGTGACAAAAAGTGACAAAAAGTGAGTGAATGCCCTGGGAAGGGAAAAAAGAGGAAGAGGTCAGGAGGAAAAACTGGCTCCCTTCTCCTATATATGACCTATTTTAGGTTGCCAAACTCTTCCATGTCTCTAGGAGCCTAGAGCCCCTGATAGCCGCCTTCTGTAGGCTGCTAGCCTTCCTTGTTAGTGGGTGATGCTTAACCCATTAGAAACTTCCCATCATTTGGGGGCGGAATTAGGGTTCAACCATGGAATCCGTAATACACCGGGCCATACCGAATAGTAACTAGCAATCTTACGAAACGAGATTCTTTGCCGTAACCCTGGCGAATCGATGTCTAGAGCTGCTGTGCATGGTATGTGTATTTAAAGGCTGTAATTTGGTCATCGGTGTAAATTCAAACCCTGTAAATGGCTGAAAGATACTTCCATCACTAAAGTTGATCGAGTCGATTTATGTATGCTTTGGGGCATATTGACATACTCTTGGCTTATCCGCCCTATAATAGCATTTACAGAGCATGTATACATATTATTTCCTAATAGCGACTGTTAATTAATCCTAGTAAATCGAACAATTATGACTGATATAGTTAACAGTGCATGATTCCTGGTATTCAATGCTACCGATTAAATTTTTACCGCATGCTACGCCGGGTGGGATGGACACCCTACATATGTGTCGGGTAGGTCGGGGCACTAGTGCATCTATAACCAACCACTACCATAAAGGCTGATATGCTGCACCCCGGTTTTCTTTTTGATGTCTTCTAGGAGACCCTTGATTGTGTGTGAAATAGCCAATGCCTCCATACTGGTTTCCTCCGAAGCACATACCGAGGACAGCCCCTCTGAGGTCGAACATCACGAGTGACCCTGAGTCACCCCGCTCTTTGACGCTCTTCTTGCTGCTAGATGTGTATATGTAATGGTCATATGTGACTATAAAGCTCCCTTTTCGTTCACAATTTTGGTGGCAATCTTGGCATCGTTCAGCCCATTGCATGTTCCCATTGTTCCCCCGGTCCACCGGTCGAATGGCCCAGCTTGATGTAAGCCTTGTCTAGGCTGCCCAAGCGCGTGCCAAAATCCCGCGAGCTTGCCAGTCTTGTGGAGGTGAAGTTTATCTCTCACATTATTTGGAAACTAGGCTATCTGTTAGTTGATCGCGTCTAGGTCAGAGAACGACTGACTGCAGGGAAGAGTATGTTAATGAAACCCAATAGTACGTACCTCGTTTTCGCCTGGCAGACATTTTTCGCTAAGCCAAACCAGCGCCCAGTTGATAATTGAAAGAGTCACGTTTGGGTCACCACAAAGAACACTGGCCAGTGGGCGCTCAATCAGCCCAGAGGCTACCATCACTGTCCCGAGGACGAAACGCCTTTTGTGAGAAATTCTTTCAGCTCATCATACTCCTCTTTGATGAAACGTAATGAATCTGTTGTTGGATTTGCAGCAAACAGGGCCCCGTGGAATAACGAACTCATATTGCGCTTGAGAGTTATGTACCTTTATAAAGAGGTCATTATCCGTCGTTTCGGTCCCTGAATGCGTGGTGGAACTCATGTTGACTACTTACTTTTCTTTCCTTCGAAGACCTGTTTAGCAAACAGAATATATGGAGGATTGTGTATCCAATATAACCAAACGGTGAGGCTACGCAAAGGAAGAGGACAAGATTTCAGCTATCGAGCGACTCCGTCTATCGTGATGCTTAACTGATCGGAGAATTACCCTCTCAGGTTACAGTTTAGCCATGAAATCTCATCCTTCCCTTCAATCACATTAAAGCGATTCAGCCAGAAGCTCCAGTTGTGGAAATTAAGCACGTCCTATCCCCACTAATACGGGCCGCTAGAGATTACAGAGCGTATTTTACTCTTTCGGGGAAATGTTCAATTCTAGAGTGGGGTTTTGCTAAAAATTAGCCCTGGCTAGACGTGAAGTGGGTCTCAAAATTATGATCTCTGGCTATTTATCACATACCAATAACAGTTATTAATAATTACAGAGGCATAGGATAGTGAGGGGACGGTCGTCTGAACAAATATCTCATACTGAAAAAAAGCCTTTTACGAACAGCTTGTAAGGTACCCTATAAAGCCCGCTCTAAATATTAGCAGAACAACATAACTCTGCTTTCCCAACCGCCGATAATCGACAGTAACATGAGGTAGTAATCGGGACGTCAGCAGAGGCGACAGCAATATCGAGTTGAACCTTAAGAGTGAGAGCTTCCTCGGACTTGCCCAAGCGCATCAAGCACTCGTGCAATCCGTGCAACCCCCAGACATTATTCAGTCTTGCCTTGCGGCGGGGGAATTCCTTAGCGAAACCAAGGTCCTCTCGGAATACTTGCTCTGCCTCTGCAACCCGGTTTTGCTCCAGAAGCAGGCTGCCTAGGGCATGACGCACAGGCTGCATCCACGGCGGAGGGTCGGAGTACGGGAGCGCGTCTTCCAGCTTAATGGCTTTCCGGAGATCGGAGAACGCAGCTTCATAGTTCCCCTTGCGATATTCCAGTTCGCCGTTCAGCATTGCCGCAGCGACTTTGAGCACGTCGGTCTCTTTACACGGGATACTATTCATGCGAGACGGTGGAACCGCCGCACGCGCTGTCTCGAACTCTGCCTGGGCGGCCGTTGCTTCTGGGATGCGACCGAGGGCGCTCAGCGCGATTGCACGCGCATAAAGAATACTTGCGGTGGTTACACTGTAGATTTTGCGATCGGTAGGGAGTTTCAGACGGAGGATCTCCTCCCAGCGTCCGAAGCGCACGAGGACATGAGCATAATTTCCCAAAAAGCTCTCAACCCAGTCTGCGAGCGGGGGAGTGGTGCTTGTTAACACCTTCATATCAATAATCTGATCAAGCTTCTTCGCAGCCGATATGGCTTCTTGCGACCGACCGGAGATTAAAGCCGCATACAACTTCGCACATACATTGTGCACCCGATACGCGACGTATAGGGCCGAACCGCGCTCGCGATTGAAATACAGGTCATCAGCGACGATGGCGTCCTCGTTGGAGTCAACTGCGCGGCGATAGTCGCCCACGGCCATATCGATGTGTGATGGCATATGTAACATATGAGAAGCATCGGGAACCAGGCGACGAAGACGGTCGGCGGCTGGTAATGCCCGCTCGGAGACGGGCGACATTTCCATCAAATGAATGTAGAGATGACATAGGGCAGGATGGTCCCGGCCTTCGGCTCCTCGTGCCAATCCTGATTCAATCACAGCCTGAGCCTTGACGGTATGGTCGCCGGTGGGCTTCCCCGTATCTAAGTCCCAGAGCCTTCGAGGGCTAATGCACATGAGCGCGTCGGCGAATAATGCTGCCACATCTAAGTCGTAGCGATGTGTTTCATATACGGGACGCATCGCTTCCGCATACGCGCGGTCCAGTGGTCTCATACTGGATGGGATATTATCGGATGGAGGGAATCGGGCTCTCAGTGCTTTGATCAAGTCCCGTTCCACGGGAGTGGCATCGCCCGCGAGCAGAGTGGCACGCGCCAATGCATCGTTCGCTTGTTTCACTGTATCCTCAAGGTCGGCTCGGTCATAGAAACTCCACGCCTTGTTGTAGTTGGGACCGATAGCGTAGGCGATACCCCAGTACGCCATCGCACATTTCGGATCACGTTCGGTCGCTCGCACGAAGCAGCGATGTGCTTCCTCGTGGTTGAATGAATAAGCCCATAGAAACCCGCGGGTAAACCAGAGCTGAGCTTCTGCGGAGGCGGTGGTCACCGACCGCCGATGCGGACCGAGGTTATAGTAAGTCAACGATTCCCTACCAGCATGTCAGCTACAACTCATCAGGGAAGGACACCCAAGGAAGCTTACTGCATATTCAATTCCACCGAAGGTGAGTACGCTGGAGAATTATGTTTCAAAGTCCGTTGTGAGTCCGCATATTTATGTGGCGATTGGCTAAAGTCGGGCACCAAGTAGTAATTGAGGGGAAGTTTCCCTGCAGGTCATATTCCTTGAATCACTAGGCTTTCCGATTGGACCACCAGTTGGCCGACCTGGCTGGATCGGATGATTCAAGGTTGTAAGTCTCGCCAACTTGAATATGAGGAGAACAGTGAGGGGAACATGCACATCACGTGTCCTAACATTAATGATGCCTTCACATTCAGGTTCATCTTATTAGTATTATTATAATATAGTCTCTATCTATTTTCCGTATATTTTCCTAAAAATCATCCTAAATAATTAAATTAAATATATATATATATATATATATATATGTGTATACCTATCACTGCCGTGTGACTCCAACCACACAAAGTGGTGTCTCTTCCACTCTCCAGACTATACCATAGACAATATTATATACGTGTACACTGATTCACATCTCAAATCTCAGCACAAACACTCATACTCCCCATATACCACCCATGAGGCTCCATCGTCACCTCCATAGTCCCCAGATTACCAGCCTCATTATTGATACCCTCCACCACCGTGATATCAGCCACCCCCACCGGCACACCATTACCCGAGGTAATCCAATACTCCGGCGAAGTCTGACTATACTCCGGAACCAGAATACCCAGGATTAAGTTTCTGTGCGCCTTATACAGCACCTTGGGTACTTCGTCATTGAGATGCGTGATACGATAATTGGTGCCCGAAGTTTGCTGGGTAATGAACTCGGCAAAGGCCAGGTTCCCCACAGATGGTGCGCCAAAGGTATACTACTTGTTGTCAATTCTTGCGCTGGGTTGAAGCATTTTTACAGACGAAAGAAAGGATCGTACCAGATCGACTACATGTCCTGCATGCCGTAAGGTAACAGCTCCTAGCGTAGCAAGCGCGCCGCCGAGACTGTGCCCTACTAAGACGATCTTGTAGCCCGGGTTCTGCTTGGCCGCCTTCTCGACCTTGGGCTGGAGAGACGCTATCGCCGCATTCGATGCCTCCCAGAAGCCTACGTGGGCTTTGCATCCTGCGCAGGCGGCCGATGCATCAGTATGGAAGAATTGCAGGTCCGTCTGGCCGTTCTCGTCGGACACAGTGCCGCGGAAGACCAGAATGATCTCTTTCTTGGTTTTGTCTAGCGCGAGGTACCCTGTTGTGTCTCCGGGGGAGATCCTACCGTGTCCTGTGTGTTAGCTTTCTGTGGAAAAGAAGGTAATGTGAAGGAAGGACATACCCCCAGAACCCCTCGATGATCTGCGTCTCGTCTTCGCGGACGAGATTACAGAACCCCGAGTCACAGTATACCGCTGACCCAGGAGAAGTCTCATTATGGTTCGCTCGGCAATTCGAGGCAGCAGCGAACTGCGAGAAGCGGTTGAATTCCTCCAGAAGAGGGGGGGAGATATCTATTACGGATCACTTAGCCTTCTGACCAAAATCCCAAACCGAGGTTTGTGCTTTTAATTAAAATACCTCTGCGAACCACGCTAGGAACAACAGCGCCAAGCGTAGGGCAGATAGCCCCAAGCAGCAGTAACAAGGAGAACATAGTGAATGGGCAATGAGGATAAAATGGATATCATGACTGTCTTACCTCTTCACCACCTATGTATTTATAGCTTCAGTAGGCAATATAATTTCTCGTATGAGTAGAGTTCCAGTGTAACTCTAGAAATGATTTTATACGGCTGAGAAGAGGAGAAGAAAAGTAATTTCGCAGCTACTGAGTTATTTTCCCCCCAATAAACGAAAGCGATAATCAGTGCCATTGGCTATGCAGCTGAAATTATGTCTCTGTTTAATTTTGTGGTGCAGGTATAGTTCCAGTCTATCCGTCACGAGGTCATGCAGGAATGAGGGGCCATTAAATTCCTTGCATCGGCTGAAATTGTCACTGCGTCGTGTCATGCGAAATGCCAGGTTTTTTAGGCTGATAATGGTTTATATTATTTCCTTGATATATGGATAGGACCCACTGTTCGGTGCTCTTTGTCAGTTCAGCTGGTCGTCATTGGGATTCATTTTGCCCGGACCTTGCAGATCAAATCAATGTTTTTTTCTCAGCCTTGCATAAACACACTCAACTAGGTAGTTCGAGGTCAAGCCTACGAGCCAGACATTGCATTCTTTCTAGACTCATGACTACCTATCAGATCACGTTCTGAATAAAACAGGATGCTTATATCATTTCCACTGCACGCCCCTGAACCCTGAACTAGTCCCAGGTCATCGCAACAGCCTCAGACCCACCCGCGAATCATCTGTGAATTTGCTAGTGCTGGCTCTGTTATGAAGGGATTGTGGCTAGGCAGCATCCAAAAGGCCTGAGTTACATCTCCGCCATGTCCAAGGTAGGATTAGAGTGTTAGAGTGTATATCAGTCGGATATGCGATACTACTGCAGAAGCGAAGTAAACTAATAGAGAGCTCTAGCTGAGCAGGGCCTAACAAACAAACCAACTAAAAGCAAGTACAAAATAGTCATGAAACCTACAATGCAAACGCCAGAGCAAGAACAGAAAACCAAGAAACACCGCGAACCGACAATCAACATGCCATGTTAAGATATTAAGGCGAGTGTGCATCGTTCTCTATACATTCGTGTCCAGTAGCCGTATTAAGCTTTGCTTTGGTTGCGGAGAATGATATTCATATACCTATCGCGCAGGCGAGTTAGTCTATGTCGGGAAAGATTCAAGGCATCAGGTGTTCGAACAGAGATACTCACATGCTCATCCCCACAAGGGCCATGAAGATACCCAAGATACTCTGTCTCATGATGATATGACGACTAGACGCCCATCCCAGTCCGACTATGATGCATGTCTTCAGCTGTCCGATGACGGTGCTGCTCACCGGCCCGGCCGCGTCGATGATATAGAAACCGGAGAGATTGACCAGACAGGCGAATAGACCGCTCTAGTATGCATGTTAATATTCCATTCCGTGAAATTAGATGTTGGCGAAACTATAAGGGTATGCACCCACCATCAAGATCAAGATCCAAGTCGACCCCGGCACAGACGAGACATTCGGCGGCGTCTCAACCCAAGGAATAGTGCAGAGCAACAAGCCCGCACTCACAGGTGCCTGGTTAAGCAGGAGCTGCATGCTACTCATCTCCAGCTTTTTATGGTAGTGTCCAATCCATACGGTGTAGATTGCGCTTGCACCGACGCCAGAGAATGCGAATACAATGCCCGCAGCCGAGGTGGTGACTTTTCCGTCTGTGGTAGGTAATGAGTCGTAGTATGAGACCAATCCCACGCCGATGCAGAGTAGGGTGAGAGGGATGATCGCCGCACGAGGTACCCTTGCCCCGTAGAGCATGTAGTTCAGTAATGCTGTCACCGGGGTGAGGAGCAACCGGGCGAGTTGGTGGAACATGACGGAGGAGTGTGCCAGGCCCAGGTTCTGGAGGATCACTTGGACACCCATAGCGGCTGCTAGTGGGAGCATATGGACGATTGCTACATTTTTAGGGACGAAGAAGCCGCACCAGGGCCGGGATGCGGCCCATAGTGTTGCGCCTGTGACGAAAAAATGGTATGCGGCGAATGAGAGTTGAGAGTTGCGGAAGGAGGGGTCTGAGAGGATAGCTTTGTTCGTGAAAACCTTTTCCAATTGAGGGCATATGTTAGTAGCGATTTCAATTGCACTTGGGGGTGGTTTGTATCGGGCTTACAATAGCCACGGTTGAAAGTATGTTAATACCCGTCCAGATGATGAAGCCGAGTCCTGGGACTAGCTGCTCTGTGGGCTTCTCGGAGACATAATTGATATCATAGTCGACCTTTTCATCCTGGTGTACTTCAGCTGATTTTATCAATTGGCCCGTCTCAAGGTCTTCCTTTTCTTGGGTTTGTGATGAGTTGACCATATTTAAACTAGACTTCGTGTTAGTGTTCATGCACTCTAGATATGCATGCTTGTTTGACAGGGCTTGGACAAGCATACAGTGAAAATATATTGAAATCTATTGGGGCAGTGGGTTGATCGGCGAGCGAAGTTGCAGCACATACATCCACCACTTCTCGAGAACGCGGGACGTGTTTACCACTTGGTTATGAATGGAGGTTGAATGCTACCCCAAGCCCAACGTTTTGATCCGGGGACAGATTTGCTTCCTGCTTTGCATAAGTCTATTTCCATAGACCATGGGTTGGATGCGGCGCTAACCTTGTGCGTCCGGTATCTTTGCACGAATATGTCGCAGACGGCTTGCTTTGGCGGATTGTAGGAATGAGTTATAGAGATCAGGACCACATATCCGTGTCGAACTGTGATATCGAGGAACTATCAAGAAGACATCACAAATGGAATCTACCATTGCTTTGCAACAGAGCTTCAATAAAAATTTACAGGGTGTACCACTACACAATTCGTTTTTGGTCCGATCCGCATCTTCTCATGGCCCAGCTTGATTCCGCATCCGGAAATGTAGTAGCATTGGTCCACCTACGGAAAGGTACGATGTTACATAGACCAAGCGAAGGGCCATAGAAGAGAGCCTAGACGCAGCGCAGTGCTATTGTTTCTGATGATCTTTCCATGAAACAGAGATTTTGTATGTATGTGCACAATGTCTCAAAAGGGCACTAACCAATGCAACCATTTAAGTACAACATCTCCAACAAAAAACAAGTGCCCAAGTAACCAAGCAAAGCTAACCCCCGAAAATGCTAAATGAGATTTGGATATAGTTTCCAGTATATCAATGAACAAGCAATCCTCTTGGATACTCAATCTCCCCGAGCGTCACCTCAGCTTTCGACCACGGGTCAGGAGACTCCTTCCACTGGGAATAGACCGTCTTCGCCCCTGAAACCAGGCGGTGGATATTGAGCCGTGTGCTGTAGACCATATTGTACGCTTGAGCCTGATGCCACTCAAATTTCCTATCCTCCCACACATCGATATCAGAATCACGCGACACATACCCTTCTGCTCTGAACGTCCCAATCAGGTTAGGAAAAGGCGCATAACAGCGCAATTGGGGGCGATTGCTTCCCGCACACAAGTCGCTCATGGCATTGTCCACCGGCAAATTCAAATAGTTGATTGAAAGTTCAGCCAAGATCCTTCTCGCCCCTTCCAACGTCACTGCGTATCCAAACGTGCAGCAGCCCATATTAGCGCGATAGATGTACCTCGTGGAATCTACTGGCCACTCTGGATGATCGCGTCTCCATTGCACAGAGGGCCCTGCGGGTGATTCCCACGGCCCTCGAATTGTGGTGTTTGGAACCGTTGGATCGTTGGGGATGACATAAAAATCGGTCTCGTTCTGATGGGCCCCTGATGCACAGCCTCCAATCCACAGAATGTCCCAGTTTGTACCGTACGGCGCTTTCTTGGATTCCTTTTGGTTGTTGGTCAAAGTGCGCACACCTCGCGCAAACTCGGCAAGCTGTTGTCTGAGCGATACGTCCCAGTCGGCGTCATCCTCCATGATAAGCGCAGTGGTGTAGCCATTTTCAACGATACTGTTGTTGCATTCATTGTCAATATAGTGACGCTAGCCGAATACCGGAAGTAGTACGTACTCGATAAGCGTATTCATATGAGCGCGCCAACACCCTATGGCGGCGGGCTTGACTCCCGATTCACCCAATCTCTATCATGGCGATCAGTTGACGTCCCTGTAAAAGAATCCAATATACACACCAACGGATAAGCCTTCTCAACAACAGTATCGGGATACACCCCATCTCTCCAATCAATATTGATCCCAAGAAACGAAGCTGCCAGGGTGAGGTAGTCCCGTTTATCAGTACGCTCCTTCATGCCAATGGCATAGATATGTTGAAACTAGACTTAATCAGTATGTGTATTCAAACCATAAACACCCAAGCTTACCCCGAGAGTCTCATTGTTGATGTGATCAAAGGTCGTCTCCTCCGTAAGGTGATGCTGTCCAGCACGTATAACATTCTTAGTGGTCGAGTAGTACACCTCTCGATCGACCAACAGTATACTGAAAATAAAGTAGCTGCAGAGAGCTGCAGCTACCAGCTTGAGAATGGTCTTCGTAGTCCACCGGCTCATCACGATAGCCATTGGTTCAGTAAGTGCGACCTGGTCAGGTCCAATAGGTTAACTGCTAGTGTCAGGAAGGTGGTTTCAACACATGCAAGTGCATATTGCAGTCGGGATGGTTTGCGCTTTGCTGGTGAGGTGGGTTTTCTCGCCACACTGGCGTCGCAGATGGTAGAAATTGCACATTCTTGAAGCTTTAGGGTTTTGCTCTGCGTTTCCGGGAACGTAAGTGACTACTTGAGGATCAAAATACTGTTGAAACCTGGGGTTTGCCATCCCCGGTTGGGTGGTTGCCGAAAATAGCATCCGGTCTGCCGGAAAGGGTTTGGTGTGGTCTGACTGACCAATAGAAGACCATGGCACAAGTCACCGCTTACCTAATTAGGCAACTAATTCACATACTTCCGTTTCCGGATGCTCTATTCCAAGAAAGAGGTCGAGAAGAAAAGGATAATAATAAAATAAGACGATGAATAGAAGACATTGTACGAGGACAGACTGAAATCTATCTATGACTATAATCTAGTTTGTAGAGTCCATAACGCTCGAGACTGAGATGAAGCCTTTAATTCCTTATCCATAGATGGCGGGAATCAAGCTTCAGTGAGTAGGACCACGGCCTCATAGGGGCGAAGAGTCCATTTGGTACCGGAAAATCTCTCTTTGGCATCGCTTACGCTATCATAAGTGTTCAACAACACGTCCTTCACGTCTTTGACACCGTGAGATGAAGAGTCCCACTCCAACATGCATTCAGTCCAGTTGGCCAAAACTAATGCCTTCTGATCCTCATACTGACGGCTGTATGCGAAGATTTCCTGGCTATCCCGATCGACCTGATCGTAGTTTCCGTAAACAAAGATATCTAGGTATTTCTTACGGAGTCCAAGCACCGATGCCCAGTAATGGTAAGTTGAGTTAGGGTCGCTGACTTGGGCCTCGGCGTTGATTCCACGCGCGTAGTTGGGATTAACAGACATCCAGGGCTTGACGTTGGGGCCGGTGAATCCGCCATTCGGAGCGTTCGACCATTGAACTGGCGTGCGGCCGTTGTCGCGGGACTTCTTCTGGTATTCCTCGCGAGCGCTCTTCTGAGCTTCGATATCTGTTGGCCTATACTTGAGTAGTCTGTAGATTATTGATGGTTAGGAGGGTCTCCGGTAAGCGATGCAGGAGAGAAACGATGAAGTGCTTACCTGTGCCAGTGGTTGAGGCAGTCGATATCCTTGTACTCTTCGATATCCCATTCAGGTGGGACGTTGCTCATGCCAATCTCCTGGCCCTGGTATACAAAAGGCGAGCCAGCTTTCAAGGCCAAGATCGTGGCCAGCATCTTAGATGCAACAAGTCTGTCTTCCTCCTTTGCGTTTGTGTAGCGGTCAACCGACCGTGGCTGGTCATGGTTCTCCCAATATAAAGCATTCCAACCGTCATTTTCATACATGACCTTCTGCCAAACCTCAAAGAATGACTTCAGGTCGGTGAGATTCCAGCTCCCAGGCTCGAACTTGTCATATGTGCCATGATCAATATCGACATGCTCAAAGTTGAAGATCATATTAATCTCGTTCCGGTCATATTGTACAGCGCGGAGCACCTCATTCGTATCTTTCACAAAGGGCATCTCACCAACGCTGAATGTGTCATACTCCTTAAGAATCTTACCCAGATCCTGCAGGTATTCGTGCAACCGAGGTCCGTTGGCGTAGTACTTATCCCCCCACTGCCACGGGGTACGTGGATCCTTGATTGGGGCATCCGGGAACCGCTGGTCCTTGCTAATGAAGTTGATCACGTCCATACGGAACCCGTTCGCACCTTTGCCCAGCCAAAAGCGCATAATGTCGTGGACGGCCTTGCGGACCGGCGGATGTTCCCAGTTAAGATCTGGCTGCTCTGTCGCGTACAGGTGAAGATAGTATTCGCCGGTATGTTCGTCCCATTCCCACGCGCTTCCTACCATCATAGTGAGATACAGTTACAATAACGCCAGATATAAACCGAAAAGCCACAAACAGTAAAGCGTACCCTGAAAATGCGACACCCAATTATTGGGCGGCTGACGATTCCCCTGCTCGTCATACTTGGCCGGCTTCCAGATGTACCAATTCCGGTACTCGTTATCCTTCGAGCTGCGCGATTGCTTGAACCACTCGTGCTGATCACTAGTGTGGTTCACGACTAGGTCCATGAGGAGCTTCATGCCCCGTTCATGACACCCCTTGATCAGGTTCTCGACATCTGCGACCGTGCCGTATTCGTCGGCGATATTGTAATAATCCGCGATATCGTATCCCATGTCAACCTGGGGTGACTTATACGAAGGACACAGCCAGACGATGTCAATACCGAGGTTCTTGATATAATCCAACTTGGAAATGATCCCAGGGATATCGCCGATGCCGTCATCGTTGGAGTCTTTGAAGGAAGCTGGCCAGATCTGATAAACGGAGCTCTCCTTCCACCAGGCTCGGTGGATCTGATCGGCGGGCTTCACCATGGTGTCGCTTTATTCAGGTGAGATAGAATTACCCAGAAAGAACTTGGATTTACGGGGGAAGAGCGAGGGTTTAGGTATCTACATGGGTTTGTTGTTGTTGGAGGGGCAGTTGGTCATCGGATAATGTGTACCGCGGGGCAGGGACTTTCCTGCGGAGAAATTATCGGCGAATGTGTTGGTGGCCTATAGTCTTTCACCTTGGACTCCATTTCAACAGGGGGAGCTCTTGGATAGAGGGTCTGATCAAGCTTGTCGGCCAGTGAGACTTGGTAGGAAATTGGTTCCACTTGATGGCTGATCGAATGATGATACGACACGGTGAGCTTTCGGCGGATCCGTTGCCGGTTGTCGATCAATCAGTGGAGGTTCTATTTTAACACACATTTAAGGTGAACGGAGTATAAATTTGCTAAAGATGTCCGGGTGGCTTTAATATAGCTTGAAATAAAGTACGTGTTAGACTAAATTTACAGTATGGAAAGGTCTAGGAGGAATCACGCCCAAAGCAATAAGGACTTCCAGAATACAGAAAGGGATACCTCTCCGATAGAAGAAGCGAAAAATCATGAAAGCAATCCCAATCTGGCAGAGCAGTCCACTATCGAGCGAAAACCAATCAAGATCTCTTCATGGAATCAAGAATACCTTGAACATCAGCGAATTTCAACTCGGCCATAGTCTCATCCCATAGTCTTTCAATTACTTGCTTCCCCTCGGGCGTGTATAGGAAAGTCGCGAATCTGATAGAGCATGCTGTAGCAAGTATAAACCAATAAGGACCGGAAAACTTACGGCTTAATCTGCCAGTCCATAACAAAGCATCCGTGGGACTCTTTACCCTTCACCACTGTAGCATCCACATACGTGGAAGCTCCATCCTTGATCGTCCTAGCAGTGGACGCCTTCGCAATAGAAAAGACCACCGATAGAGGGCCAGACGCTTCACGCTGGAGTTCAGTGCCCTTGGTAAAGCCTGGGTCCACCACATTCACCACGACATCATCCGCGGATACGTAGTCGACGAGCTTCCACATGAACATGTGACCGAGGAATTTAGATGCGCTGTATTGTTCCCGCCAGTTGAAATTTTTCGGGTCATCATAGGATGGAAGGAGGGGCGAGTACTTTCTGTGTGGAAACCCAGCATTGAGGGCGAGTCCGGAACTAACAATACTGAGTCGACCGGGTATTACGTCCAGAGATTTGCTTTTGAGCACAGGAAGCAGAAGAATACAGAGCAACACAGTTGAGAGGTAGTTGACTTGGATGATCTCTTCATGACCTGTGCTCTTAACCACACTGAAGTTCAAATTTCCCAGTCCAGCGTTCAAAATGACGATATCTAGACGAGGCAAGTGATTTTCTGCGCGACGAACGAAAGCCTGGACAGAATCGTACGAGCTCATGTCCAGTTGCCAGACCACGATTGTGGCCATGGGATACTGCTTACGAAGGGTATCCGCTGCAGTCTCCCCCTTTGTGACTGAGCGAACTGCGATGATCAGGTGGGACAGGTTATATGAGAGGAGTTGGCGAGAGCTTTCCAGACCGAGGCCGGTATTGGCCCCCGTCACGATGGCCACTTTATCAATGAGATTGGTCTGCGGCGAGGGATATTGGGGCTTAGAGCAAATATGGGAGTTGAAGTAAAGTCTGGGGAAATAAGCTGAAGTAAAGGGGGGCAAGTCTCTTGAGGTAGACATCGTGGAACTGTATCAAGTCACTGTCGTAACACTAAGAATTAGAGGGGTGTTCGTAGTTTTCGTTGTGGTCCTGCTAGCTTGTAGATGCTTGATATAATGAGGCACAACATTACAGCCATCTTATTGCCTTTATATGTTCTCCCTCTAGGCCCATTCCACGGAATTAGCAGGTCTGAAGGTGAAGTAAATCCACCAATCTATATTGTTTGCCTAAAAGAGTTAGTGAAGGTCAAGACACTGGACCGGCCAATCGCAGCCTACATAAGAAGCTATACCAGAATAGGAAAACAATCATGCAGCCAATCAACGTTGCAGAAAGCTGCTAGGTGATCAACGTCAGCCCCGAGAACTACGTCTTAACTATTTGATCGTCAACAGATTTCTGCCCTTTTCTCACTGTATCCTAATAAGGTAAACAATATTGAAGGTAAAAGCTACACAGTAGGCCGTTGCATATGAGCTTGGGTCATTTTACTCTCTTTTAGCTTACTAGGCAAGATGGTGTTGAAGGGTGGCTCAGGTAAGTCCGTCCGTTTAGTCATGGTATTGTTTTCTAAATCGGGACTTTATCTCATTAAGCTGCTAGTAAGTCTACCGATCATCATATCGACAGACTCAACAAAGCCAAACCCAGACACACGCAAGTTTATCAGAAGCCATGTCATGCTGGGCAAGAACCGGGGGAGGTTCCGACGCTCGGGGCCTGAGGAACTAACGGATTTCGAACGCGACAAGTGTCGGAATGAAAGAAATAGAGCTTTACAGAAGCGGTCTACTCGATTAGTTGAGAAGCCACATCCTATTATCCCAAAAAGGGTTGGCTCAGATGCATCTCTGCTACAATTTGCTGACTCGATCGAGCCGTTGTTGGCTGCGAATATCCTGAGATGTAAGTTCATTACGCCGATCTTGTTCAATAAAGGCCTGCTCAACGTATACTTACCGAGAACCATACAGTTGGGACGATGTCCAAGAAGGTTCTATTCGCTCTAGAGAGGTGCATTGACTTCAATAAGAAAGAGCAGTGGCATGATCTGTTGATAGTGGACCCCGTCTATCTTCATGCCATGGCATTTATAACTCAGTACTTCTTTGACGGACTCACCAGTCAACAACTCACAAACAGTACGAACAGGCCAACATCACCTCACTTTGTAAAGACACTCCAACTTCTTCGTGTGAGACTATCACTTCCAGATGAACAAGTGAAGCCGTCGATTGCCACCATAATGGTGGTTTTATTCTTAGCAATACATGCCCATATTACCGGAAATATTGAATTCGCTAGACATCATCTAAATGGTCTCTATAAACTAGTGAACTTACGAGGTGGCGTCACTAAATTCACTGACGATGTCAAACTGAGAACCGAAATCTACCGGTATGCGACTCGCCCACTACTACGTGGCCATATGACTAAAGTGCTTCTATTGAAATCTAGGTGCGACCTGTCAGTTGCAGTGCGATGTTGCACATCACCGCTGTTCTTTGACGCCCTACTAGTGGACATGATCCCTTATCCGCTAATCATAGACTCGGCGCGATTCCTTGAAGACACAGACGCCACTCTAGCTAGAACTTGGGATACCATGAAGGGCTTTTGTCTCCTTGTCAACACCGCCACCGCAACGCAACAAAGGCTTCCCATAGAGATACTCTCGGAGACAATGACCTTGGTCATGTACCGCCTCCTCCTGATGGAGTTTGAACCAGGTTCCATTGCTGAAGCTATCCGCCTTGGCCTTCTAGCCTTTTCTTCCCACGTCTTCTTGCAGTGGCAGGGCGTCCAATGGTCTTATGATCAGCTATCTATTATTTACAAAAACTGTCTGTTGTCCTTGAAGTCTTTGAATGGTATTTCGTCTCATATTATGCTCTGGCTGTTGATGGTTGGTGAAATCTCAGTTTTCCGTCAATGCGACGATCAGTGGTTGAAGCGTTGGTTACGAGCTAATATCCAACTGTGCAATATAAACTCATGGTCAGAGATGCGGGATATTATGGAGTCATTTATGTGGGTCGATGTGTTATATGATCAGGCTGGGAAGGATGTCTTCGAGTCAACATTGTCACCACTGTCCCCGGAGGTGTATCATACTGATCTATGAACCAATATTATTACTGGAACTCCCCGACGAACGTTCAAGTCATTCATGAAAGGGCCTCGGTGCAAAGCTTCGTGCCAGAGTAGATTTCAAAGTATTCAAGCAAGGCAGTAACTACGCTATCCTGATGGCAGCTATCTACTATATTTAGTCAGTCGCAGAGTTTTAGCTCTTCTCCCTTGCAATAGTCGTAAAAACAAAACGGGTGAAAATTCAAAAGTCGTGTAGTCATTTCGCTATACCCTTGAGCAGGTATAGATCAAGCAAAGGATACTTCACGTTTTCTTTTATCCTGTCTGTTTTGACAACATTGTTCTATATCTCAGAAGTGTATTCTCTCCATTATTTTTAAAAGCTACCAATGACCCTCGAGGGAACTCAAAATAACAGCGAAGTTGAACCTTTAGTTACGAAACGACATGAGCAATAAATAGAGTCTGATATATATTTATCTCGATAGGTGATCCCACTTTACCCCACAGTCCTGATAAGACCCCTCCTGCCTCAGGCATACCACATATTTATGCAATCCCTCACCTCCACAGCTTAAGAGTCACGCCCCAATAAACAACACCAACGACCAAAGAACGCCCTCGAACGACATCTCACACAAGCGACACCTCGATCACCTCACAAACTCAACCACTCAGATCCCAAACCCACCTCTATGACGTAACCAACCCAACAACACAAGGCATCAAATCCTCCGATATCATCCCTACGTCCAAACACGACCAAAAACACCAACAACCTCCTGGATACCCCCTTCTCCTCAAAATGACCACCCCAAAAGACCATGACAACGAAAACCCAACACCCCCTCACCTAGACCCAACAACCTACCCCCGCCACCTAACCGACTCCACCTTAAACATCTACCTCGAACTCACCTACACCCCGCTAAACCCCCAATCTGCACTCGACAAAATCTCCTCCCCGGCCGCCGGCGCAAACGTACTCTTCCTCGGCACAACGAGAAACACCTTCGGGGATCGCCCCGTGTCCCAACTGAGCTACACGGCGTATCCACCGCTGACGCTCAAGACCCTGAGCGGGATTGCACGGGATGCAGTCGCGAAGCATGGATTGACGGGGATTGTGATTGCGCATCGGTTGGGGGTTGTGCCGATCCAGGAGGCGAGTATTGTTATTGCGGTTAGTTCGGGGCATCGGGGGGCGGCGTGGAGGGCGGGCGAGGAGGTATTGGAGGTTTGTAAAGAGAAGGCGGAGATCTGGAAAAGGGAGGAGTTTGTGGATGGGGGGATGGAGTGGAGGGAGAATAGGGAGAGGGATGCGGAGGGGAGGGTGGTTTCTTGATGTTTAATATAATACTATGTTTTTGGTTCTGCTGAATTTATACGTATGGTGAATGGTGAGCAGAAGAGGGTCGTGGATTGATTGTGCTGCTTGTTTTTTCTAGATGATATATACATTCACGGTTTTACGGATTGTTATATATAATGCTACACGCATCTGAGTAGGGTATTTCTATTGTACATAAAATTCCTCGCTAGACATACACTCTAGTCTTTCTTCAGGGGCTTGCCTTCACGCTTCCAGTCGTTGATGTGTTCCATGATGACTCTGGTGGCTGATTCGGGGGTGTCCTGTCGGCCGATGCATTCGACGAAGTCGCCGTCGGGGTCTGGGCCACGTAGTTAGCAATTGGGCTCATGGATTGTATAGACGGTACCACTCACCCATCAGGTAGAAGTAAATGCTGTGATCAACCAGGTAGTCATCGCCGGGGTTCACATTCTGCGGCGTGCTGAAATAGACCCGGTACTGCTTGCACATGTGCTTCACCTGCTCGTATGTGCCTGTCAAGCCCACAATATCCTTATGGAACTCCTGGAGATACGACCGGAGCACCTCGGGAGTATCGCGAACGGGATCACAAGTAACAAACACAGGCAGGAAGACGTTCTCGCCCTTGGTTGCCTCCTTCACATTGTCAATGATCTCGGCCATCTTATCCAACTCGTCCGGGCAGATATCAGGGCAGTGCGTGAAACCGAAGTATACCTAACAACGTCACAGTTAGCACCCATATGGTTGCCCGGGAGCAATTGAAGTACTTACAAAGCTGTACTTCCCCTTCAGATTCTCTTCGGTATACTGGTTGCCGTTCAAATCCTTCAACACAAACGGCCCTCCGACCTTCGGCCGGCCCACTCCTTTGCTCATCTCCGCGACGCGCTTCCGTGCCAACCGCTCCTTTTCCACGCGGAAATAGATGATCATGGCTCCTCCGGTGATAACGAACAGCAGGGCCGATTTCCATGAAAACGGACCTGTGGAGTTCCGGGCCTTCAGCTGGCCCATTGTGCGTGCCCGAGCGCGGAGGGTAGTCGTACTGAAGGAGCGCTGGGAGGAAAGGCTATTGTGTCGGAGGACCTGGAGATGTGCGGGCTGGGCTGTCTTCGTTCGGAGAGAAAGGAAGACATTTTGCGATGGGATTGTTCGGAGGGCGCTGCGTTCGAAGAATGGGAGGGAAGAGCGCGACACCCGTCCAGCCATTTGGACGAGAGGTCTCATTGACGACGTCATTGCCGGCGGGGAGGGGGGTGCTTAGGATATAACAGGGCTGGTTTCTGGAAGGACGAGAGAATACCGAAGATCGTGAAGCGGTGATGGTTCGAGATCTCCGCCTGTTGATCCGTTGTCCCGTTGGGGACTAGTGTTAATGCCTCAGGTGTCGAACTGCACTCACTCACGTGTGAATTGAAGCCTGAGGCAGAAATTGGTATCCATCTTTCCTTGTCTGTTCAACGTCACCTCTCATCATGCTTACCAATAGTCCTCACGCCAATGACATATGTGAAGTTGATACTAAAGGCCAAAGGGCTAGATTTATGCCTCAAATATAATCATCCAAATACCAATCAGTGATGATCCCTATGATCCGAAATTATCTATTTCCAATAACGGACTCTCACGCTACGGGGTACAGATCATCCGAATCTGCCAATTCAGACGGATGGGTTTTAAATTCGCCTTTCTAAGCGTTTCCTTCATGGGTTGAGAGCTTCTCTGATGGTCGCCATGACCGTAACATTGATCAATGACTGCCAATAGTTGACCCGCAGCTTTCCGAGAGTTACCATGGCTTCATCATCGTCATGGCGACGTTAGGATTGCACCGTCTTACTGAGGCCTTCGCCACCCCCACAGTTCCAGTCATGTACAAATTCATTACAATTGATTGTATTGGCATATGGAACTCTTAGTGTCAAAGTCCACTCCCAGTAAAACCCACGAGTGCCGCGCAACTCCACGCTTATAAAATATGCAATAAGACAACCACTGGGTGTTCACGTTAGGTAATAGGATGCTAAAGAAACAAAGAAACCGACCTTCAGAATCCAAGGTAGCCCTACACTGCATCCTCCGGATCCATATCGAGCTCTTCAAAGAAGGGCTTTTTACATATCGGGCATTGGTTATGGTAGCCCAAGAACCAATTTTCCAGACACTGTCGATGAAATACGTGGCGACATTGAAGGGTGTGGATAGGGTCCTTTTTGCGGACCTTTTCAAGACAGATAGAACTAGTTCGACATATCAGTATTGGACAGGCGAATCGTAGAGTAGGAACAACAGCATAGTATGCAGTATACAGAACCGTACCAGGTGAATATATGATCCGACTGTTTCAAGGGGGATCGTATCGTCTGGATCGACAACCACCAGCTTTTGAATGGCTTAGTTGGGGCGACTCTTTCTAGACAGCTCAGTCTTCTTTCCATGTTTTCCTGTGGCGACACATCTGCGGAGGGATCTGATGTACTAAACGCTAGACTCGAATATGCGAGACAGTAGGATCTTAAGAGTAGCCTGCTTGGCCCTCAAGGTCAGATTTTCAGCTTTCTAAAGCAAGGAATGAAAACTTTCTTACCAAATAGCCGTCACGACGTATACGCTTAAACAGACTACCAGCAATATTTGAAAGGCTAACGAGTCATTGCTCGTATTTGTATCTTCGGTCCCAGCAGGCGACTCCATCTTCCAATAAGGTATGCTCAACGTGGGACTTGAAGAGCGTGCAGCTCTTAGTGGTGTTGAATACCTGATTATTAAAAGGTATTGTGTCAAAGGAATAAGCTACTTTATAAAGGATTATCGGCTCACATCCCTAATGCCGTGTCATTGGAAAGGTGAGCCTTTCTCAACCAAGGAAACGACCTGTCAGCCCTCTCCGCCCCCAGACGGAGGAATTCTGTACCAATTCCGTCAAGCCGTGTATAATCTCGGATGATATTCTGTGTTACATGATTGAGGACAGAAAAAGAAACCATGCGAACAGATAATTTTGTGCAATACTCTGTATGGGATGTGTGCCGTCCTGAGCCGAAAGTGCCGTCACCAACCAGGGGTTGAAGTCCAAATTTCGGACGAATGCGCACCATAAATCAATTATTCCTAGGTACATATGTCCCAGGGAATTGAGACAATCATATGATATCTGTCACATGATACTCTGCAAAAAAGGCATTTTTTGTACAATATGTGTAAGTACTATGTCACTAGCCGTACATTGCTCTACGTAAATGCTGGTTAGGCAACTACCATAGCAGATTACTGCACGGCAAATAGCTTCGTGAGTCAATTGACATGTTCTGATCTTCAATATGCCATTCTTATCGTACGCTCATGTGCTTGAGCTCCAGCAAGAGCTAGAAGGCACTCGGGCCCGAGTGATATGTGCCGGCTCAGACGAATACGCCGAGAGCATCCAGCGATGGAGTGATACCTGTGAGAAGGAAGCTGTGTGTATACCTTTTCTTCCTAGATCGCAAGATACCATGAAAAACAAACCGTGCATTGCACAACGCCTAGCCTTTCAGCGAAATGCTACTTCTACATATTTCTGACTCGCAGATCGCATGGTTAATAGTACCACAGGGAGCAGTAGTCAAAGTCACCTGCACGTCGGAAGTCTCTGAGGTGATTAATTTCGCACGAAAGCATCGCATTGCCTTCGTTGTAGAGGCGGGGGGACATTCCACTACCGGATCCTCTTCAACCCACGGCGGCATTGTGATTAGCCTCGCTGAGATGCGAAAAGTCCTCACCGACCCCGCCTCGAAGACCGTTTGTGTACAAGGCGGCGCCACCTGGCAAGATGTCAACAGTTCGACAGCGCCGTACGGATTAGTCGTTGTAGGTTCGACGTCCAGCCATACCGGGGTGGGTGGATCAACACTGGGTGGGGGATGCGGATGGTTGACGGGGCGCTACGGACTGATCATCGACAGTTTACTTAGTGTCAAGATGGTGCTAGCGGATGGGTCCATCGTTGAAGCATCGGAAACTTCTTCCCCGGACCTGTTCTGGGCAGCCAGGGGTGCGGGACAAGCGTTTGGCGTGGTGACTGAGCTTGTCTTTCGCGCGTATGATCTGAAACACAAGGTTTTTGGAGGGGCCCTTTACTTCGCACTGGATAAGTTACCCACGATAGTGGATTTCGCAAACGAATTCCATCGTCGCAAGGACGAGAATAGCGGCTTTATGTTTGGATTTACGGCGCCTCCTTTCATGACAGGGACTGCTGTGCTGGCTGTTCTCTTCTACAACGGTACCCGAGAAGAGGCAGAAGCCTTTTTTGAACCTCTGCTATCCGTGGATCGGGTCATGGGCCAGACCGATATGATGTCTTATACAAAAATCAACGCTGTGGCTAACGTAGAGCCTTCTCCCAAGGGTCGCAAAAGCATTAACGGCACCAACGTTACCCTACCGCTTGACATCGATTTTGTGCATGATGTATGCAATCAGTTCGACAGGGTGATGAGGAGCTATAGGAGGGTAGGGGATAGTGTGCTGATGTTCGAGCTGCTACCATATTCTCACATTATCGAAGTCCCATCTGACGCTACGGCTTGCGCTAATCGAGGTCGTTATTACAATGTCGGGTCGATCTTCTGTTGGCAGGATCCCGAGATTGATCATAAAATGCAGACCGAGCAACAAGCTATTATTTCGAGAATCGAACAGTTCGGGTTCGGGTCTCGGAGTGAAGGCGAGAAGCGGGTAGTCGCATATGCGAACTATGCTGGTAAGTACCAGTGTTCTACGGGATAATCTGTTCATAATTTTGTGTGTCTTTGGAGAAATGGCCTCAATAGCTGATGGTCGATAGGGCATAAAAGTGCGGCATGTCTATTTGGTGATAACTTGGAGCGATTGCAACAGTTGAAGAAAATCTATGACCCTAACAATGTGTTCCGAAAATGGCACGACCTTCTTCATTAGAAGACTGGATCACACATTGTATAGAAAGTTCTTTGAAGATGAATCCTGATTAGTAATTTAACTTGTGGCCCACTAATAAATCCTAGAATCGAGAGGAAGAGCCCTGCTGGTAGTAGTTAGATAGCAGCAATTAACCCCGATGACCAAGTCGGGAAGAAGAAGAATGGTTCAAACCTCTGGTTCGGTAGAAACAACCGCCAATTAACAACGGATCCTACAAGGATTTTTCGACGGTGTCTATATGATTGGATTGCTTGGATTGCACTCCGGGGAATTAACTTCAATCCTTGGGCCCCAGAATCTGGCTGTCAGAAACCCTATTGAGGGTCTGGAAGTGATTTCCTTCAACAGAGAAGTTTACACCCCGATCATAAAGTTGCTTCTCCACCTGGTTGCTGATACCCGTTTGAGAATGTACCTATGCTGACGTTTCACCATGCAGAAGGTCAAAAAGAAAGGTACGGATCATTATTGGATGGTATCTGACACCACCGAGGAGTAAGCATCAACGCTGTCTGCTTCCTGTCCCCAAGTGGTATAGACGAAATATCCTTCCCTGTTGTCCCGTGGAACAGAGATATGACACCTACATCCTGGCTCTCGGCTACACACTCCAAGCATTCCCATTCAGCCGGGAGGTGTAGCGGTTGGGATTGTTGTATCTTACTGAACCGCCACCGTGGCGTATATGAGCTTGACACTTTTACCTGGGCTGATAGTTACTATTTAAATTCATCTAATATCCTCCGTATACTGTCGCAGTCTAAACAACCCCCCAGTTGAGATTCGGTATACCACCCAAGCCTCTAACCTCTGAATCTCCTAAACCGCTGCTTAATACCTCAAAAGGCATACCTATTCAAACCCCCAATAATGTCTTCTCTTTTCGAGATTCCACGGGGTCGCTACCTTGAAATCCCGGGGAGCACGACCTACGCGAGTAATTCCCGCTCCAAATTCATGCACGACCTGGAATCCACTCCCAGCTCCCCGCCTGAGAAAGCGCTTCCAGTATCACTGGCACACTATGATAATTCATTCATCCTTCCTCCGGCAATCCATTTTGACTCGATCCACAAGTCCACTCGAGAAACCCCATCGGGCCATTCGAGTCGCAGCTCGCCCTGGAAATCACCAAGCCTCTCTGCGAATACCTATGAATGGGGCAGCAATAAGGATCTGGATAAGGACGCACTTAGCTCCCTACAGGAATACTGTAGCTCGTTTGATCAAGTCAGGCTTTTGAAGCGTGGGTTACAAAGACTAGTGTGATTTTTAGATGGGCTTTGGGTCTTGGTTTGGCGTTGGGGAGCTGGGAGTTTGTGATTAGCCAGGATATATATTTCTAGCCGGCACGAGTGAATCAGCGAGAGTGATACCATATCTTAATGATACAATTATTTATTATCTATTGTTCACACTTTCCTATCCCCCTAAAACAATCTGTATGCTCATCCTATTACAGGTAGTTTCATAAGCTCACCCACTCTCCTATAGTTCCTGTTCATTCACGCATTGCAGTCGCAATAATGTTTAAATCTACGCAGACACGTCTTCAGATCGCGAAGACAACACGACCCCCTCATTTTCATCTTCAAATCGCTCGACGGCGCAGACTTTGTGTAAAGATATTCCTGGGGAACGGGAGGGTCTAGGCAAATCTAGACCGTAGCATATCCCAAATAAACTTGCCTTCTAGGCCCCCCGTAACCGACGGACCGTTGACCTGTGAACCATAGTTTGACTGGTAATGTGACCTCTACCATGCGAAAAATTAGATTGCTCTGTCTGTTTCCGGCACAAGCTGTAGAATATTCATTTTACTTGGGTGTATTTTCCGGTCAGCGCGGATGTAACTTCACCGTCATGGTAAAGCTTTTTTGCCGGATGTTTCGGTTCCCTTGCTTCCCCATCTTGACTCTCAACCCTGCTGGTTAAGACTTTGCTCAGAGATTAGAAAAGCATGAGGCTGACATCCCATGTTGGGTTTGGGTGTAAGGGAGAGTTCGTATCAGTTCCTGGTAGTTACGTAGCAGAGAGGGATAAACAGTTCTAAGAGGGGGTTTTGTAGGGGTTGGGGCCGAATTAGATTAGAATCGTCGGTGGTGATGGTGGTTGGACACCCCCGTCTTCATTTTTAGATGTTTTAACTATTAGTACTTACTCCTCTAGCAGGATATATCCTTACCTCAACTTTAACACTAGGTTTTACGTTCAAGAATATATTCACGTAAAAAAGTCTACCAGTGGTTTGAGTATGGTCGATCGCTGAAGGGCTAGTGTGACCTGTAGAAACCCTATGTTGGACTCGACCGCTCCCTTGCCTTTATTGGACCCAGTGCCTTGCGTTGCGTCGTAATCGGAAGAATTCAGGTTCACGAAACTCAAACTAAAAGGTATAGCTTATGTTTACCTTCCTTGGAACGAAATTTAATCGATTGCCGAGTAGAACCTTCATGTCTCTTTGTTGCGGTACATTGGTTCATAGATAGAACTCCAGGGATTGATGTGGCAGGAAGATCTTTCTAGGGAAATATAGGTAGGGATACGAAGGAATGGAGCGGGGAGCGCGGCCCACGAAAAGAACTAGAATTCCGTGTTTCATAATCCAGTTTTGTTGATGAGCCCTCTCTATCTTGCTGTTTATTGACATGGATCGCGTTGTTCGCGAAAGGTACACATCCCCTCCAAGAATGTGGATCCAGAGGAATGTCCTTTTTTTCGTGTTTGGCGAAGCCCTTCCTATACCATTGAGGAGTACAGAGTATCTAGTAATGTCCGACCTCGACATGGTTGCAACATGCCTCTATCAAGCATCGAACCTCCCTCCCGCCGAATATACAAAACACATCGCGAATGAAGATATAGAAACCAACTCCATAAAACCACGTAGCAATTCCTAAGAAAAGCACACCCATCATTGCTCCCCAAGACTAATCCTAATCATCTCCCGAATAACATCTCCCAACTCCCTCAACGTCCTCTGATTCCTCGGAATAATATGCCCACCCCCATGATCAAAAAACTCTGCCGTCTCCCCATCACAAATATCATACAACACCTTCGCCCCCTCCAAAAACACATCTTCCCCCCCAATAACATGACACGTCGGCACAGGAATATATCGTCCCTCCTCTTCTTCATCTCCCTCCCCCTCCTCCGTAGGAGCAATGCACTCCCCAGACCGCACATCAATAGCCGGCCATCCCGCTATAAAAACTGCACACTTAATCCTCACCGCCCTTCCCTCCTCTCTAAACCTTCGCTGCTCCTCAACCATCACCGAGGCCGCAATTGCTGCCCCCTCGGAGTACCCGATCAGCCCCTGGATCTTGTCATTCTGGTCGATTTCCGCGATGATGGAGTTCACGGCGTCCCGGGAGGTGGAGACCGCCAGGTCGTCTTTTGTGCCGCTTTCTAGGTAGTGGATTGCTTGTTCGCGGGTGCGGATTTTGGGCAGGCTGCGGAGTGTGCTCATGAAGTCGGAGCGGACTTGAATGAAGCGGTAGTTGGGGGGTGGGCCGAAGTAGCTGGTGAATTCGGGGGGTGGGTGCGTGAGGATGCTGCCTTGGGTGAAATGGAATTTTGCGGTGTTGGTGCGTTGGAGTTCGGTTATTAAGGGGTCGAGTTGCATTTTGAAGGTCTAGGATGATTTAGATTAGGATGAGCTGGTTAGGATATAATTGTCGGTATCGGGGGGTTGGGGAGGAGGGCTTACGGCTTTGTTGCCGAATGAGCCTGGGAGGCAGAGAAATTCCATTATGGGTGTTGTTAGTGTGGGTTAGAAGGGTTCAAACGAGGATATCCATTCCATCGAGGTAAGTGTTTAGTATAGAGAGAGATAGGGAGCGGGTTGGGGGTGGTGGTGGTGGCTGGATTAGGGATGTATATTGGTTGGATCGCTACACTGTATGTAGGCTATATTCATATATTGCGGTGTACTATCAAGGTTTTAGATAATATAGAAGCGGCGAAAAGCATCGCATCAGTCCGTGCGCTGCAGGCTCGTGATTGAGAGCTTGTTTATTTATTGCTCCAACCAATGGACAGCTGCTGCGGACCAAGATGTGAATATAAGCCCTGACCTGTGAGGCAAAGTTTTATCCCTTACGCAGATCATGAGCCTTTGCCTCGTTTGCCCCTGATGACCCGAGCAACACCTGCAACGCGTAGAATAGGACCACGAATGAAGGGATCCATGGGGCCCCTTGTGCACTTATCACTGGTGTATCAGAGGTCCTCGGGCCTGGTCCCAGGCAAGGGGTAAAATAAGTGTGGCGTTGCAACAGTCCATCCTGACACGCCTTAGAAGGCCATGCCATCCCTCGAGAATACCCGTAGTAGTACTTAAGACCTTCGCGAGTGGCACCACAGCTCAAGCCCAGCCCTACAATAGATTCCATTTTTGCGACCCGAGCAAGATCCCTATCAGCATGAATGGAATCAGTGGAGCACATGGAGGCTCTCACGATCGCGAGGACCCCGATAGGGCAGCCATCGTGGGAATGGCCTGCCGCCTTCCAGGTATGGTAGATAGCCCGAGTCGTCTATGGGAGTTGTGTGCTCGTGCTAGAAGCGCATGGTCGGAAGTCCCAGAGTCTCGCTTCAATGCTGCAGGATATTACCATCCGACGCCTGGACGGTCCGGGTCGTTCAATTACAAGGGTGGCCACTTTTTGGGCGAAGATGTTGGCCTATTCGATGCACCGTTTTTCAATGTGACGATGAAAGAAGCCCAGTCCATGGACCCGCAGCAACGTATCCTTCTCGAATGTACATATGAAGCTCTCGAAAATGCCGGTATTGCGAAGAAGTCTCTGTCGACGCAGCGGGTAGGTGTCTTTATTGGCGGATCGGCCTCGGAATATAATACGAGAAACCTGAAGGATCCAGAAACCATCCCGATGTTTCAGGCAACTGGTGGCACAATGTCGATGCAGGCGAATCGCATCTCGTACTATTTCAACTTCAAGGGTCCTAGCGTTTCGGTGGATACAGCCTGCTCTTCTAGCTTATCTGCATTGCATTTAGCGTGTCAGAGCTTGAAATCCGGAGAATCAGATATCGCGATTGTTGGTGCATGCCATCTCAACTTGCTAGCTGAGCAGTCGATCTCTATGGCGCTGTCAAGGTGAGGATATCCGAGAGTGGTGTATGAAGTGGACTGAGCGGAGCGAGCAATAACTGGCCACTGGGTTGAGTGCTAACGATTGATGATGCGATCGGCAGACTATTCTCGGAGAGCGGACGATGTTATGCCTTTGACCATCGGGCGTCTGGTGGGTTTGGCCGCGGCGAAGGCTGCGGATGTATTATTATCAAGCCATTACATGCGGCCATCCAAACGAACGATGCGATTCGGGCGGTCATTGTGGGTACTGGAGTGAACCAAGATGGTCGAACACAGGGCATCACCCAACCGAGCAGCGCTGCCCAGGAGGAGCTTATACGAGCTGTTTACGCGTCGGCCGGTATCGACCCTTCAGAGACAGGATATGTCGAGGCACATGGAACGGGGACCAAAATTGGAGATCCGCTGGAGGCCACAGCCCTGCACGCTGTGTTTGGCGGAGGACGAACATCACGACGTCCATTGTATATAGGTTCCGTAAAGTCCAATGTGGGCCATGCCGAATCAGCCAGCGGTGTAATTTCGATTATCAAAACGGCTATGATCCTGGAGAGGGAGTTGATACTGCCGAATTGCAACTTTGAGAAACCAAACCCAGCAATTCCCATGCAGGAGTGGAATTTGAAGGTTAGTGCTGTCGAGATACAATATGGCCCTGGTCAAGCGTCGCGATCTTCTAACCTCTATTCCATTTGTGTTTGATACTAGGTTCCTACGAAGTCAATACCCTGGCCGAAAGGAAAAAGATATGCGAGTATCAACAACTTCGGGTTCGGAGGATCTAACGCCCATGCCATCCTGACAAAGGGCCCTTCATTGAAGAGAGATATGCCCCCAGATGTAGAGGAGATCCTTAATGGCAGCATAGATACTACTATGATCGACCCTTCGCCCCGGAGGGTATTCCCTATATCTGCCAACGACAAGCAAGCTGTCCTTCAACGACTCAAGGGACTGGAAACCTATCTTGAACAGCAGCCAGAGGCCTTCAACATGTTTCTGATGGAAGACTTGGCGTATACGCTGGGTGAGCGACGGACTGTCTTTCCATGGAGAGCAGCAGTGTCCGCAGCTTCTTCAACCGACTTAATTGAGCAAATAGCGTCAGCGAGTTTCAAGCCGGAGAGAGCGCCGGAAGAGCCTGTTATCGGATTCGTTTTTACTGGCCAGGGAGCGCAGTGGCATGGAATGGGGAAGGAACTCATCACGAGGTATACTGTCTTCGACGAGGCTATGAAGAGGGCAGACCAATACATCCTGGATTTAGGGGCGGGGTTTTCAATTATCGGTAGGATTTTCCATTCAAGGTTATCAATATCATCCCTATGATGCCTAACACCTGTAGATGAATTAACAATGGAGGAAGAGTCTCCGCTGCTCACGGACCCATGCTACAGTCAGGCGTCATGCACAGCGATCCAGCTATCCATCACGCAGCTGCTCAAGTCATGGGGAGTTGTTCCATCCGCTGTGATTGGACACTCCAGTGGCGAGATTGCTGCCGCATTCGCCGCTGGGATCCTGGAATTTGATGACTGCATGCGAATTGCATATTCCAGAGGTGCGGTCGCAGGGAAACTACGAGAAGCTCCGGTGAAGGGAAGCATGATGGCGATGGGGATTTCCAAACAAGAAGCAGAGAAAATGATAACGCAGATCCACAGTGGGACTGTTGTTGTTGGTTGCATCAACAGCGACTCGAGCGTTACGGTTTCTGGCGACGATCAAGCAATCAATGAGTTGCAGACATTGGCCGAGAACCAAGGCCTTTTCCATCGGAAGCTAAGAGTCGATGTTGCGTATCATTCTCATCATATGGGCCTCGTCTCTGCACCATATCGGAAATTGATGGGAGGTATTCAACCGCGAGAATCACACATCCAATTTTACTCCTCTCTACATGGCCGACATGTGCAGTCATCTGAGATCAATGCCGATTACTGGGTCGAGAACCTCTTGTCTCCTGTCAACTTTGTAGGGGGTCTCCGGAGCCTCCTCGCTGAAGGAAAGTCTCGCCCTGATAAACCTATCGACACCCTGATCGAAATCGGACCTCATTCAGCGTTAGAAGCGCCAGTCCGAGAAACTGTTCAAGGATACGGCAGAGGAATGAACGTGAAGTATTTGCCCTGTATTCGGAGGAAGAAGAATGCGGTCGAGACAATGCAACAGCTAGCAGTTGGATTGTTCATGCGAGGGCTAAATATCAGCTTTGGTGCTATCAATACTACTGGAAACTCTAGGAGACAACCTAGTTTGTTAACGAACATGCCGAAGTATCCTTGGGATCACTCAGTGAAATACTGGCATGAATCTCGATGGGCGCGGACTTTATCCCACAGGCAGTTTCCACGAAGCGATATTTTGGGCAGTCTTTCTGTCGACTCAGTGTGTACTGAGAGTAAATGGCGAAATGTGATTAGGGTTGATGATCATCCATGGATTCGCCAACATCAAGTGCAAGGCAAAAATGTATACCCGCTGGTCGGATATGCGGCCATGGCTATTGAAGCGCTTTGCCAGTCCGCAACGCTGCGGAACATCTCCATCGACAATTATTGCCTCCGCGAAGTCGCGGTTGAAAAAGCCCTCGTTATTTCCGAAACCTCCACAGTGGAAATGATAACAACGCTACGACCATTCGCCGAAGGGACACGAGTTTCATCTGAAGTCTGGTTTGAATTTAGAGTATCTGCTACCTCTGATGGCCGAGAATGGGTGGACTATTGCCGAGGTCTGATATCCGGCGTCAAAGAAAAAGAATCGAATCCAGTTGATGGCTCTCGCCAACTAGAAGAAAGGGCGCTTGATGCAAAGCATCGGAAAGCAATGGTAGCTTCTCCAGCCATGGCTCCGGTTGACTCGGAGGAAATGTATCAAGTCCTGGCCGCTAGTGGAATACAGTATGGAAGCATATTTCGCGGTATGACACACATCATGGCATCAAATCACCATGCTGCAGCAGATTTCAGCGTTCCAGATACGAAGTCGGTCATGCCAGATGGGTACGAGAGCAGCTACATTTGGCACCCGGTAACGTTGGATCTCTGCATCCAGCTAATGTGGCCTCTGGTGGGCTATCGGGGCCCAGGTCAAAAACAGCTGTACCTGCCTACATTTGTTGGCTGTCTTTATGTCAGCGGCAACGGCAATCGCCCAGCTGGCGATCGTCTTAAGCTGTACGGTTCCCGACCTGGGAGCCTGCATCCACGCCGTCCGGCTGTTTTGGACATCGTCGCTACCCATGGCGCAGATCCTAGCGACGTGCTTATCCGGATGGACAATGTCAAAGCCACGCCGCTGATTGACCAAACTGCCTGTCTCAATATCCCAATAAAGAATCAGTGCTACAAGATCCTGCAAGCGCCCAGCTTTGGCTTTTTGAACTCGCGTTCCCTTGTTTTGCTAGAGCGCCCTAGCACCCCAAAGTCAAGCGAGCTACAAATGGTCCGTGTTCTTGAACAAGCCTCCTTTTACCTCTTGGAGAACGCATGGAACAAACTCAGTGCTACAGACCACGCATCTGTCAAGGGACATTATCACCATTTCCTTGATTGGATTCGACAGAAACGCCACCAAGTAAGAGCGGGAGATTTGCCTCTTCAATGTTACGACTGGTTGAACTGCAATGACCAAGAACGCAGAGCCCTCATCAAAGAAACACGATCAATGGGAGTAGCAGGGGAGATGATATATCAATTAGGTAGTTTGCTTCCCCAGATATTGCGCCGTGAGGTTGACCCAAGCTCGGTCATGCGCGAGAATGGCCTCCTGGACCGGTATTATCAAGAGCTCGATTCATTCCATCGCTGCTATATTTCAGCTGCATCGCTGTTAGACAAGATGGCAGATGAGAACCCAAATATGAAAATTCTGGAAATTGGGGCCGGTACGGGAAGTGCTACGCTTCCCTTTATCCAACGTTTAGGCGGCGGTGATACCCAGAAGGTTCCTCGCTTTAACCGTTACACCTTCACGGATCTCTCAAGCCGAATCTTGGGCGACGCAAAAGAGAGATTCCATGCTTGGGGAGACCTTTTGGATTATGAAAGGCTGGATATATCCCGGGACCCAGTTGAACAGGGATACGAAGAACATTCGTATGATGTGATTATCGCTTGTCATGTGTTACATCTGACGCCCAGATTAGACGAGACTTTGGCAAACATACACAAGCTACTGAAGCCGGGTGGAAAGCTGCTGCTGCTTGAGGAAAATAATCAGCGCTTGAGGCAGTTCATCTACGCTTTGCTTCCTGGTTGGTGGCGTAGCGAAGATGGTCGGATCGACGGGCCGTTATTAGACAAGGCCTCGTGGAATGCACTGCTCAGGGAAACGGGCTTCTCTGGGCCTGGACTCTCTCTCGATGACTATCCTGGTGCTCCTGAACAATGTAGCAGCCTGGTGGTCGCCACGTCCCAGAATGATGCTGACCTGAAAGGGCGCCAAGTGACCATTGTTTGCCCGGAGAGATGCAGTACATTTCCAATTAAAGACCTCGCCCGCGATATTGAGAGCCTGACGGGTTCTCGCCCTGAAATGGGCACCCTGTCCAGTATCAACGCTAAAGGAAAGCTATGCATTTTCCTCGGCGAGTTAGACAGCCCCTTCCTGTCTCAGCTTGATCAGACCAAATTCGGCATAATTCAGAATCTACTGCAGGACACAGCTGGTCTTCTCTGGGTGATTCGCCCCGGATGTAACAGTGATAGCAGGCATCCAGAGTCACACATGATTACTGGGCTTGCCAGAACCGTGCGCTCCGAAACGAGTCTTCCTCTTGTAACACTGGAGCTGGAGTCCCAAAAGTCACAGCCGGACCATGGTGCAATAAAACACATTATCGATGTCTTCCAAAGCAGCTTTAGTGCTCATTCAAACGCTACGCAACCGGAGCGGGAGTACAGCGTGAAGGATGGGGTTGTTTATGTGCCCAGAATGGTTAATGATACCTCATTGAACGAGTTTGTCCACATACAAGCCGGGCGAAGCGGCCCAGAGCCCCAGCCATGTAGACAAACGAGAAGGCCCTTGAAACTGGTTGTCGGTGAGCCAGGCGTTCTAGACACGCTTCACTTCACAGATGACAAAGACAGATTGGCCGAGCTGCCCGACGGCCATGTTGAGATTCAAGTCGAGTATGTGGGTCTCAACTTCAAGGATGTCATGACTGCTATGGGCCAGATGAGCAAAGATACTCTCGGAAACGAATGCAGTGGTATAGTTACTAAGGTTGGGAGTGACGTTGAAGGGCTTGCGAAGGGTGATCGAGTATGTGCGGTTTGCGAAGGGGCATTTGCTACATATGTGTCCTGTCCAGCGACCAGCGTATGGAGGATACCCGATGATATGGAGCTGAAAATGGCAGCTACAATCCCGCTCATTTTCTGTACCGCGTACTACTCGCTCTTCGACCTCGGGCGGCTGGTGCAAGGTGAAAAGATCCTGATTCATGCGGCTGCAGGTGGCGTTGGTCAAGCAGCAATCATTCTCGCGAATATGGTCGGTGCCGACGTGTTCGCCACAGTCAGCACCCCTGAAAAGAAACAGTTTCTCATGAAGACGTACGGCGTGGACGAGGAAAGAATCTTCTTCAGTCGCGACTCTTCCTTCAGGGAATCTGTCAAGCGAGCTACGAATGGGGAGGGGGTTGACCTAGTGTTAAATTCTCTTGCTGGTGACATGCTACGAGCTAGTTGGGACTGTGTTGCTCCATTTGGGAGGTTTGTGGAACTGGGCAAAAAGGACATTCTGAGAAACTCGCGCCTCGAGATGTCCCGGTTTGATGATAACGTTTCATTTTCTTCCGTTGACCTGACGGCCATAACCGAAAGGAGACCCATGGTTATGAAACGGCTTCTTTCCAATGTTTTCAAGTTGTTCGCAAAGGGCATTGCACGGCCAGTAACGCCGATAGCATCTTATTGCGTATCAGACATTGAAGCGGCGTTCCGCAGCTTACAAGGCGGACGTGGGTTTGGGAAAAGCGTTATCGAGCTCCAGCCGGAAGCCTTGGTAAAGGTTAGCACTATTTTTCTCTTCTATTTTCCAGAAGCTTGAGATAATAAGCTAACGGACATATTAGGTATATCCGCCCCAAAAGTCGCCAGTACACTTATCAGCCGAAGCATCCTACATCGTCGTCGGCGGGTCTGGCGGGCTCGGTCGAAATATTGCAGAATGGCTGTCTCAGCATGGTGCAAAGCATATTGTTCTCCTAGCCCGAAGTGGAGACACAAAGCCAGACGTACGACGGCTGATAAAGAGAGCAGATAGCGACGGGGTAAAGATGGTCGCCCCTCGCTGTGATATTAGCAACGCGTCGGACGTTAGGGCAGCCATTTCTCTTGTTTTGCGGGATATGCCTCCTATTCGCGGCGTCATCTTTGGCGCAATGGTACTACGGGTCAGTCTACTTTTCCATATCATTCCCGTCAAGGGGCATACTGACTTCAAACTAGGACGGCTTATTTGAAAAGATGCAATACGATGATTATAGCTCCGTCATCTCACCTAGAGTCAATGGTCTATGGAACATCCATAACACTCTCAGGGAGGCGGATCAATCACTTGACTTTTTTGTCAACCTTTCATCAGTATCTGGTGTTATCGGGAACCGAGGACAAGCTGCATATGCCGCTTCAAGTACGTTTATGAGTGCCTTTGCACGCGCCCAAATCGCTGCCGGATATCCATACACCAATATCGACCTGGGTCCTGTAAAAGGGATAGGCTACCTCGCGGAGCAAAAAGGGACGGTAAACGAGGTCCTCGACACACTCGAAACCCAGGGAGTCGAGGAGGACGAACTCCGTGCTCTTTTGGCTGGAGCGATTAGCGGCAAGCTCCTCAGCACATGCAACGGCCACTGCATCACTAGCCTTGAAATCACAACCAGCTCGTCAAGCGAACAAGGCCCGTTTTGGATGGTTGACCCTCGGTTCTCTCATCTCGTGCGTGCCAGTATCGCCATTCGGAAGGCTTCGCAGGAAGGCGACGACAACCAGCCGACAACAGCAGCTGTGCCACTCGCAACTGCTGTCAAGAAGTGTAATAGGCGGGCGGACGCTCAAGCGATAGTTTTAGACGCTCTGTCTCGGCGAATGTCGACCTTGCTCATGGTTCCATTAGAGGACATAGTCCCTACTAAATCGATTGCTGCTTACGGGCTCGATTCACTTGTCGCTATCGAGGTACGAAACTGGGTTTTCCGTGAGTTGGAGGCATACCTCCAAATTATGGAGATTGTCAGCGCCGAGTCCTTGGCCTCTTTGGCTGAACGCGTGGTTGCTAAATCCAAAATCTTGCAACATTTGACAGGCCGTACTGAGCGGGGCGAGTGAGAAGAGGGTGGTAGTAAATAGTAAGTGGCACTTGTGATGATAATGCTAGGATTATGTGCAACCCCCGGCACCTGGCGGGTGGATATGTAGAAATCTTGTACTATACACATGTATGATTATTTTTGTTGCTTTTCGTTGCACTCGCGTCTTATACGTGACATCTCAATGAACGTCTTGTACTCTCGTCTATCATTGTATTTATGTTCCATGGAGTGTTTGAACTCCTATAGTCGCGCGGTTTCGACCCCACAAAGCCTTGATGACTATCAAGGGAGCTTCGACCTGGATACTGCAGGGAGGTCAGCGCAGACTGGAAAATAGTACAGGTCAGCGTTCCATGCTTTACTGTCCTCTGTACGTGTAGCCATGCCGCATGACTGCCCTGGAAAGGCAACGAGGAGTAGGGCCAGTGGTCGCATTGAGAAACATGGTTAAAAGGCGATTGTGGTACTTTGTTTAGGGGCTTGGTCAGAACAACTGTCCGGCACAAGTAGTATAGGACAAGTACCGTGTGTAGTGTTTATATTCTGGGTAGCAATGTCGGCCCTTTCTGTCGAGAAAAAGACACACTTCCTAAATGTTAGACAATCGTGATTCTATTGGTTGTTGGGCTAGACTAGATATATCTCTCTCTATATTAGTATTGCATTAGTATTACGTTAGGATCACTTTCTGCTCTTGTAGTAAGCTGTACCTTTTCCTTTCAAGGCGCTATACGGCTCTAAGCCCTTTGAAACATAGATGCCTGGGCAGTGGATAGAAAATACTGCTTTTATTAGCCGTTTGTTGGTTTATCACTTGGCTTTGATAGGTCGGTCTCCTGGGTTAGCATCATATGACACTTTAGTAAACTACGCCAGGGTTTTATTGTCTGGGATTCCATTGCCTGACAGATTATTCATGATATTACAAGCGGGCTAAGAACCCTCGCCTAGATCACCAGCTGCTTGTAGTTTCTTTCCAGTATTCCTGCTAAGTGATCTGCCTCAATAATCCAAGGTTAGTTTCTGTATCATTTATTCTACAGTCGGTTTACAACCAAAACAGCATCCGAAGATGGCTTCCAAGGTTCGGAATAGAGATAAAACCCCCCCGGCGTCCGCTCCTGATACGCGTGATGCAGAGGACAAGTATCCGGAAAGAAGAAAGGAACGCCGATGGCCTACTGATCCGTGGGAGAAAGACTTTCGATTGCCAGCGGCCAATGCTACATTAGACGAGATACGTGATCAGCTGGGGCCTGTCCCTGAGGAGTTTCAGATCTCGGACAAGGAACTACGCCGGCTTCAAAGCAAGGAATGGGCGGAGAGACGCCGGCCGTATTATCGGTGGATGGCAATACTCAAGGTCAGTCTCTGCTGGTCCTACAGCTGAGGAGGATATTATATTTAATTTCGAGTTATGCCTAATCCCTATATTTATATAGGAGCGTGGCCTCTATGAGGAGTACCATCAGAGTTTTCCACTTGAGTCCATATGGGAGGAGGAGTATTCTTGTGCTAGGAGCTTTCTTTCTCGGAGTGCACCAGACCTGCTGGGCCAATTTGAGCACTATTGGAGTTCTGCGATCAAGGGAACTCGGCAGACATCTGCTTATGGCCACGACGTCAAGCTTTAGTCTCTAGGTTCTAGCCTGATTATGTCTGCTTACTATGCCTGTTTTTGTTCCGTTGCGGGATATGATAGTCAGTATAAGTATGTTGATTGGTTGATATCCAGACAGTAATGTAGTAATTCAAGGTACTGTGATGGGCATCTCTACGCGGATACCCCTGTAACCCTGATTGCCCAGACGCGTAAGCCGACTGCAGCCCTGGGCCGGTGGCCGATAATCAATCTAGGTACTATTTCGGCTACATCAGGGGCTCGCCCTATGCCACCGATGCCATTCCCTTCGTCACGACAGGGAAGCTGGAAGGCGAGCATTGCATTCTGGCCCTGTGTCAACACAGAGTGTGAAGCCCACCGTCCCTAATCTGATCTCCTTCTTCCAAGTTCGTTACCTTCTTCCTTTGAACCACCCGCTGTGATTTACCATGCACGCCATCTGGATACAACTCTTCCCCTTTCTCCTTGCCCCGCATCTAACCGCGGCCAGATACTACGGGTTCCCGACCCGCAGCAATACGTTGGCGCCGCAGGACTACCCGCAGACTATCTGCGCGGGGTTGCAGGGCAACTGTTGGGTTGAGGTTTGTCTAGTCGGTACTACTGGTCTGGCTGGTTCCGATGGTCGTTGTGGCCATGTACATATGTATCCGCATACATAGAGAGCTCAGGGTGCACTAGAACCGGCAGACAAAAAGATATTGATTGAATTTTAGGCAACTAAGTGGTTGCATCAATGTTAATAATACTAGTAGATGTCTATCCTAGCTTTATTGTATCGCTCTTGAGTTCTTGGGAGGTGGTGTCTATTCTACGGAGAGTCTATGATGGTGAATATATACAGAGAGGCTGGAGGTTGTAAAAACATGGTGTATTGTTGAATTACTTGGTAAGATATCGTATGATTCAGTATCAAAACGATCAGATCTATGGTCCTTGTCAAACTATCAAGAAGGCCGGCCTATCTAGATGGGAGTCATAAGGCCTTTTATAATCGGCCTGATTACAATAGTATTCAATGATCTACATGATTTCCGCAGGCCGCCTATTCAGCAAGCATACGGCAGCTGCCTGCAATACTATGTAATTTCATGGGTGTATCGAATATCGAATATGTATACGTTTAATGAGTTATGTAGTACATACACAAGACTCTTACAGTAGGAAAAATCGCGGAATCACTTGTTTCGGCCGTGGACAAACATCTTGTCTAGAGTCGCAACACCAGTATGTCTTTCTATGGACCATTCTCTAATGACATGACACAAGCGTATATGTAAGGAGTCAAACCGAGCTCATCAAGCGTAAAATTACAGTAACTAATCCAGCTCTTCGCTTGGAGTGGGGGCGAATGGGTTTTGAATTACGCTTCCCGACACTGGATATAATCGTATAACACCCTGGCCTCGTGAACACAAATGCTGCTACCAAATGAAATAAGAAGGGAAAAGACAATGCCGAATTGGGTAATCAACAACGCATATGTAGTGACAAAGAAAAAAAAAAAAATAAAAAGAGAAAAGAAATAAAAAGTTAGGAAAGAAAAGGAATTGTCCCTAGATAGAAAAGCACTGGTATTCCCATACTCACAAGTAGGAAATAGAAAAAAGGAAAACCAGAAAAGAAAAGAAAACAGCTTTTGGGAACTACCAATGCTGTATGTACTGTTGGAAAGCCATGTGCAGAACTGGTCTAATGTACACTTCTGCTGGCTTGGCTGGCGCGGCTAGCACGGCTAGCACGACTCGGTGTAGTTCGAGGCTCTTCCTCCTCCATAACGTCACTGAGGCGCGTAGGATGGCGATGGCGAGGGGTGACGGAATCCCATGTTGATCCAACACCCCATCCAGAACCACTGTAGTCTACAGTCCCCTGATTGTACCCTGATGCCGACGTTGGGGGCATGGTGGTAGGCACATAGCCACCGTCGTCCTCTACGGACCCACGCTCATAGTCATCGCTCTCCTCAGACATGGGACGCGAGTAGACTATAGAAGGACCCTGTTGAGGCTGAGTACGGCGATAGCCGCCATATTCATCATCACCTGGGTCGCTGCTAGCCGCGCTAGGATCGTAAGAGCGATTGTCATTCTCAGACATGGGTCGACCAGGATACGTGCCTTCTTGTTCATAGTAATGACCGGCATACTGCCCTGGAACTTCTGCAGCCGACGTCGAGTGCGGTTGTGGTGCAGCGTAGCGTTGAGTATCAGATTCAGGATAAGGTCGTTGCCCTTCCGCGAACGGATCGGTCTCTGTAGGTGATCCCGGCGCCTCTTCGTAGTAATGACCGTCAGATGCCTTCCCCTGACCGCCACCGCCACTAGCGTATGTGCCATCTCGAGTTGATGGACGGTTGGAGGTATTTTGTCGAGTTGGCAAGCCCTGGATCATTGGTACCACCTGTACTCCGCCAACCAAGGTGGGTTCACCATTACGCAGAGAATTAGTCCGGTCCCTTTCCTCTTGCTCACGACGACCAAGCTCCTCCCATGCACGGCGGGCTTCTTCCTTAGAGATTTGAAGTTCCCGGCGCATTTCCTTGAGCAGTGACTCGGCGCGGGCCTTATCACTCTCAGCCTTCTGCAACGCGGTGATCGCTTCCATGCGAGATTGTTTCTCAGCTCTCGTCTGTCGTTCCAGATCGGCCTGAAGCTCTTTCGACCGTTCTTGCTCCGCACGGGTGTCAAAGAACCATCGCTGAAACTTCCGCTCGGATGATGCCCGCAAGCGCTGCAATTCCACCACGGCGTGGAAAAGGTTGGCACCAGCAGCAGAGAGATCAGTTACCTGACGGGCCAGCTGCTGGCTGATCGGGTCCCGTTCTAGAGCCTCATTGTTCTGCTCCAGCTTTCGAATCCAGTAGCCAGTGAGTCCTTCCCAGTGAGAGGACAAGGTTTCCCACCGCTCGAAGGCGTGGGGAAAGGCGACACGGCGTGGGGGCTGCTGTGGTTGGGAGACGCTGGGCTGAGTTGCGGGCTGTGCTTGTTGTTTTTGATAGCCAGCGGAACCGGGCGGTTGTTGAGGGATGGGCTGCGTAGACGACACAGGGGGCCTCGGGTGGGTTTGTGGTCCCGGACCCTGAGGTTGAGCCTGGGAATCCGGCCGCTGAGAACCCGCTGGAATCCCAGGAGGTTGCTGAGTCGTGGCAGATGTTCCCGGCAAGTTTGATGCACGAAGCTCCGGCTGTATCTCCGACCCCGCAGGAGCACTGGGGCCCGCTCTCCGCTGGGAAGTTCTACCACCGGCAACGCCCGCAGCGTAGGGCTGCGCGGGATCCTGAGCCCTTTCTTGTGACTCTTGCCGCCTGCGCTCGGCCTCCTCCTGCTCCCTATCTCTGGCCTCCTGTTCCGCTTTCCTGCGAGCCTCTCGGTCCCGGCGCTGCCTCATGATATCCGTCGGGGTCCGTACACCACTCGGGGGATGAGGATTGACGGGGACAGGACCCTGGGCTGCACGTGAAGCGCCATTCTGTGTACGCCCATTGCCTGCGAGCCCAATCGAACTGGTTGCACTTGCCAAGTCAGACATGGACGCATTCACTTCCTCCCAATCTGGTGTGAAGGGGAGCGGTTTCCGAATCGCTTCTTCTAGCGCCCAAAGAATCGCAGACGCCGTGCGTGGAGAGACCCTGGTAGACCTGCGAGGCCAGTATGATTCGCCTGACGGTCGAGGGCGATCGTCGGCGGACGAGTGAGCGTCTTCGTCGTCCTCTGTCTGGGCTTCGGAAAGCGCAGGGCGAAGAGCAGCAACTCCAGTAGTACGATCCGACACGGGTTGGACCAATACCGGAATCGTTTGCTCTATCTGGGATGGGCGGCCCGAAGCATATACTGATCCTGGCCGCTGACGAATGGAACGAGTACTTCTCCGTAAGGAACGGGTGCTTCCTTGACTACTCAAAGGGCGCGGGGATGCGTTTAGGGGCGGGTCGGGGGCAGGATGGGAAGCAGCCTGCTGCTGGCGTCGCCGTGGATCTGTCGTAAGGGTGGAGGGGTCGTGAACTTCGTAGGTCTCGTCAAATGCGCCCTGGGTGTGGGGAGACACCGCTGAAGATGGCTGTGAATGGTAGGAAGGAAAATGCGACAACGTGGGAATTGGCACGCGGCCGCCTAAGAATCGGTGGACAATTCCGATGACGTGTGGCCTCGAAACGTTCCGAACCAAGATTCCGACTTGTTAAGAGGGTCTTCGGGCTGAATTGAGAGAAAGATGTAAGTAGGTACACAATCAAAACACGTTGGAATGTGGGTATTCTTTTAGAGACTGGGAAAAAAAAAAAAAAACAATAATAGGTACAGAAGGGGAGGGAAAAAGGGACAATTGAGAGGGCAAAGCGCGAGGAAAAAGTGGGCAGCTCGTGAGAGGCAGTGGCTGGTCGAATGAGAAAGTGTCGGGTATGCGAGGAAATGCGATGGCTGGGAATTGGATTAATCGGCTTTGTTACCTTTAAAGCTCGCTCTCAGACCGCCACGAGCACCAGAAGAAGCTCGTAGCAGTCATAGAGCAGCGCTCGATGGCTGCCGACGGCAAGGCAAAGAAATCCCGGTGTGTGGAGTGGAGATGACAGTTGTACATGTACCGACTGTACAGCGCGAAAGAATGTTGATTTGAGGGAAAAGTAAGTAAGTGTAGGGTCACGTTGGTTAATTAATCCCAAAGGAGGAGAGAGGAGTAGTCAGCAGTCACGGGTTAAAACCACCAACTTTCTTTCTTTTCCTTTGTATTCCCATTGTATTGAATTGTTGATGCATCCAATGTCATCTTTTACCGACAGCACAAAACTGTCTTTTTATAAATGACCCTCCTATCCCCCATGATGCCGGCCGACTTGACTGGTATCAGTCGGTTAATTACTACTGCCTACTCCTTCTCTCCCGCTAAGGGGACAATTGAGATGATAATAATGACTATTGCATATATCTCACGACCCTTGTTACCCTGATCTCATTTTGAATTGCATCGGAGAGGAAATTATTCTTCGACATATTGCAATTTCAATCTCTCCCGATGCGCTGGCAAGACATTCGGACTGGATGTGATCCACGCGGTGTTGATGCCTTGTCGATATCCTAAGGTCATGCTAACATCCACCATCTTTGTGTAATTCCACTCTCCTCCGTAGTCATGCTGAAGCTTGGAGTGGTGAAGACTGGCCCTGCCAATTCGTCGAATCACATCCGATCAATCCCCTGGACTAAAAAGTTCAACTGGTTTAGCCACACTGGAACTCCGATCGGGTTCGTCCGAACAAAGCACGGACATGTTCTGGCTCGGACTGGTATTAGCCATGCAATTTGGCCTCAACAATCCGGTCTTCCCCACGACTCATTGGGAACGAGATTCCCCACAACTTACCTTCAATTGCTACACAAGGAGATATTGTTAATCTCGGGAAATGATGATCAAATGAAAAGAAGAAAGGATTTTCTCCCTTTTCGTACCTGAAATATCACTCGCAAAACCCACCAAGGAGGGAGGCTGATCGCTTTCCCGATCTAGTCGCGTTGTTTACTGTCACCCTTTCTAACCCGAGTTGGGCGCTATCATCGATTTTTTTTTTGGCAATGAAAGCTCGAGGCAAGTGGATTATATTTCATAGTGGAGACAACGAGAAACGACGAACGGCAAGGGCAAATGCACACTATACTCCCCGACGCTGATTGAGTGGTGGGAGGGTCACCGGTTTCATATCTGTCGATGTACCTTGCAGATCACGATTCACTATGCTAAGTGCTCGGGTGTATAATTCAGCAGGGAAAATTAAGCTTGGTTGGTGCTTCATTTTGATAGTACGACGCGTGAATGATTGCAGGATGCCGGTGCACCCTGTCTCTCTGAGCTCAAGAGTGGCTCATTATCCAATTCACCAGAGTCAAAGGGATAGTTTATATATTGCCACAGTGCTAGTAGGTGATGCGAACGCCCTAGAGTTCGGTAAATCTCTCTCCCATCGACCTCACGTTCAGAGGAATGTGCCGGTGGATTAACCGGCAGCGTGCTGCAGCAAACCTGACTTCCCCGTGAAGAAAGCTTTGTTGATGATGCATATGAGGCTCGAAGGAGATGTTAGGTCCTGCTCCTCACCTATGAACTGCATGGAACCTTTTTCTAGGACACCAAGAGTCGGCTGTCGCCGCCTCTACCCACCTACATACTCGACATGCATGCATGTACATACGTACAGAAAATGAGCAATGGATACATTTTGGTCAAGTCATTGGTCCCCGCCAATGTGCATGTGTCCCTCAATCTCTAACATCGGATCGCCTTCCGTGTGATTGGAATGCGCACCATGCAGCTGTTTTGATGAATCGAGGGTCTGGACGGCTGGTGGCTTCTTAACTTCTCGGATATATTATTAGTGGACTCTAAATACATCAGAGACTTCTCGTGAGATAGTCTGGAAGGCTCTGAACCTTTCGTGTGAGCCCGGGAAATTTACTTGCTGGACGGCGCAGATCCCAACAATTCGACAGGTCAGAAGGAACCAATTCTATCAATGAATACGAGTTGAGTGACTACATGTCTCTGACCGGTTTTAGTAGGCCAATGCGCTCGGTCGCCACCTTAGGGTTAAGATCACGATACACGCTTCTAAGTAATAAATGGACCCATACATAAGCACTCTAGTACCCCATTATACTTTTACCTACAGGCCCTTGATGATTTCGCGGTGCAGTGCCTAATGGTGATTTACCAAGTCCCATGCAAACCTACTGTACGAAACATTAGAGATAACCTTGCTGGACGGGAAACGGACGTTGAATCACGGCTAGACTGGCCAGCAAGGATATGGGGAATGAGAATGATTCCATCGCTTTAAGCCAACCTCCTCCGGAGAATAACGACCTGGAGGGTTGCTCCCTACAATCAGCCACTGTACGAAGTAACTGCTAGGACTAGGGCCTAGTCTATCCCCACCAATTTCAAAGGACGCATGGTCTTGGCTTCCCAGCGTTGAGAAGATGGACAGCGCTGTATCATGGCAACCAGCACAAACTCCTGGAATGCGGGTCCAAGCTCGCAGGGAGTCGCTTATTGGTGGAGTATTTCGACACCTCGAATTTTCAAAAAGCGAAAAATGGCGATCAGAGAGGCATGGAAGGGTATATGTGTGACGGTATGGCTTGGTCGGGGGGCATCGTTTAAGCTTCCCTCTGGTCTGTTGTGGCTTTCTGACTTTCTATGATGGTGACTATAGAATCAAAACCCGATGACTAGGCTAACATGGAATTATCTGCAGCATAATGTTGATGGATCGACATGATCGACCGCCACATCAACCCGATGGAGTGTTAGTGGCCGATCCTGGGAAGACTTCCGCGGTTGACGGTGCCCAAGCGCTTTACACGGGAGTGATATCTCACATTTCGTAGTTACCAGGTAGCTGGGACAAGGACTCAAATCCCGTACAACGTCTCCCAGGGATAGTAGGTTCACTACGTATGTGGATGAAATGCTCCATGGATTCCAAATTACCATGTCCGCGCGGTGGCAAAGTAACCCTATCGCCGAATTAAGCCCTACGCCGACACAGCTTCTAAATATATCGCTGGAGAACCGAAAAAGGGCAAAGAACGTGATGAAAAGCAGTGCAGTTTAGAACCCAACTGGCACAGCACTCCAACCTTTGCCAATGATAGGACGGGGTTTCCAATGTTTCAATAATGTACCTGAAGTTGGGTGCCTGGCTCCAGTTGAGAAACAAATCGACGACGCGAACGGGACCATTGTTGATAAGTACTCTTTTCACGGAGTACACCCCGCGTCCTTAAGCTGCGGATCGAGTTCCGGGTGTCTCCCTTACTCCAACCTCGATTGCTTGCGCCTTGCTGCCAGCGCCATCCCTATGGAAGGGGACTATGTAAGGTCTTTTAACGTCCGTGCTTTCGGATCATTGAGCTTTGTTTACACCACCGTGCATTGGCATGCGCCGGCTGCTCTTCCCGGCCTAGCCACCAAACGTATTGGGTGGGCTCGAGACATTAACGAGTATCAACAGCTAGTTTGGGGTAATGTGTATAAACACAACCCCTTCGCCCTTGCTATTCTCCGTCTTCTAGTCACCCCCCTCTCCTCCCTCCCCAAACTTCCTTGTTCCTGGCTACCATTAGATATTGCACGTCGGTATCCATTTCTTCCGATGAGCGCCCTGCACCTTTGAGCATACACTCAACAGCACTGTGATCGCTGGAAACATTGCTCCATGGCTACCGCATATCATCCACTCCCGGGGGAATTGAACGCTTTCCGCCGTGGCCGCAACAGATCACAGACGACCGTTGGCTTGCCGTCGTCACCCCAAACGAAGCGAGCTTCATCATATTATCCACCGAGAGAACCGGCAACGCCAGACGACACAAACCCTTTCTACCTGGACCACACTTTGGAGGACGGGGCCTGGCGAGCTTATCAGCCGGGCGCTCGCGATGTTAGATTCAGTGAGGAAGCTAATCAGTATTATATGTTATCCTCCGTGAAGCCCGGAAAAGAGCTTCCAGTCTCTAACGCCATCCGTGGGGGGTCTGCAAGATCTCGTACTAATATCAATCGGTCCACACTATCGGTGGTCGAACTGGAACACCAGCTCGCCCTTCAACAGGTTACACCCCAACCGTGGGGCCACTCCAGCCATTACAGTCAAGGCTCCTTTGGATCCGTATACACGGAGGTTACCCCGGACTTGACCCCAAGCAGCTCCTTCTCTTCGAACTACTCTGCCCCAATACACCCTGACATCATCTCAAAGGCGGGTGAGCAGTTTGCTCGTCATTCCTATAAAGATACGACATCCGGTAACCAGGCAGTCCTCTACCAGTCGACGGCCCAGAATCGTTCTCGAACGATCCTACCTGCTCAGCAGCCAGCTACCCCAACCCGAGAAGCTAGTCTTCGAACTGTTCCATCCAACGCGTCGTCTGACACTTTAGTCATGCCTCTGCCAGACGCTCAAGAGTCCCCTCGTGGAAAGCCCCTGCCATCCCTTCCTCCCGTTGCGCGCAACGGGAATACTCTAGCAAATAGAAGAGTACAACTGCCTGGTGGGAAACCCCCAATTGCACCATCAATGATTTCTCCTCCCTGCCGCATCAACCCCGTTACCATGGAGCCTCACACCACCCACTTTGATCAAGCATTGTTCATCCCGGCCAATGACTGCCCCAGTCCTGTTCCAAGTCCGGGCCCTAACTCTCCTTCTATAGAACGGCAAGCTGGTTTTGGGCGGGATCGGCCGTCCACGTCCACGTCTGAAATGGTTTGTGAACAGTCAGTGTGGGAATCGGACTCCGACGGTGAGGGCATGGATCCGAAGTCGCTGTCGCGCAAGCCCATCGATACGCTCAAAAAGGTCCGCAGCCGTGTGCACCTACGGGTGGCCAAATCGGCCCCAAAACTTCAGAACTCAAACAACAACACCCCGGTTCTGGAAAAGTTCCCGACGATGCCGGAGCAGCCTCCGGAAGAACGCTATCCACCGCCTTCAAGGTCAATCGGCAAAGCTCGACTGGCCGATATATACCCATCTGCACAACAAAGCCTGCGCCTGGTGCCTCCTTCCACGACGTCTCTTGTACCGCCGAGAACACCAAGGTCCCGTCAGAACAGCAAGGACGAGCGTCCCAACATTGACATGGATCGATCCACGGCCGCCGCCGCTATGCAGGCGAAATCGAGGCGTAAACCTCAGTCCAACTCACCCCAAACGTCCCTATCAACCCACGGGGAGAAGATATGTACCATGTGCCGCGAGGAGCGGTCGGATAAAGCGCTGCACAGCCTAACACTGTCACGGCAACCTCTCTACAAGCGGGTGTGGGAATCACTGCGCGTGCTCGGCTGTCATGGGGATATCTCGCCTCCTAGACCCCGCAAGGCCATGTAAATTGTCTTGTCTTTTGATTTGATGCTGAGCTTTTATGAGTTTGAAACCGGTGTGACAAGACTTTCTAAAAGCGATGGTATTTACGACAATCTTTTCTCGTTTGACCGTCCGGACGATAACGATGACGTTTGTTCTCTATATAATGTCTTATGAAGCTGCCTTACGAACCCTAACCCCTGGCACCCAGTGATGAAGAACTCCATGATCGCCATGTTTAATGGGACCTTTCCATGATTTATGAGCTCAACCCGCCGAGCGCGACCCCACGGCTACTTGCTAATGCCGTATGCTGCCATGATTGATTAACGTACGATGATGAGGTTATGGGATCTTACTGCTCCCCCGTCCTTGACTGTTCGCTCATCTCTGCTTTCCGTGCCTGACTCTTTTCACTCTCTCGGTGATATTTCGTTTCCTATCGGGTATTCCTGTCTCTCTTTTCCAACCTTCCTTCATACACACTCCCTGATGAATTTTCCTTATGGTCCACATGTTGTTGACAGCTGCCACTCATTTCAGCTCACTCGATAACCGACACTCGTGAAATTTCTTTCCTTATTGTGAACTCCAATTACAAAACAGGGCTAGATACAAGTCCAGGCTAGGCGCGAGCCGACGCAGCCATACTTCATCAATTACAATGAGATACCTGTTTACACGCTCTATCTATCTACTCCTAGGAAAACAAGAAACATATGTAGATCTAGATCCAGGAATGGGCGGTAAAGCTTCCACAGCTCCTTTGGTACTTCTGCTTTGTTTTGGTCCCCCTTGATTGTGGCGCACCCAACAGCATTGCTAGTCAAAACCTTTTGTCTCCTAGCCCCGTTCATGACCGCCTTCAAAATCTAGAACCAAGGTCTCGGATTGTTTCGCATTCTTCGGGGGCTGGAGTTTATGTTCGCTAACTTTTCTCCTTTGCTTAACCTTGTTCCTTGGTTTTGCTGGTGGTAACCGTAGAATGCTCAACGCTGGGCATGGGAGCTTTCAGAGCACAATCCCCTTTTCGAAAACGATCAGTTTCAGATCAATACTGTTGGAACTTGTTGGGTTGTTGCCTTGTACAGGAAAGAAATGGCATGCCCACTTGAATTGACTCATGTAAACCGAAACTTGGCTTAGTTAACTATACCCCCTTGGTTAAAAGTATACCTGCTGAGTACGCAGCATTTCGAGTGAACGTGTCCAATCCACTAGAACGCGAATGTTAAAGGAGCAACGACATTGACTCTATTCTCCATAACCTTTACCTTCTAGCACTCCACCTGTAGTATTCGTGCTTTTGTGCTTCTTCTTCCGCTGCACCGGTTTCCTTCGGAAATTTGCGCCGGTGTGCACGGACGAGAGCTAACAGGATTATGTGTAATTGGCAGCAATGGAGATCCTTCAGGTGAACCTTAGCATCTCAATGGTCCCAATGTGCCGTCATATGCAATATACAATAAAGCTAATGATCTCATCTAGAACGAGGAAGCGGTCTGCCGTAGAGAAATAATCTGTTTGGCCCGAAAAAATGGTTCGAGTGTCTAAGAAAACAGGCTCTAGGCCATGTCTATCGTCGATGTACCTTTGTATATGCGTACCGACTATCCCTTCACCGATATCCATTCGACACAGCTGCCAATACTACAGGCGCGACTCGCGACCTGCAGCTCTCGATGATCGACGATCCATACGCCACTCACCACGGGTATATACACCTCGACCGAGTTTCACTCAGGAACCAGCATAAACACCCGCAGCGGATATTCCGAAACCTTTGCAGCCCGAGGTCGCCACAATCGACTACCCTGCGAGGCCCTGAGACCGACATCTGGCATGCGCAGGAACAAAGACCCTGCAGGGAGGGAAACATCGGGGGAGAGGACTCCCGCGGACCGGGCCAGGGAAAATCTCCCTCCCAACCGCAAGGGACGAAAGCCCAGGTGAGACACCCTCGCCACGAAATAGGGATTTGGCCCTGTCAGCGGTCGGAACAAGGGAAAGACAAAGAAAAGTCAACGGGAGCTCAATGCAGAAAGAGATTCCCAACATTAGCTGCGTCCCTCCCCTTCCTGCCCCTTCTCCGCGTCCATATTCTTCGGCTCAAGCGCGTCCATGTTCGCCTCCCACTCCGCGACATGTACCTTACCCTCCCAGGGTGACACGGCCGCGTCCCCAAGTGCCCTTAACTTCTCCTCAGGCTTTAACCCGTCATTCGTCCCATCCAGCCCCGCGAACACTGCTTGGACATCCAGGTCCTTCACGGCTGATTGGTAGAGCTTTAAGATCTTCTCCCGCTTTTCTAGCCGTGCCTTGACTTCTTCCTCGCTCTCTGTCGGTGTTGAACTTGCCCCACCCCGTGCGCCGGGCTTCTTCACAACAGCCGACGCTGTGCGACTCTCATACCCGCGGAGTAAGCCTTCGAGAATCCCCAGTACTGTTCCAGCCCGCATACCCAGCTGTGCGCCGATGGGGAAGCCCGCGTCGAAGCCGGCTTGGACATGTTCGCCCTTGGATGCTGACACACCGTCGCGGTAGCCGGCGGTGACGTGTTGACGGCGAAGGGAGGGGAGTTCTGAGAGGTCCGCGTTGGGATTTGTGTTGACTGTGCGAACATGCTCTTCGTGGGGTGGGGAGGAGCCGAAGATGTCATCTAGATTGTTGTTTGTTTCCGACGGTGAGGTCATGGTGGGGTTGAGGGGGTTGAGGGGGTTGAGGGGGTTGAAGTCGGGGCGGTTAGAGCAGTGGTTTGTGGAGAAAATCGGTGTAATAGTTCTTCAATTAAAAGTGAGAGATATCGTTTGTTGAAGACGAAGGAAGGAAGGATAAAATTGGAGAGATACAAGGATCGTTAGTAATGAATGTGGGGGGGGGAGAAATAATTATTTTCTTATCGATACCGTGGTTCACCGCCAAATGATCGGAACCACCCAACGATCGATTTTGAAGTACTGTCAGGCAATTAAATTGACCGCCCATTGACACCGCCTTCGTTCCTTTTCTTCCTCATCTATACCCCCCACTAGTCTATATACATTAACGAAGTTAGTCAAACACAATCAGTTCTTCATAAGAAATCATCGTATCCTAAAGGGAGGCGATACGGTGACATAGTGAGGACTAATTTAGCGAGACAGACCTGATCGATTTCAGTACTAAAGCAGGCAACAAATGAAGCAATACAACCACATACAAATGGAATTATCTATACAACTGCCTGGTGGAGCAAAGCCTAGATACAAATGAAGCTATATATGGTTTTCTGAACTCCCAAAATCTCCGATTCTCTTTCTCTCTTTAACTAAACGCTGTTTCTTTTCTTTCTCTTTGTTATGAATCTATACGAGACACGTGACCACCTAGTGGCTTGGCCGGATCACCAACTCTTCTGCCCCTGAAGGCTTTACTCATTAGTAGTTGGGAAGGAAGAAGCAGTCAAGATAGTTGATATAGTCGTCCATAGAATTGAGTATCTATCGGAATGGCATCCGGTCCTCAGTAGGCTACGTATGTGTAGCTGATACAGCCTCATCCTGCCCATCTTTCCCCTGAGATCACAACACTCTTATTAATGGCGGAGCTTCTCTTTTGCAGCTATAGCCAGCTATATAGCATTCTTCTTCTCTTTATAAAGATCTCGAGCTTGCTAGACCTTCCTAGATAAATAAAAGACTGCACTACTATTCTTAGATGCTTGTAGTTGAAATAGCAATAGCTTCCCACGCTGTCTCTTCTTCTTACCCAGAAGAGCTGTCTCAAGGCCTTCACGGCGTAGATTAAGAAGAGTATTCTGTGTAATAAGCTTATAGATAGTTATACTAAGCTTCTTGGTGTTTTTATTATATATATCAGCCACTATATTCTTTAGAAGTCTTTTGATTTGTTTCCAGTTATCTGCCTGTAGTATTGAGCGCGAGGGGTCACTGAATGAAGATCTCTGGTTCCCTGCTTTATTAAAGCGCTTCAAAATAACTTCAGGATTTCTTGGATAGATTCAGTTAATTTCTAAGCTAATTTAATATTCGGCTAGAATAAGACTTTCTTCTAGCTAGGCCAGAATAATCTGAAGAAATCCCTCCTTGTAAAAGAGCTGAGACCCTGGCAAGTATATAAATAATTCTCCAATTGGTTGCTATAGTATGTTGCCAAAGAACTAAAGATTCCAATATTAAGAGATTACAAGGAATGGGTTAAATAAGATAGATAAATCATTAAATAAATGCTATTACTATTATAGAAATATAGAAGAGGATACATATAAGCCTTATTTAGAGAGCTTATTGATCTCTTTAATAAGTGTTTTGGCTTGCTGGTGATAAGTAATTGTTGCTCTTCTTGACGGTCAGCCCTAGTGCCCTGAATGCCTTGGTGATGTCTTGACAGGGTAATTCAGTTCACATTGTGCTTTTTCGCATAAAAAGTATGGTTTCTCTGTTCACCTGGCTTCAAGGATCCTAAATTTGCTAAGGCCGCCTCCATTGGAGTTGAATTGAATGAGTTACATTGGTTTAAAATCTACATCTAAAAGTCGGTGTATCCCAAAATCGATCGTTGGGCGGTGAGCCACGGTAAAGGGGAGAGTTGTTAATTTATTAATTCACCCCATACCGCCTTTACCCTCTCTTGCACTTTGCGCAATGCTTCCTCTTCCTCTCTTCCTCTGCTATCATCATCACCATCGCCATTATCACATATCACTCGCTTCTCACCTTCAATAGCCCATAGTATCCTTCGAAACCTGCAGACTGCTCAGTGCTTGTACACCAGCCCAGATAACAGTTACAACTGGTATATACTCGTGATTTCTTGGTCCATCGTCTGGTTCCATTTAGACCTAGGACCCGTGGGGTGGTGAAGTACTTCTTGTATCGATCCTCTCAATCGGTGATTCTATCTAGACTAGCGTACACATCGATCAGTGCGAGGTGGTGGTTCCCAAACCTCAGCGAAGCGTTTGCGCATAGGCTGAACCGTTGAACGCGCTCGCAGCCGTAGCGAATATGAACAGCGGAATCACAAATATCATGTACTCGTAGTAGTCTCACTGCATTCGCACAACCACAAAGGTCAATGGACAAACCGAAAATCCAACCTCTTTACCCCCTCGTCCGTCGTTGACAACGAATACTCACTCTGCTCCTCTGCCGGCATGGCCGCCCACTTCCTCTCTCGCGCCCTATTCCGCCAAATATAGTACGCCTTAACCGCATAAAACACCAATACATTAAACGAGCACATCGCCAATAAAACCTTATTCCCGCGCCGGTAAAGCGGACTATCATCCTCCCGGAAGATGTTACTCCCGATGATATTCCCCGCTTGCACGCACATATTGTACAGCGCAGCGCTGACGGCGCGCGTGCGCACCGTGTTGCTGATGCGGGCGTTCCAGCCGACTAGGATGGCGTGGGGGTAGGGATAGCTGAGGAGCACGGTGGTGATGGCGTAGCGGGCCCAAGTGCTGGCTGAGTCTGGGAGGGCGACGAGGGCGATTAGGCAGGGGAGGATCCAGAGGTTGGAGGTTGAGGCGACGATGGAACGTTCGTTGAGGGTGTCGGAGATGCGGGTTATGATTAGGAGGTTGATGGCGAACATGAATTGGGAGGGGATGGCGAGGAGGTTGGCGTGGAAGGTTGAGAAACCGAGCCTGCGGAGGACGTACGATAGGTAGTTTGCGTGCGGTTGTGGTGGGATGTAGATTAGGAGACCGAGGAGGTATAAGGGCCAGAGGTCGAAGTCTTGGAGGGACTTGAGGAGGGCAACTGGGCCGACTGCTTGTCTGTTATTCATGTCCCCTTTGGATGGATCGTCGCGGAGTCGGTTGACTAGGATGCGTTCTTCGTGCTCGCTGAACCAGCCTTCTCGGCCTCGGAACCAGCTTCTTGTTTGGCAGGGGCCTGGCGGCATTAGTCCCCAGGATAGGACCCCGATGATTGCTGTGACTAGGCCTTCGATCAGGAAGCTGTAGCAGATAGTTGTGTTAGTTGTCGGTTTATGCACGGTGATGAGGTGCACTCACAGCCATTGCCATCCGCTCCATCCTCGGATTCCGCGCATCTGCAGGATTCCAGCGGCGAGTAGGGATCCGACGATATTACAAGTGCTGATCAAGATTTAGCCAACATCGTATCTATCTACGTGGTGGGGTAGTAGTCATTCACCTGAGGGCAGTCCAGAACCAGCTAAGACGAATGGGCAGTTCTCGGCCTTTCTGTTGGACATTAGTTCTTTGTACGATTCTAAAGCCGCACTTGACGCTCACGTAGTAGTAAGATAACCATAGCACAATATCACTGTGTAGGGGATTAGCTTTACCCTTGAGCGATTTCTAACAGGAGAGCCTACGGTATAAAGCCACCCATCAGAAGCCCTAGGAGCGCTCGACAGGCGAAATATCCCGCTCTGCTCGAAAGAGCAGCTTGTGCTGCGCTGATGGCTGACCAGGAAACAATAATGGACGGTATCCACCTATCCGGGCCGACCTTTTTACTGATCAGGCCGCTGGGAAGCTCGGCTGCGAGAAAGGACACTAGGAATATCTGCCATTGTCAGTGCCACGGGTAGCTCCTTGTGATAGACACGCTTACAGTCTGTCCATAATTGAAGTCATTGGTGTTCATGCCTAGCTCAGGAAGCTAAATCCGGTCAGCTGAGGAAGAAATGCCGTGTTGAATTTACACCTGACACTCACCATATCATCAGTGATAGCCCTGTTGATATTTCTTCGGTTGAGATCCAGCGAACAGAACATCAACCACGCCCAGAACATGATTCGCAAGTCCACCTAAATATGGCCACTCAATACACCGCCAAACATGCGCATCTCATAGGGCAGCAGGTGTGGACAAGGGAAGCCAAACCTTTCGAACTACTTTCTTCTCTTCCTCGGGTGTCCAAGTGAAAGCAGGATCAAAGCGATGCAGACCCTCATATTGAGCTTTTTCATAAATACTAGCCCAATGCTCTGCAGTATCCGGATCATCAAAGACGTGTACACGGGTTCCATGGAACCCGTTGTCACTTTCTGCTTCGGACTCGCGACTGAAGGAACCCTTCCCCATAGTATAAGCCAATTCAGAGACGAAAAGAAAATTGGTTTGTTTCAACGTACAAAACTAAGTACAACCGTCTCGCTTTTATTTCATTGGGACGCTTTCTCTCCCATCTCCATTTTATGTATTCGCGATAAGTCTTCCGATATACTTGCCGCATATGATTGCAACAATCGGCCAAGAATTGTATCATACAGCCAAGATGCATTATTTCCCGGCCAAGACATCGTCGTAGCTTTCCCCTAGCGTATTATAGAGCCTGGCCAGGGTGAAGATGATCACTATCTGGTATATCTGTATAGTAGTTGGCGGCCAAGAATCTTGACCTCTGCCGGACACAGCTTCGGTCGAATCAACGTACTAAGCGATCAGCATAAGGTTTCTGAAATCGCGCGATCGCCCCTCAGTAGAGAAGCGATGAGGTGGTTATGCAATAACCGAGCTATAGGAAGTTCTCGATTAATATGTCTCGGGACGATCTTCGCTTGGTTTTCCTATGTTGGACTAGTGATGATGGAGGTTATCTTTTATACGGCATGTATGGGTTGTAAAGCAGATATTCTTGGTTAAATATTATAACACTATGTGATAGCGATTGACATACCAATAGTACTATACTTGACGTCCCCTTGTTATCTATCTGAGGCCCCGTTTGCAGCCGATAGCTCTGCTTGTTAAGTACCAAAAACAACGCCTGCTGAATAGTATTGCTTGAACCACTAGCTAGAATCAAAAGCCTGGTGCTATGAATTAATATTCACCACCATGGAGGCGGATATCCCGCGCCCTTGTTCTGGTCTTGATATCCTCCAAGATATCACTCCCCCCCCCCTGGATGTATGTGAAGTTCCCGGTATCCCATCATGGGTGCCTCCAAAGTACATACTAACAACAGCCCCAGCTCGGTCAAATATAAGTGACCCGGGTCACCTTCCTTGATTACACTCTTTTCACTAGTAGATGTGAATATAAAGTGTTCGTATGTGACAATGAATCCTCGTTTCCGTTCACAATTTTGGTCACAATATGGGCGTCTTTCAGCCCGTTATAGGTTCAATGCATGAGATCAGGCCTAGGGGCTCGACAAATTGGGGGTTCTACGATCTCAACCGCGATGGCGTTGTTTCCCTCCCCTTGAAGGTAGCTGAGGACTGCACGTGTAGCCTTAATCCATTGCCCCCGGTAAAATCCTATGACCTGAGTATCGGAAGACAACTCGGGACTCAGCACACAGGGTTGGAAGGTTCCGCCCCGGACGCAGGCAGCACAACGAGTATCACCATCTTTTTCGAGCTCTCGCTCTGGAGAAGGGTCGCCGCCGCATGATAGGAGTAAACAATGTTCTTCACCCGCGGCTCGGCACAGTCACCGGTAGATGGCTTGCGATCAGGATCCAGTACTCGGATTAGAACACTCTCCTCTAGCCCCAATTTGAGGCAAAGTGTGGCTCTCGGCGCGCCAGCAGAAGGACGGTCAAGGTCGGACCCTTGTCGGGTTCAAACTCGCAGCGCCGACCTCAAGAATCAAGTTCGAGGATGTTTACACTATGTTATCGACAAATTTGCCGAATATCATGGGGACAGATCCCAACTCTCGGAGCCAGCCAGACGCCTATAATAACGGTAGCCTAGCGGGATTCGAAGTTTCTCGCACTGAGTCTCTGGTAGAGATGGTTCCTCCAGCGTGAAGATCCTCCTCAATGAATCCGTCCTACGACTGGGTTTAGGACTTCATCGCTGGATGATCTGCTGGATCTTCTTGAGCGGGTTTGGTATCTGGCCTGGGTTTCTATGCCCTGCCGTGGGAACAGTCCCGACGCGTAGCTAACCTCACTTGAGGTGATGGGAAACACTAGAGGATCCACTACCAGTGCCATTAGGACAAGCTGCGATGACAAGTTGATAGAGCAAAGAGGGTGAAAGAGGAAGAGGAAGAGTTGTGGGGGAAGGAAAGCATATACTCATGATTCACTAGCAAATTCGGTCGTCTCATCATACTATTCATTCTTTACAGTCATTCTGATGATGGGAATCCAATAAGCGACTCAGCCTCGCTGACATAATTCAGGCATGGAGGAGCATACACCAAATTCTGCTTGATCCAGTTTCCCCCACCCCAAAGGACGTGATGTATGGATTTAGAACCCTTGTTCAGGAGCTCTGAGAGCTCATCATTGTGCGAGTTCTTCTGTATAGTGGCTGGTTTGCCGTTGCTGAGCAGTTCTATTTAGGTGATTAGTGCACAGTCAGTTCAACAAGTAACTTAATCAATGCCAATTACCTTTCTGACGATCCTATTAGTTTTGCTTCTTTTGAGAATATATAGGGCAGTAGGGAAAGATGTAGATACTGTGATATGGAAGTCAGAATGTTACTGGGTGTGCATATAGGCAGAATAAGATGATAAACTGTACGACTTTACATGACCTTGCCAGTAAGTGGTGTTGTGAGGTAGCCTGAGGCAGTCACGATTTCGAAGAGATTATTTTGCTACAGATAAAGTATTACGTGAATCGGAAATACCATATAGCATAGAGAAAGGACAAGAGAAGTACTGGTCGTGGCGTGGGAGTATTTTTTTATGCTCCGCTCCTTTATACAGAGCTGGATGGCTTCAATCTCGCCTGCTTGTTTGCCTTGGAAAACAGTAGTAATGTCCGAAAGGACAATCCATGACACAAAGGCTATGATAGAGCTCGACCACCCTTTTGATTCTCACGGATTGGTGTCACGAGTGCTAAATATAGGAAGGAATATTAGCCTAAGGGTTTGTATCATCTACTGCGAAAGTTACCAAACTGGGTTGGTGAAAGGTACCCATCCGGACAAAAGGATTAAGTTGGGTTAACTCTAAGATACATATATTGGCTCTTAAGGGACTCCTTAGGTATAGATGATCTGTCCATATTGACTATCAGGACATCTCATCTAGATAAAAGGCATTACAGATCCAAAGTGTAAGTGATGTACGAGACAATCAATAGCAGTAACAAGCCATAGCCTCAACAGGAGGACAGGCAATATCCACTTAATTAATTCATCCCACAATGACTTCGCAATGCAGAAGAAGCGAGATTTGACTTGCGCAGGCATAGTTCTGCTAGTTGGGTTAGGGAGGGGGAGTTCAAGATATCAAAGATGGTAAGTGTAGCCTCCATTTCCCGGGATAACCACTTGCGGACTCCAATAGCCGAAAGCGAGTCGATTCCACAGGTTGTGATCGGCTTGTTGTAGTCGATATCCTCGGCAGGACACATAACCACCTCGGAGAGCTTATGCACCAAGGCATTTGTCACGACAAGGATGGCACTAGCCGGAGATGTGGCTTTGCTGAGTATTTCGCCGACGGACTGGAGCCTAGCTGGTGCACCTGTAGGCTTCGAAGAAGAATGGATCTCTGAGCTATCCACAAGCATGGAGAATTTAGGGTCTTTGAGCCAGTCCATACGTGCCCGAGCGTCACCATCCCGTGGAACAGTTAGCCCGGTGATGAGTTGACTTCTTTGATCTGCTAGTGCAGGTTCGGGGAAGATGATGGTAGCTAGCAATCGATGGAATTCACCTTCGTTAATTGTCTGCCCCCCGAAGGTGTCGCTGACCTGCTGCAACTTTCTCGCGTTGGTAGCTAGATATCCAACATCGGATACCGGAGCGAGGTCTACCGTGGTGAAGGGAACTCCCCGGCCTCGCTGGAAATCTGCAAAAGCGTCAAGAAACGTGCTAGCAGCGGAGTATGCGGCTTGACCTCGGTTCCCGACAATCCCAGCGACCGAAGAGAGTGCCACGAAGAAGTCGAGTTTGAGTTGTTTTGTCCGAAGCAAGTCATTCAAATTCCACAATCCATGGACCTTGGGCCGGATAACGGCATCATAATCATCGAAAGTCATTTGTTCGAAGAGAGTGTCCTTAAGATATTGTTAGTTTGTGTACCTACCGGTAAACCATATACAGGACAGAGGAGACAACGTGCTTACCCGTAAGACCATGGCACTGTGGATAATTCCTGCCACCGTAGGCACCTCACCAAGCTTTTGGGCGAGCGTTGTCACCACTTGATCCCGGTCACTAATATCACATTTTACCACATTAACAGCAACACCCTTCAAATGTAGGTTTTCAAATAGACGGAAGGTCGACTCGGTAGCCCGACCTCGTCTGGAAACAACAATGATGTGTTTCGCTCCATGGTCAGCGAGCCAAGCAATGATGCTTTGACCAAGGCCGCCAAATCCTCCAACAACGACATAAGAAGCACCTGGGCTGAGATGAGACCCATCTCGGGTGACTGGGCTAACCTATTCACAATTCCTGTCAGTGAGGTCTGGATTACGGTGAATTTCCATAGCACACACCTTGACAACCTGTTCATCTCGGAGGGAAACGACCAATTTCCCAGTACTACGTCCGCTCTGCAACATTTGAAGCGCTGGCCCGATGTTCGCTGCATCGAATACACTGATTGGTGCGATAGCTCTTGCGCTGCCAGCGCGGAATAGACTGAAGACACTGTCGAACAAGGTCCCCAACAGGTCAGGACGATCTCTGGCGAAAACACCCAGGTCAACGGTCGTAAAGGATATATTGTGCTCGAGCGGGGATAGTTCTATGTGGGAATTTGCTAAGATGTCGCGTTTACCGATCTCTACAAACCTCCCGAAGGGAGCGACACAGGTAAAGGAAGCCTGCATAGCCTCGCCTGCTAGTGAGTTGAGTAGAACGTCGACTCCTCTTCCGGAGGTCGCGTGCATGACGCTCTGGACGAAGGAAAGATCCCGACTGAAGAAGATACGGTGTTCCGGAATTCCATAGACTTGCATAAGGAATTTCTTCTTCTCGACACTACCCACAGTTGCCAATATATTTGCCCCGACTGCCTGAGCCAGGATGATCGCCGCCTGGCCGACTCCGCCCGCAGCAGCATGGATAAGGATCGTTTCACCTGCGCTCAGTCTGGCAACTTTATAGAGGCAATAGAATGCCGTGCAGTAAACAACCGGCACGGTGGCAGCGATCTCTAGGGACATCCCGTCCGGTATTACCCACGCCCTTGACGCTTGACACCGGGTCTTACTCGCAAAACAGCCTTCCGAGATGGCGCAGATCCTGTCTCCCACTTTGAAGCCGGCAACCCTTTGCCCAACAGCGGTAACGATTCCACTGCACTCAACACCAAATCCATCCATTGCCAGTTGATTGTTAGCGTACATAACGTCCTTGAAGTTCAGCCCGACGTAATGTACATCTAACTCTAGAAGATCGTTGCCAAGAGGGCCCAATACCTTGCCGCTATCCGTGAAGTACAGGGAATTCAACATCCCGTGCTCCTGAATAGCTAGCTGCAGTGGTCTGTTACTTTGATGAAGGGGTTGTATTGCCGATGAAAAGGCTGGACCGTCCGTAAAGATTTGTTTGTTGGTAACAGTGTCAGGGACAACGCGCGGAACGGAAAGGACACCTCCCCGAGATATAAACTCCATATCTAGGCAGTCCGTGTCCGATGGTGGCTGGAGCATATTCTCAAAAACAGATAGGATACCATGCAATACAGCGTCATGTGGAGTGCTGTTGGTGAAGTCCACATCAAACGTGACAATTGGCAGACCAGTTTCCGATCTCACTGATCTAGCAAGACCAACTGCCATTTTCGCAACAGGACTTTCAAACCCGCTATGCCCGCCTTGGACAAGCCATAATACACCGGAGGAGGTTGTGAGAAGATCCTGAATCGATTTAAAGGTGTCTGGTGTCAAGTTTGCCAGGAGTGGCCCCTCGACCTCGCCGAGAAAGATACATAGGTCTTGTCTGACCTCGCTCTTGTCGGCCAGGGTCCGGATAGTGGGTATGTTCCCTGTCAAAGCTTGTAATCTTCTAGCCAAAGAGCTGAGTGGAAACCATTGCAACTCATCATGATATACTATGGTAACGTTCCGCCTATGAAGTAGGCCACTGGGTTGGATAGTGTTAGAAACCATGTCTGTGTTTGCTTTCTGCGGTACGTTGGTGCGTCTATTCACTGCGACTTCCGAAGCTTCATCCGAAATACTATTGAGAAGCTGTGATTGTGCCGTGCTTTTAGTGTACGGGACTGTTGCCATTGAGTAACAGAGTTGCTTCTCTGCCGCATGGTTTGACGCTGGTACACTATCAAGAATCGGGGTCATAACAAGCCCGCTTACTTGTAAAACCATGTCTTCTGAGTCATCGGATTTGCGTGCCCAGACATCGTGAACAGTTGGTTGGTGGTCGTACGTTTGGCCTAGGCGTTTACTGTACAGGCTAAGCTTCTGGCCGGATAGTACTGGCCTATTACACTTGATGGTGAGTTTTCTGATGAAAGAGGGGAGATGGATTCTCCCCAATCCATCTGACCCGACACCAAGCGTCAACCAGATAGTCTGGAAACATATATCCAAGGTCACTGGGTGGATCAACAACTCGGAAAACGGCTTGTGGGACATCCCCACAGCGGTATCAGGTACTTGAGTCTTCGCCACTCCGCTCCCTTTGTAGGCATAACATGCTTTCAATCCCTGGAACAAGGGCCCGTACTTTATGCCAATGCCACGTAGCTCGTCGTAGACGATATTTGAGTCAATATATCTGTTACTTGCTGTCGTGATTGTTGTTAGCTCTTTAGCTAATAATATTTCCTGGGCACGCCGAAGCTGATCTCCATTGACTGGGTTGGATTTCGGCGCAGTATGGACAGAAATGAGGCCATTGCAATTCTCTTGCCACCCTTTTTGCTCGGACCAGGAGCAGACGTGAAATTCGCTCCAGCTCCTAGATATAGCCCGAGTGCCTCCCTTATACGGCCTAAGAGAGATCATGAGCTCTACCGCTGCGGCATCGGGTATCACCAATGCCTTGCCAACCGATACCTCTCGCAGGCTGATAGAATCCGGTATCGTTCCGTCCCGCTTGCACTCCTGTGAAGCCGCTTCTATCGCCATAGACACAAAGCCGGCTAATGGATAAATGTTCTGATCCTGGAATTGATGGCCACGTATCCAAGGATGATCATCTGCCCGAAAAATAACCCTCCATTGAGGGTAAAGATTATTGGCCTCGGCCAATTGGGACCCAATCAGGTCATGATGGGGAACACTCGGGTAAATGGTATTCTGTCCCACTCGGGAGGTGTGCCAATAACGCTTGCTATGGTCCCAAGGATAAGATGGAAGGTCCTTCAGTAGCCGTGGCTTGGGTCCATTCAATGTCGGGAAGTTCACTGCACCAAATTGGACGGGCTGTCCGTTTAGGAACATGGCTATTGCGAGCTCATGCATGCTCTTAAGTGCATTTTCACCCTTTTGCAGACTGGGCGCATACTTTACATCATCACCTGCCCTCAATAACCGTATGGTATCCTGAATTGGTGCTTTGAGAGATGTGGCAGGCCCGATTTCAATGATATAATCTGTCTTCTTTTGAGCGGCAGTTTGAGTGTCCAGCAACGAAGTCAGGCCCGCCACGAACTGGACAGGATAGATGAAGTTCTCAACCCAATAGGAGCAATGTAGCTCAGAGCCTTTAACCAGGCACCCTCGAGCTGACGAGTAGAAAGGAATACTGGAGACACCCGCCGTGACACCTTTGATCCCAGACCTGTATTTGTCTGCAACCAATTTCATATAATGAGAGTGGTATGCCACCCCGGTCTTTAGTCTTCGGTGAAAGATAAATTTGCTTTGGGCCAACTCTTGTATCTGCTGAATACCACGCTCGCAACCAGAAATGGTGATGCTCTGTGGACTGTTGACGCAGGCCACTGAGGCCTGGCCGTCTTTGACATCCCGACAGAGTGCTTCAGCCTCCTCCACCCCAGTGCCCACAACAATCATGCCACCTTTCAAGTCCGGGAAGTCGTGGGTCAGTTTCTCAGCGGCAGAACCGCGAAAGTAAGCTAATGTGACGGCATCCTCTAAACTTACGATTCCCGCGGCATGGGCAGCCGCAACTTCACCACTAGAATGACCTATGACAGCTTCTGGGTGAATACCCCACGAGGCTAAAAGGACTGTTACTGCCATTTGGACAGAGCTGCAGGCTACTTGACTAACAGCTGGGCGCCAGAGTGATGATTCATGTTCATCTTTCGATAACTCCTCTAATCGCACAATGTTAGAGTAGTTCTCAAGTCAAGCTACCCACCATCAATATACGTACCTATCAAGGAGAAATCTGCCCCCAGAGTAGCAAGGTGTTTGTCCGCCGCCCGTATCACCTCAGCATAGACAGGATACACATCCATAAGCTCCCTGCCCATCCCACACCACTGAGCTCCTTGTCCTGTAAAGGCAAACGCAACACTCTGGGCGCGAAGGGAGCGACAGGGACGGACTTCCTGTTCTGATAGAAGAGAAATCAAGTCTTTCGGAGACTTCGCGGGGATGCCTAATTTCCAGGGAAGTGTTCCGCGCCGCTCGCCAAGTGTAAATGCCAGGTCCGCCATGAACTGACTATCATAAAGATTTGGGCACTGCTCTATATAGGAGTGCAGCCGTTTGGCTTGAGCCATGACCGCACCTTCACTGTAGCCAGATAGGACATAGATCCGATAGGGCTGTCGGTTTCTCTTCTTTCGATGAACTCGGCCCCCATCGCTAGGTGGCGACAAGGTGAAGGCCCCGACCTCGGACGCGCTTGTTAAGATTGCATGGGCATTTGTTCCCCCTAGACCGAAGTTGTTAATACTTGCAAAGGGCTTCCCTTGTGGCCATGGTATTAGCCTCGTTGGGACCTGCGGAGGTGAGAAAGTGATCATAAATGACTAGTAGGTTCAAATCAGAGACCAACCTTTAGTCCCCATTCATCCAATGGAATATCGTCCCTTGCATGCTGAAAGTCACAATTAGGGAGCACAAAGCCTTTCTCCAACATTAACACAGTCTTCACGACCGATATAATGCCACTCGCCCCTTCGGCGTGCCCAAAGTTCGACTTTACAGATCCGATCAACAGCGGATCATTCTCATTTCTCCCGGAGCAGAAGAATTCGTGCAGTGCCCGGGCTTCAATTGGGTCACCTATTCTGGTCCCAGTCCCGTGCGCTTCAACATAACCTGTCCGTTGAGGGTTAATACCCGCAGCTCTATAAACCGTCGCCATTAGCCTCTTTTGGGCCATGGCACTTGGCACACCTATACCCGGCGTGTGGCCATCCTGATTCATTCCTGTATTAAGAATCACGCCGCGCACTAGATCTCCAGCGGCAAGGGCTGCATCTAATGGTTTGAGGATAACACAGCCTGCCCCTTCACCGCGGCCGTATCCAGATGATCCCCGCTGGTCAAATGGGTAGCATCTGCCACTATCGGAAAAGAGTCTGCACACTATCAGCTTTGGATCCGAATCAACTACATTCTATAACCTGGGGTTCACCTTACCCAGAGAGTGAATATGAAATGAAGTAATCTGGTGTCACATTCAAGTGACACCCCCCGACTAGTGCATAGCTGGATTCGCCACATCGCAAGCTTTGGCAAGCGAGGTGAAGAGCAGAGAGACCGGATGAGCAGGCAGTATCTACCGTCAAACTAGGGCCATGGAAGTCAAAAAAGTGTGATAGCCGATTCGACAAGAACGACGCCGCGCAACCTGTCGCTTGGAAATTTGTGGTATTCTGCAAATCACGGAAGCTATGCAGCTCATAATCACTGAATGAACCGGCGGCAAAGACCCCGACATTTTCACCTGCGATAGCTGTTTGGGAGAGCCCGGCATTCTCCAGGGCCTCATAGGCACACTCTAACATTAGACGCTGCTGGGGATCAGTCCCCACCGCTTCTTCGGCAGTCATTCCGAAGAATCGTGCATCAAAGCACGCGATATCCTGCTGAAGAAAATGCCCTCCGCTGGCGTTGGTGGCGCCTGGCCGTTCCGGGTTAGGGTGATAGTATGCTGCGGCTGAGAATCGTGTCGATGGGATTTCAGACCAGGCACTTCGAGCTTGGCAACAAAATTTCCAAAAGTCTTCTGGAGATCTCACGTCTCCTGGTAGTCGACATGATAGCCCTATGATGGCGATTGGGCGTACCCCCTTCTGGTTAGATGGTTCATTGGTCGCCATTGTCCGTCAAAACAGTTAGTAGGCTTTTTTTTGAAAAAGGAAAACTAGATAAATACAAGACCCAAGATTCATGGCTCGTATAACTGGATAGGGGAAACTAAAGGGAGCGTTAAATGTATCCCCTATCCTAAGGGGTGGTCATCGAAGTGTGTCATATGTAGCTACTCGCACCCATATCACTCTAGTCTACCTCTGGAGCCATGACGATGAAAGCGGAACAACGAAGTAAAATTCTTATTCAAAGCTACAATTAAACTCAATTGCCGCTCTGGTCTCAGCTTGAATAGACTGACGTTTATGTTGGGGTCGTATGTTACGTCGCTTCTAGGGTCGGGTTCTTGGAGGCTGGCGGTAACCCTACATTCCCGTGCCTCCATATTTCCGTTTCCGTGTCCGAAGCTGGCAGTTAACGCTTCCATTTAGCTAATTATGTGCATGATGTATGCATCATATTTTATCTTCTTAAATAGCATTTATTATACGTTCTACATATTACGCTCTACCGTACTCTACACCAAAGAGTCGCGTATGAATAACCGCCAGCATACCCGTTATCGTTGACTCTCTCGGTTCTAAAGCCACAATGACAGTTATTTCCCGAGGACGGAACAACAATCCCAACCACTTTAACTTCATCAAAGATGTAATGGACTACTGGAGTCAAGAGGGTGGAGACCCTATTGCAATGGTGTGGAATCCGCCAGGGAGTACTAAGCCAGATGAGATACTCCAGTTGCGCTTCAGTCATTTCTCTCAGCGCGCACGAGATGTAGCTGCAGGGCTACGGAGTCATGGTATACAGAAAGGCGATGTGTTGCTGTTACTATCATCCAAAACACCGGCCTGGTATGAAATATTCTGTGGGGCCATACTCGCTGGTGTGGTAATATGCCCTTGCCCCTCGCTGCTTGTATCATCTGAAATCGAGCTTAGAGCTCGAAAAGCAAACGCATCCGTCCTTATTGGAGAGGACAAACAGGTGCATGAATTTCTTCGTCTTCGAGACCAGCAGGATAATCCGACTGTGCACACTGTCATCCGGATCAATAATGCCACTGATCGCGAGGAATGTAGTCCAGGAGCGCTGTCCTATGAAACGCTGTTAAAATCTACGGCGCATGAACATGGCACACACACTTTCGATACCGAGTCTGATGACCCCTGCCTGATGTATTTCACCTCTGGGACAACGGGGGAATCCAAGATAGTGCTGCATACCCATGTCTCCTACCCATACGGTGAGTGATTGGCTGGTTAATACCCCTTTGGCTTTCACATAGCTGACGAGGCAAGCCAAGCCCATACCACTACTGGTAAGCTCTGGCTGAATCTCTGCCCAAGCCAACTGCTCTGGAACATGTCTGAACAAGGTAGCTCTCTCTTCCAGGATATCCTTGCGCCGCACATCACAGACTAATGATGTATTGGCCAGGTTGGGCAAAGGCAACATGGGCATTGTTTGGCGCTTGGAGTCAGGGAGCGGCTCTGTTCATCGATGCATACCCCGGGTTGTTTGATCCCGAGCGAGTAATACTGAACCTTAGTCAACACCCCATCACCACTTTCTGCGCCGCTCCAACAATATATCGTCAACTGGTTAGTGGGGAAAGTAAGCGCGTATTTGCAGCCCATGAGCCATTGGCCCTAGAACATTGCGTCAGTGCAGGGGAAAGCCTTGCGCCGCATGTAATTAGGGAGTGGTACGATATGACCGATGGACTTATGATATACGACGGTTTCGGGCAGAGCGAGACGTCCATTCTTTGTGGGAATTACTCCACTATCCAGTTCAGACAAGGCTCAATGGGAAAACCATTTCCTGGGGTACCTCTGTACATTTTGAACGAGAAACGACAGGTGGCGCATCCATTTGAAGAGGGCGATATTGCCATTCGGGTTCCAAAGCTTACAGACCCTTCCACCTTCCTGGGCCTGTTCAAGGGGTATCTTCAAGGAGATGGCTCAGTAGTTAGACCAACTGTCAGAGATGCAGAGGGCCAAGACTGGTATCTCACTGGAGACCGGGCACATCGTGACGACGAGGGTTACTTTTGGTACAAGGGACGAGGTGATGACATTATAATTTCGGCGGGCCATCGGATCAGTAAGTATAACCACTACAGGCTGCCCAGCTGCAATATAGCTTACTCGGTTTCCAGGCCCAGTGGATGTCGAGTCGGTGCTGCAGGCCCATCCTGCTATTTTGGAATCGGCTGTCATTGCAACGCCAGACGACGATCGGGGGGCCACTATCAAAGCATTCGTCGTCCTTCAGGAAGAAAATACAACACTACCAGCAGCACAGCTCAAGCAGGCGATCCGGGAACACTTCCTGCAGCGGAGCACCGTCCACAACTGTCCTCACCAGATCGAGTTTGTGGATCGTGCTTTTCTTCCGAAAACGGTGAGTGGCAAAATCATGCGGAAGCAACTGCGTTTGTTGGAAGTTCAATGAGCTCAGAGGGAAACTCGGTACATGACGTGAGTCATCCTTCAGATGCCATTCTATCATAGTATTTATGCGGGTTTATCATTTGAAATTCAGACTGTGATTCCAGGGTGAAAAGTGGTATAGAGTACGAGTAACTTGGGAGGATCAGGAACATTGTGTCTAATACCCTAATAATGAACAGCCCTACCTGTATAGGTAGATGCATTGTCTCTTCAATCATAAATTCATACTATTTCCTCGGTCTTGGTAGCCCGAATGCTTCACTGCGGAGTCGCTGGGCAAGGGATTATGTCACTATGGACAAGCTTAGACCCAAATATTTGAACAGTACTGCTAGGCTTTGCAGGATCAATGCAGCATTCCAACACTGCCAGTACTCGAGGATATAGACTGGCATGAAGAAATGCAGCATCAAGCTGTTTAATGGTTTGTATCTTGGCCGAGAAAACACTGTGTTTCCCCAGGAGTGACTTTCCAGTTCCTGTCTCATGCCAAATCGCGGCCGCAAGTCCAGCGTAATTCCAGCTCCCAATCTGATTGTACGGACCCTTATGGATCATTTCCTGTATAAATAGATTAGTCTCATGTCTATGTATCTTACAGGGGTCTCGAACTACCTCTATCTGGTAACCATGATTGTTGATTATAACAACGATTGCATTGACCTCATAACGGAGCATCGTACTCAGCTCCTGACAAGTCATTTGGAAGCTGCCATCTCCTAAAATCACAATAGTTCTGCCATCCGGACGTGCAAGCTGACAGCCCATTGAGGCTGGTAATGACCATCCGGTGGAAGAATATAGTAGTTGGGTCTGGAGGTCAGCTCCAGGAGGCAAGCGAACGCGGCTGGCAGCAAACCAACTCTCACCTGCGTCGGCTACTATGGTGTCATTGCGGCTGATCACAGATGAGATTCTATCAACGATGTTGTCCAGTGTGACATTTGACTCAGCATTCTGGCCTGGTGGTGAGTATTTCTGATTACTGTGCAAGTCTTGGTCTTGATACTGCAAGAAAGCCTTCAGAGATGTGTCGTTGGGTGGAAGGCCTCTTTCAATCAAAGCCTGTATTACCGCTTTGGTAGGAATATTGTTTATGGTATGTCCATCAGGTGTTCGAATGGACGATTCCTCAATTGCAAGGATCCTACTTCTTTCTTTCGAGACGTCTAAGGACCGAAGAGTATGGAGATCGTTCCAGCGACACCCGACCGTGATCCATAGGTCCGATTCCCGCACGGTCACCTCCACACCTGGATCGGAGACAACGGACCAGAAGAGTCCTCCGCACTGCGGATGAGCCTCGGATAACTGAGACTTTCCATCCAGTAGGTAGAAGGCGACGCATCCTATGGCGCTCATAAAGCGCTCAATGACCTTGACGGACAGAAAGTGCCGGGCCCTTCCTCCCACAAGGAGTACTGGCATGCGTGCAGATACCCACGCTTGCCACACATATCTCAAAGCTTCATCAGTATTGCCTAGCTGACCCGAGGTGGACGGTCTGACTAAGGGCTTCATGGCAGTCGGATCAAAGAATACTTTATTGACAAGGTCAACTGGAAACTCCATGTAAACAGGAAGGGACTTCGCCAAACATTCCTGCAAGACATGGTCGATGTCGTCTGGAGTGTTCTGCTGATCAAGGCGGATAGAAGCACAAGTCACTTGCTCAAAGATCTTTCTGGATTGGTCCTTGTCGGGTATCCCTAGGGAGTGGTGAACAGCAGGATCACTCGAGCAATGACGGGACATTGGCCCTCCACAGACCACTATTACTTTGAGCTTTTCGGAATATGCCCCGGCGATTGCATTCAGTACCGAAAGACTTCCAACCATGTATGTGACCACCACTACCGCAATATTGCTTTTGCTCACCCGGGCATACCCATCCGCCGCATAGCCAGCATTCAGCTCGTTGCAGCAGTTTATCATACGCAGATTAGGATTCCTGAGCAGTTGGTCCACGAGGTCGAGATTGTAATCTCCTGTATCCCGGGTTTAGTTAATATAGTCATAAGCCTTCCCCTGCGAGAGGTAGATAGGAAGTCTTCCTTACCTGGTACAACGAAATAGTCTTTAACTGCCAGTTCTTCAAAACGATGCGCTAGGAAATCGCCAACTTGATGTTTTAACAGCATCATTTCGCACCGCTCCAAATCTGAATACTTGCCTCTCTTCCAGACTTAGGGTCCCCCATCGATCCTTGGTTTTGCTAGAGAAATAGTAGCTTACAGTCAGTCCGTAAAGTTTGCCAAGACGATGTAACTTCATTAACTTCTAGGGTGCCATGGAAGCCCTTGGGACGTAAGGAATGCTGATGATCAACATTCCTTATCGTTCTGCTTTCGGCCTCTGCATACTTCCCACTCCGGCCTATAGGGTCTGTGCTGTTCTTCCTATTTTCCGGTATCTCGTTTGGTTAGGCGATTTTTGTCTTCCTTCTTTCTGCATTCAGGTTTTCTGGAAATGCCGAAATGCAGACTGTTTCTAATTCAATCCCGGTTGGTGAGGGTGATATCAACATAGTACAACTAATGAACCCAAAGGCAGTGTCACGACGGTGAAATATGATATCGTCGAGGACGTCTGTTGCGGATCCACTATTGAGGCCTTCAGTGATGTAGGCATTGTTCATTTACCTGACTTCTTGAGCGTGGCTTATCGCCATAGGCTTTCTTAAGAACGACCGGAACTCTGAGGTTTTTTTTTTTTTTTTTTTTTTTTTTTTTTTTTTTTTTTTTTTTTTTTGCTTGCATCAGTCCCCAGGGATAATATACCCGTGGGTCATGCGTGCAGACCTGCATCTTGAAACCAGCTGTGTTACTTCCCTCAGTCCGTGAGATAATATTTGATAGTATTTCACCGATACAGGTGCAGCCAACTCCTGGCACGAGGTGCGGCAAGATGCGCCTGTTGTCGAATATCACACCTCGATCTGCGTCATGCTCCATACTGGTTGAAAATCAGTTCGGGCCTTCAGTGGAGAGATGCTACAATGGCTTCGACTTCACGCTCTTATTCGAAGAAGGCTTCATGTCCATTGCGCCGTCCTCAATCTTCTTTCTTGCCGCGATAGCACGCATACTATACCTACAGAACCAGGAGCCCAAGGTTATTAAAGAGTGGCTTTATTGGACTAAAGTGGTGGGGTATCTCAATTTCAAAATTATCAGGTTATCCAATGACTGATTCATCCGAGTCTAGCTCCTTCACGCGACTAATGCGCTGGTTCAACTTGTGCAACTGTGTCTGTGGGCAAGACCCTCCATGCCTCGGACCGACCTGAGCCTGGCGGCCTCCTGTCTGTCGCTGGTCGCCATTGTAGGATTCGGTTGCCTATCTCACTACGAACATTGTCGATCTATTCGACCGTCCAAGTCCCTCAACTGTTTCTTTCTCTTCACGATTTTGCTTTATATACCCCGCCTAAGGACACTATGGGCGATCGAGGGCCTACAAGCCGTTGCAGCTATGTCCATAGTATCCGCAATCCTAAGTCTGTTGCTCCTCGGCTTTGAGATGGCCGAGAAGAAGCACATACTTTCTGCATCCGGTTCAGCGATGCCTCCAGAGACCTGGGCCGGGGCTTTTAATCGTGGTCTATTCTGGTGGCTGAACCCGCTGCTGCAGGCCGGGTCAAAAAAGACGTTAACATTAAATGATCTTTTTCCGATGCAAAAAACAATGGTACCAGAGCCCGCTGTGGTAGATCAGTTCTCTCGATTGTGGGATAGATGTAGGTTATCGCGATCCAGAGTAGGTAATGGTGCTCTGAAGACCTATATTTGGCTGATTCATGGTCCACAGACGAAGCTCAGGATCAATGGCAATCCTTGGTCGGCCCCTTACTGAACACATTGAAATGGGACCTTCTCGCTGGCATAATTCCTCGTCTGGCCCAGATTGGCTTTACTTTTGCCCAGCCATATCTGATCCGCAGTACTGTGACTTTGCTCATTACTCAGGGTACCAATGCCCGCAGTCGTGGCCTGGGGCTGATTGCGGCCTATACAATTGTCTATGTTGGGCAAGGGGTACGAGTCAATCCACCTGTCGATTCCACTACAGAGGCCAAGTCAGGTTTTGTTAATGTATTGCACTTCACAGATATCCTCTGCCCAAACCCAGCACAAATCTTATCGCCTCATGGCTAGCATGCGAGGAATCCTAGTCACAATGATTTACCGTAAAGTCATGACAATGCCAATTCACAGCGGTGATGACGCTTCCGCGATAACGGCCATGAATACCGACGTCGACCGAGTCACGGCAGGCTTTCAGCACATTCATGAAACATGGGCAACATTCATTGAGCTCCCCCTATGTCTCTGGCTCCTATATCTCCAGATATCTAGCGCTGATGTCGCACCAATTCTCATCTCGTTCTGTAAGCTACCAGAATGCTCATGCTCCACTGTTCAGCTCACTGACTCGGTTGTTCAGGCTCTACGGTAGTGGTGGCCTGGCTAGCAGGCATAGCATCTGTGAGACAGAAGCTGTGGGTTGAGAGGATACAACAACGATTGGGAGTTACCAGTGAGATGGTCAGCGCAATAAAAAGTGTGAAGATGTCAGCGTTGACTGGCAAGCTCTCCACGAAGCTCCACGCACTGCGGGAGAATGAGATCAGCATCTCATACCGGTATCGTCTACTCCTGATAGTGCTTATCGCATTGGGTAAGCTACGTCTATCTCGAATAGTCCAGTCGGCGCTCATCCTAAGCTTACTCTAGCCAATATCAACACAATCATCACGCCAGTAGTGTCATTCACCATCTACACGATCATGTCCCAGAGTAAGAGCATCGGCGTGCTTAATAGCGAGCGGCTCTTCACCTCCCTTACTCTATTTAACATTTTTGCGGGGTCATTCATGGGGTTCCTCCAGGCTTTCGCAGACCTTGCCACATCTCTCGGGTGCACAGGTCGTATCCAGAACTTCCTTGCTCAGTCTCGGCGACATGATCTTCGCATATCCCGAGTCTCCACTCCATCCCAAGACTCCGATACTACCTGCAAGCTGGGTTCTGAAACACCTTGTATTGAAGCACATAATCTCACTGTGTGGTGGAAACGTGATCGCCCCCCTATTCTTCGTAATCAGTCATTTGTCATTCCACAGTCTTCATTGACCATGGTCGTTGGTACTGTGGGGTGCGGAAAGTCTACTCTACTTCAGGCACTCCTTGGTGAGGTTCCGTTCATAACAGGTGAGGTCCGAGTCGACTCGGCCAGAATAGCTTATTGTAGCCAGACTCCATGGCTAGCAAACGGCACCCTCAAAGAGAATATCCTCGGAGCAGAAGGGTATGTGGAGGAGTGGTACCTTAAAGTGATTGCCGCTTGTGGTCTACAAGATGATCTTAAGCAGCTACATCAAGGTGACCAGACCCTGATTGGTAGTAATGGCATCTCACTAAGTGGGGGACAAAAGCAGCGACTGGTAAGCACCTTTCCATATCTGCCCTCCGTGGTCTAATGTGCAACTCAAACAGGCATTGGCGCGTGCTATCTATTCACAAATTAGCGTAATGCTTCTAGATGACATTACCAGTAGTATAGACGCCGTTACCGAGGAGAGAATTTTGTCACAAGTACTGGGGCCACAGGGGCTAACTAGGATGCTTGGAGTGACGGTGGTAATGACAACAAACTCGAGTAGGTTCTCACACCGTCCGAGATATCACGATGCATGCTAAATGTGGCCATCTTTCAAAAAGCTCGCGCATTACCATTAGCAGATCATATCATCGTTCTAAATGCAGAGGGATCAATTCTCGCACAAGGGCAATTTGCCCATGTTCAGGACTATCTCCACTACACTCATAACCAAGAGCGCAAAATGAAACCATCAACCGCGGTTATGGAGGCTACGGCGGCGCCCTCAGCGCAGCACCATGTACTGGATTCTGATGAAAAGAATATTGAGCAGAATTGTCACACTGGGCTGTTCACAACCTACAAGTACTACCTCTCGACCGCACCCATCTGTGCATGGTGTGTATTTTATATGTCGCTAGCCATATATGTCTTTCTGCAGGTCTTCCCAAGTAAGTACCTGGCCCCTCTTCGGTGTGTCGAATACAATCCTAAACGCGAGGTTCTTGCAGCTGTATGGTTGAAATGGTGGGCAGCAGACAATGATAAACAGCCAAATGTCCACTGGCATATGCGCGTGGGAGTATATTGGTGCCTGGGGATTTTGGGAATTGCTTTTCTGATGTTTACTGCATGGTACCACAGCTGCTTAACCCTGAATCATTTATCAAAGGGTGGTATCTGACGGCTATAGGTGTCTTTTGAGGGGTGTCATGCAGAACACTATGCGAACCATACATTCTCGACTTCTGCAGACGGTTTTGCTGTAAGCATGCGTGGCATCCCAATTCGTGCCCTTCTAACGTAGTACTTTAGCGCGCCAATCTCTTTCTTTTCTTCGACCGACATGGGAGAAATTCTCAACCGGTACAGACACGTCTATCACTTCCTTCTCTTTTCTCGAGCAGTTTTCATTAATGACTGACAACCTTCCACGAGCTAGGTTCAGTCAGGATTTAGAGCTGATTGACTTTGAGCTTCCTATAGTTACATTAAACACATCTCTTGGTAAGACATATGGCACCGCTTTCTCAAGTATCTCATAACGACGGTGATGCTCATCATTTACCGTTCAGCTTTATTCCTATGCATCGGACAGTTGATCGTCATTTCTGTGTCTGCGAAATACATCACGGCAACCTTGCCAGCATGCCTCGTGGCATACTACTGCATACAAAGATACTACATTCGCACATCGCGCCAGCTGCGGGTCATGGAGATCGAAGCCAGATCCCCACTATTTACAAATTTCATGGAGACGACGGTCGGGCTTGCAACAATCCGAGCGTTCGGATGGCAAAAGGAATATAAGGCGATTAACCAGACATGCCTGCACAACTCGCAGAAGCCATACTACCTACTCCTATCGATTCAAATGTGGTTGAGTGTAGTGCTTGATATGTCAATAGCGGGCTTCGTGGTGGTCCTGATGGGGATCGCCGTTGCTACTATGGGGCATGCGTCTCCCAGTTCTATTGGGCTGGCCCTAGTCAACGTCGCATCCCTCAGCACCTCCATTAAGAATTTCATTGCGTACTGGACCTCTCTAGAAACATCTTTGGGTGCTATAACTCGTGTCAAGGACTTTGTGGAGGGCACACGCTCAGAGCATCTCCCGGGAGAAACTTTCAGTGTCCCGGAACAGTGGCCCAACTTCGGGTCAATCGAGTTTCGAGCGGTGTCTGCGTCCTACAAGTGAGTTTAATCCATAATCATAATCTTTGCGGGACAAGTGGGCCAGGCTAATGTGGAATCGTGGAAGTCAATCTGATTTAGCTATGAAGAACGTCTCCTTGACAATTCGCCAAGGTGAGAAGATCGCTATATGCGGTCGTACGGGCAGGTATGTAGCAGATGCTTCTCCAAGTACAATCGTGGAACTGAGTCCGTCGCAGTGGTAAGAGTACATTGATATCTACGTTATTCCGCACCGTCGAGATCATAGACGGCCGTATCCTTGTAGATGATCTAGACATTGCCACCATTCCTCGCGAACGGGTGCGGTCATCCATTATCGGCATTCCCCAAGACCCATATGTCTTCGATCAGAGTAGCGTGCGGGAGAATGTCGACCCCTACAGCAAGCACTCCAATGAAAGCATCATAGATGTACTCAAGAAGGTCAGACTTTGGAGTCTAGTCGAAGCAGGGGGTGGCCTTGACATTGTCGTCAGCCCAGATATCTTTTCCGACGGGCAGAGGCAGATACTCTGCTTAGCTAGAGCAATGCTGCGTGATGGAAACATTGTTGCCTTTGACGAAGTTACTAGTCGGTGAGTTAGGAAAAAATAGCTTCCACTCTATGGCCATGCGCATGCAGTAACTAATTTCATGATTCATTGGGGAACAGAATCGATAGAATTACAGATGATTTCATGCAGGACGCGATCCGTCACCATTTCAAGGACCACACCGTTCTCACAGTAACCCACCGGCTTGACACCATCATGCTTTATGAACGAGTTCTAATGATGCATGACGGTGCGCTTATTGCTGATGGGCCACCCACGGTTCTCTTGCATCAATGTCCCGAGTTCCGTGATATGTATGACACTTTCAACGACTCCCAAGTACCATAGGTCTACGGGTGTGTATGTGCTATGGTATCAAAGGTATACATACAAATCATAGAGGATATCCCTATAGGAGCCTTTCTCTGGTCAAGGAATCGTTGTTAAACAGTAGTCCTAGAATTCGGTGTCCAGAAAGTGATTTGTGGCGGCTGAGTCGCCGCCATTCTAACTGTAGGCAATCGTAGTCTGCCTCATGTACCAGGAATACAAAATGCGTCTCTCTGGAGAGCTTGGGTAAAATGCCCCAACAGAATCATGATGGAATAAAGTTAAATTAGATTTGCAGAACAGAGTCCGGAATAGTACTAGGAATAGATTGCCAGCCAGCGCCAGCCATCCCTTTAGAGAAGGACGAAAACGGAAACCAGGCCTTGACGCAAGGGATGACTAGAGAAGACAACATTCCAGGGAATGGTAGATCTAACCTCTGCAGCATCTCGGCTGTATTCGGACAGGGAACATTGATTGATTGATGAGATATCAAGCACGATGTGGAGCACTCGGAACGGAATGAATGAAAGCGTTAGGTTATATCAGTGTACCAAAATAGATATGGGCCCCGTGATCACATAAACACCATGGACCTACCGGGTGTGCCAGTATGATGCTTAAGCGCCACTTCCAACTAGCGTGTTAATTCTTATGGAGCCTATTTGAATTCTGGACTCGCCTTCATAGTTCATGTCTTTGGGTTCCTTAAAGGATTAACAGAGAAACAACGTCGGGTTCTACCATGACACGCACGACCTCGGCAACTGGAGTGGCAGAATCCCACGATGGGAGAAAATGGACTGTGGACAAAAGTCTCATTTTGCTCCTCGACGATGTTGCTGAGCGATTTCCTCACCAGGAAGCCGTGGTATCTCTCCATCAACGAGACCGATTCGGGCTCGGCGGTGATGCTACCAATGTTGACAAACCTCTTTGTTGGACATACTCCCAATTAAAAGCTGCAAGTGAAACCCTAGCAGCCTCTTTATCGGCTCAAGGCGTCGCTCACGGGAGTCAAATCATTGCCATCGTCTACAACGAGGCTGAGTGGGCGCTACTCTTCTGGGCAACAGCCCGGCTCTCTTGCCAATTTGTACCATTGGATCCGCGACTGTTCAATCAACATGCAGACGCCGTTTATCTACTGCGTAAAATCAATGCCGCTGCGATATTTGTGTCAGACAACATCATTTCCCAGCAGGTCGACGAAGCTCTAAAATCTGTACCAACTCTCCATCCGTCGAAGTGTATCATAAACTGCACAGACAGTGCCCCACCGAACGGATGGACTACTTTAAGCAGGCAAATGCTGGAGGGTTGTCTTGCTCTCCCTATTTCCGACCCAAACCCCCGGCCAGATTGCACCGTGCTAATCCTATTCACCAGCGGCACGGAATCACTCCCCAAGGCGTGCCCCCATACCACTATCAGCATCGGTACCCCGAGCCTAATGCTGGTCGATGAATGGGGTTTAGGCCCAAGGGACAGCCTTTGTCAACACCTGCCGTGTTTCCATATCTTCAACATTGTGGTAAGCCTCGCTTTCTGGCTCGCTGGTGGTACAGTCGTCTTTCCGAGCGCATCGTTCAACCCGGCGGCCTCCCTAGATACTTTCAGAATACGCTCCCGAGTCCATGTAGCCTGTGTTGCAACTATGGTACAGGCCTTAATCGCGCATATAAGGAGCTCCGGTTCCTATTTTTGTTCCCCATTCGCGGTAATTCTGGGTGGAGCTCCTATCACGCCTGATATCCTGGATCTTAGCAAGTTGCTAGGTGCTAAGAGGATTGTGGCAGGCTACGGTACGACGGAGGCCGTAGCGACGCTGATGCGCTTGGTAAATGCAGAAACCATGGCGTCCACCGAGGGGGACGTATGTCTTGGAAAGCCTCAGGCAGGAGCTTCGATGCGAATCTGTCAGCCTGGTAGCCGTATTCCTATTCGCTGTGGGCAGCTGGGTGAGTTGCACCAAGGAGGGCTTCCCCTGATCAAAGGGTACTTAGGCTCGACTGCAGAGCAATCGTCCAATTTCTACGAGGAAGATGGAATAAATTGGATGGCAACCGGTGATCAGGGATACATGGACGATGAAGGACAAGTGTACCTTCTCGGTCGGTACAAAGATCTTATAATCAGAGGTGGCGAGAACATCTCTCCCGTCAAAATCGAGCAATGCATAGGGAAACTCCCTGGGATAAAAGTAAGCGTTACTTCTTTATTTGGCTATCTTCGCCCAGATCTAATAGGTTCACTAGGCTGTGTATGTCGTTGGAATACCGGATCCGATTGCTGGTGAAGTGCCGATTGCGGTGATTAAGCAGGACGAGGACAAAAATAGGGCTTCCGCTCTGGCTCTTCAGTCCAGCGTGGCGTCCCTGCTCGGGCAATCGTTCTCGCCCACTCTCATTCTAGACCTACAAAGAGACCTTGGGATGGACAGCTATCCGACAACTACATCAGGGAAGGTCCGAAAGACTACCCTTCGTCAATGGGTCGTAGATTATGTGGGAAAGCTAGATGCTCCAAGGCCTTCATCCTCGGACTTACCTACGGAGCTTACAGCGCTCTGGCTTGCGGTAAGTGGTCTAGGGCCACAGGAAGTTGACATGGACACTCCGATACTGGCTTTCGCGGACAGTATCATGATAATTCAGTTCCTGTACCTGGTGAACAAAAGGAAACTAGGTCGACTCACGCAGCAAGATATTATGGGGGCGAATACGATTCGAAAGCAAGCCAAATTACTCTCCATCAGGAAAGAGCACATTGGTGAGATCTCTGGGATGAAATCTCCCCAGAATGGTGCGCAAGGCAATTTGAAAAATGTGCTTGAACATCACCGAGCCAAGGAAGTGGCCTCATCTATATTGACACCATTAGGATTCGACTGGGATGATGTTGAGGAAGTCATTCCAATGACCGACTACGTCAAGCATTTCTCAAGCGATAGGTGTAGACCAAGCTCTTGGAACCTCCGGGCGGCGTTTGTCACGAATATCTCCATAGATGTGGCCGGTATGGAGGCAGTATTACGCCTTTGGCTTCAACGTCACCCGTTGTTGCGTGCAACAACTGCCAAATTCAACGAAGAACTGGAGCTTTACCTAGTCATGCGGTTGAGTCAACCGTGGTTGAGACTTCAAATTATCCATGGTGGCGAGGTGGAGGATGCTAATGGTGTAGAAATGTACGGACTGAACGACCCTGCCTTTGACTGGGTCAATCAATCTGTCGGGCCGCTCTTCAAGGCCACGATTCTCCGTATCCGGGACTCATCGAAGGTTGGGCTGGTCCTGCACTTCCACCACGCCATCTTCGATGGCCTTACCCTCTTTTCTTGGGCCCGGGACTTAAAAGAGCTCCTCAGAAGTCAGGACCAGTGCCCGGTATACTATCTTCCCTACCGTGATTTCGCAGAACATTACCAACACTACCGAACCAGCGTAGCAGCTGAGAAGGCGGTCGACTTCCATGTTCAAAGGCTTCGAGGCTTGTCACTGTCTTCAGATTCATTATGGCCTCCACAGAAAGTACCAGGCTGGATGAAAGGGGATGCCCAGGGTTGGACTCCGCCGGATCATTGGGCTGGGGACCGTGTATTACTGGATGGTGAACAGAGCCGCGGAGCGCAAGGGATCAATCGCTCTATTCACCTATCGCAACTGTCCGAAATGCGGAAGGCCTACGAGATCACTCCTCCTACCATCGCCAAAAGTGCCTGTGCATTGGTTAATTTGCACCTCACAGGACAAGAAGAAGCTCTCTTTACGGGCGTCGATTCAGGCAGATTTTGGCCCATCCCGAATGCCGACGTAAATGCTAGTCCATTCGAAATCGATGGGCCTACAATGACCTTCTATGCCAACCGCATTCGCCTTCTGCCTGGTGAAACTGCTCACGACTTTCTGAAGAGAATGCAACGAGATCAAGGTGAGATATCAGTTCACGCACATGCTCCCCTTGACACCATAAAGGGTAAGCTCGAAGAGATAGACAGCAGTACGGGACCGGCTGATGTGGCGATGTTGAACGACCTCTTCCACAGACAGACTTTTAACTGGCTCATGCAGCATTACACGGAATCAGATTCTGATCCCATTCGCCTCGTTCAAAGTGTAGGCAGGACTGACCTTGGATTCATGTGGTTTCCTTCTCTCCTACCAAATGATGTGTTGGAATTGAATGTCACCTGGGACGATTCCCAACTGCGATCGAAGGAGGTTTATGATGTCACGACGAAATACATGTGTGCTGTTGCATGGCTGTCTGATCCTGACAATATGAACAAGCCGGTCACGGAATGCCAATTCGAGGGGTGCGATGGGATTAGCTACTGGGTGTCCGACAAGTTTCATCGGTAGTTCGCTTGTTCGGCAGAGTCAGGAGGTGCAATGCAAATTAAGGCAAAACGGGAACCGGGGCTCAGTCCGAAAATGAATCTACGAGGATAATCAGAAGGGAATATGTATCTTGATATCATTGCTGTGCATATTTATATAATAGACAAATTTAACATCAGCCACGTATGTACTTTTCTTAGAGCCACGATAGCTATTATATGTAACATCAGTGGGCTCTGGCCCAGTTGTTGTCTCACGTCGCAAGTCTTGACTCTTCGTATATCGTCGTTCAAAAGATTATGATCTTTCCAGGAGCACATCTCGGCCAACTCCAAGACAGCTCGACGGTGGAGAACATGCCTCGAGCACTGCTATTGGCGTGTTCGTAAACCGTACCCGCCAAGAGCTAGTACTATAGCTGTGGGGGCCAAAGGTCCAGTTCCCAAACACCAGTATCCTAAAAACCTAGCATCCCAGGACAGTGAACTTGAGTGATCCTGTGATCCAGCTGATGAGTACTAGACAAACTCTTAATTGCTTAACAGATTGGCAAATCCCAGTACTCATCCAGCTCTTCCTTCACGCCAATCCTACCCCGTGTGACAGCCAGAAACATGGTGGATCCCGCCAGCCGCCCAAGTTTGAGTGGACATTAAGTAGTAGGGATGCTGAGCTTCGGGGGATCCCCAAGCCACCGAGTTTAGCCATAAATAACCCGGAAAGGAACGAGAGATCCACCACGCGCTACGCAAATGCCCAGAAATCCCGTCCCGGTGTCCTGATCATCTACAGCCAAGCTATTTACCATAAAGGGAGTCATCAGGAAGGGTTGACAGACATCATGTGATGCCCTTGGCCCCATACGCGGCCGCCAATTCGGTGATCATCCATCACGATGGAGATATAAATAAAGCGGCGTCTCCTCCCGTGAAGATATATAAATATAGACTGACTAGCCTCTGCCTCGCCGTCACCATTCTTCGCTTTATATCCACTCGGATCTAAACCAAAATGGCAACACGATCCCCAACCCGCTTATTCCTCACCCTCACAACCCCTCCCCTGGTAATAGCGGGTTACAGCACGCATCACTGGCTCAATAACCTGGAGGCACGATACCCACCCATCGCCCCAGATAGATCAAGCACAGAACTCCTCCGCACACCCGCCAACCCGGTAATTCAACATGTCCCACACATCGACATCTACTCCGCCCGTATCCCGCTCCGCGCCTTGCAAGCGCGCATCAAGCACCCAGCGGACGAAACCAAACCAACAAAACAAGATCTCAACACCGCATGGGCACAGTCCCTTTTAAATTGTAACCTTCTTCGCCTGGAAGCGAAATTCATCGGTCTGTTCCGCACGGGAAAATTCAACCCTGGAGATACGGGGACCAGTCCGGCGGGATTCAGCCCCGAACCGGAAACGGGGGCTCCGCGTGAGCTTCTAAATGGGATTATGACTGTCGTTCGGGAGCCGGTGGGTGAGGAACCTTTGTTAGTGACATGGGGGATGCCAGATGAGCCGCGGGTATTCTTTGAAAAGATTGCTCGGTGGGGATATCCGTGGCGGTTGATGACGGGGGGACGGCATGAAATGAGCGTTGAGGGGCCGTTTGAGGGGGAGGGTGACGAGGAGAGTCAAGGGCCATTTGTTGAGGTTAGATTTGCGTCGGCGCATGCGTATGAGGTTGTGGAGGAGGAAGGGGAGTTGTGGGAACAGAAGACTATTCCGAAGTGGACTGGACGGTTGCATCGGGTATATGCGAGGCTTTTGTTGGATACTGCTGTGAGGGAGTTGGAAGGTGGGAGGTGAGTGGCTTTCGGTGTTTGATGTCTGGACTTTGTTCTGTATGTGAGTCTATATGGTTTGGTGTCATTGCATTTGAGCGTTGGAAGCGAGATTTTGATAGAGTAATACTTAGCTACGCCGTTTAGCGGCGAAGATGTTTGGAATTGTGGTTATACTGGAATACGATTTCATGACGTATGGGCTTTCTTTACTCTACAGCCTTGGATGCCACGATTCTCCTGGATCCACCCTGCACCAAAATCCTCTGGCCTGGAATGACATACCCCGGGCTTCAAGATCAAGCAATTCCTTCCATATTCCTGCCCGCTTAATACAGAACGATGAAGGGAGCTTTGTCGCGGATCTAATGTCAACTATTCCCTTATGTTGGACCGATGCAGGTAACTAATCAGCCCTGCGCCATGTTCAATAATTGAAGGCACTCCAGATGAATAGTTCCTAATGGGTGAGTCAACTAAAGAAAGTGAAACTTAATGGCGCTGAACAATACCTATGGATTAATATATTCGCCTCTTCCCCCTAACTGTGGGAGCGAGGTAGCCAACAGAGTACTCAAATTAAATAGAGATCTCTAATAAGGTGATTCTAGAGATTACTCAAGGCTTTTCCTCGCGTACGGCAATGTGCTATGATGGAGAATAGTCGATTCGTAAGATAGTATTCAATGGATGGAGCCTTTATTCATGTTATTTCTGTCCGAAATTCTCGATAGAAATTCATCTAAGTATTGAAGCCCGCCTACGATGCTATTCACAGCCCTAAGTCACTACGTAGGAAGCCTACACTATAAAAGCGCCCCCACCTCTACGCCCGTCCTTTTCTTGTTCTTACCTTTGTAAACTCCTCAATCATCCACTTGGTTTTCTTTCAAGAAACTATTTTATCTTATTATGTTTGACTACGACCTATCCTTTGACTTGAAGCATTTAGGTCTACGTACTCTCCAACTGTTGTAGCTTGAATACAGCTTGGGCCTGCAAGTACTCACACGTATTCTTCCCGGCCACAATGTGGAGTACAATGACCTGATTAAATATATAGGCCACACTTGCTTTCAAACACCCCAACACCATTAAGCGCATAATCCAAATAGGTAAGTCGTACGTCCAGATCTTGCTAACCAATAGAAGATTACCAGCTCAAGGAGCATGGGCGAGACGGCTAATATTCGACAGATTCAGTGAAGCGACAGTGTTGGCCCTGCTCTCTTCATACAAGAGCACAGGTCTCCAAAACCTTTTTAGTGGACAAGAAACCTCAACGTATCTTCATTGCATTTCAACGCGTTCACCAACGTGGAATCCCCTCCGGGCTCCCCCTTGCTACCATCGGGCAGCTCCTCCCCTCCTGCGGCTGCTCCTCTGGCCCATGAAGGAAAGGAGCTCGCCGCAAGTTTTTCCAAGACGAAGAAGACGGTGACGAGGATGCCGCCTCCTAGTTTTTGCAGTGTCTCCGCTATCCTGACCGGGTCCCGCAGCATGAGAGTGCTGTGTGTGCTCGGCTCCCGGGCCGTTTGGCTTGCGTGCGTTGTCAAGTTGGCCATCTCGCGTGCCCCCTGGTCCGTTTTCTTTTCTGATACGGTTATGTCTTTGGGTGCTTTGTTAACAGCTTTTCCTTTTAGGCCCCCACTAGTTCATATCGTTTAAGCACAAAGATAATACTAGGATAACTGCGTCAATTATTGCCTATGAAGATGTGCATGTTGGGGTGAAGCCGGGGTGCAAGGCGGTTTTTTGCACAACGTGGGCCAGGTAATGGGGACTATTTGCGCTGAAGCCGACGTTGGTATTTGTTATGCGGTTTATAAGTCTACCAATGATAGCAGTATGGGAAAAAAGGGCCCTGACATCATATTGATGACTGCCTCTGGGGATCTGAGAATTGTTGGTGGACTGAAAACACTATGGATAGAAGAGCATGGCCTCCACCGTGCTCTCCAGCCTAAAGGATATCGACTACCCCAGGTAAAGGGATCTTCCCTTCCTCCTCTTTTCCCCGAAGCTTTCCTGTCATACTTTCCTTTCTTCTTATTTTTGGGTTGACTCTTCAAATGTCTCCTGGTCCTTATCCTAGCGGCGTTGAAAATGGAGCCCCTGTCAGGTGATTCAGAAGCATCTGTTGTCCCATTGCCTTCAGTGTTGTCTTTTCCCAGTGTTATCCATCTAATCCTTCTCAAAGCTACCTAAAATTGTTACTGCTTCCTCGATAAATGTAATCCTCTGAATGAAGGTTGGTCAAATATCAATATATAACTCTATAACTATCAGACTATACAAGCAGCTATCTATATCACCGCATCAAAGCATGTAATAGAATAGTCTAGGGGGTCTAATTCTACTAAACCTATTAGTCAGACCTATCCTCCAAGTAATCATCTAGTTACGACAGTAATTAGTGATAAATGGCGGCTCAGTACCCTCTGCATATTCATAGGAGAATAGCTACTAGCAACACTACTACAATGTCCTTTCAAATTCTCGATATCAACTCAATATGTACTGTTAACTATCCCCAATAAACGAAATCAACCCATTAAACCCTCATTCAACTCATACATCCATTAAAACCAACCCATCCACAGACTATACAGAACAAACTAATCACACTCCTCCCCCTTAGGAACAGCCCTCCACCCCTTCCACCCCTCATACTTAACGCAAACCGCCCAACCCCCCCGAATCTGCCCCATAAACCCCTCAGAATCACAATCCCCAGTTTTATACATGCACAGATCAAAGCTTGGCTCGCTGGGACTCTTCCACGAGACCGTATCCACGATACTCAGATTTAGACTGTTTACCGCAGTCAAATCATCACAGGCTCGCTCCGACACGCCAGATGAATGGTAGACGCTGATGTCGATATTGGAGTTGTTAGGTTTGCAGCCTGGCTTGAGGAGGCGGAGATCCCACTTTTTGTTTTTTTGGTTTGTTATGTTAGTATAGGCTTGGATATAGTTGGGGGGATAAGAGGGGTGGCTAGGGTTAGTTACGTTTCGGGGCTTGAGAGTGTCTAGCGTGGAGGCGGTGTCTTGGGCGGTTGCCAGTGCGGTGGGGAGGGAGAGGAGCAGCGGGAGGAGTGTGTACCAGTGGAAGTACATTTTGTAACCGAGGTATTGATGGCTGAAAGGGGTTTGCTTCTCGGGTATTAGGTGATTAAGTAAAAATGGGGAAAGTTTGCAGATCAGGAACCAGGTTAGGGACTTATTTATAGGAAGAAAAGAATAGGGGTTATTTTTTATGTTTTCATTTTTCAGCTGACTCTCGGACCTTAATCGATCACTAATGCGGGTACACGAAACACGGCAAATGGCAAAGCTCCAGGCTCTCGTATAAATGTACTGAACGACAGGGACTAGATTCAGGGCAATATGCAATGCAACCCTCGTTTCATGGTCCAGATGGTTCTATTAGTACATACATCAAACATGCAGAGTATTGGTCAAGAAAAAAAAAATACAGCCCATTTCCTTCTATAACATGTCCCGGTCCCCTATTTTTGGGCTTTTTTGTTTTCCTTTTCTCTATGTTTCGAGTTTCATGGTCTAATTTCTGCTATTGGGGGACAGCCGCCACGCCCGCAGGGGAAGTCCCTGCAATTTCATCACCGCGGGTCGGATAAATAAAAAGAAGGTCACCGTTCCAACCAGCACACACAGGATGTTCGTCATGTAGTAACCATCCCGGAGGGTATGGCAGGAGCCGCCGCCATTTGTGCAACGAATCCGGTCGGGTTCCAGCGCGCAAGAGAACGGGGAAGTGACCAGCTCCCCTTTCAGTTGGTCGGCCGAAGGAGGAACGCTGGGAGGGGTGCAGGTCGCCTCGGTGAACATGTCCACAAGCTTTAGGATGAAGTAGCGTGGGAAGGTACCGCCCAGGTTGGAGACACTGTGCGAGCCAGTTAGTTGGTTCATACGGTTACACCAATTTCATGTCGCGTCCAAGGGGCAAGAAAAAGCAAAAGAAAGAAAGGGCGGGAAACTCACGTTGCAAGCATGGTCATGTAAGTCCCTCCAATCGTAGGATCGGAAATCCGCGCATGGAACGCAGACACCGCGACGAACATGACCGTATTCATAAAGGTCGAAAGGACGTGCTCTCCAATGACCGTCAAGAGGTACCAGAAAGGGACTTCCGATGCCGCCGGATAAATCATGACCGTCACCTGCGCCAGAACTGCCGCCGCCAGTCGTCCCATAAATGCCCAACACCACAGGCGCATGGGGGTATACTCCGTGGACCACTTGCCCGCATAGTAGCCCAAGCCAATCTCGAATGGGAAGTCAATCAACACGACCAACGCCATGTTGTCTTGGCCGAATCCCTTATCCAATAACTTCAAACTGGTCACCCCGTCGTTAGCCTGAAATCCAATTTTGGCAATCAGGTGCACCAAAATGATCGTCTGAACGTTCTTGAGTTTGAGCACGCTCCACATGCTCTTGTACACGTCCGAAATACTGTCCCGCTCCTGTGTTTTCTCTTCCTTCTTCAGGAGGGCCAGGCCGAGCGTCACAATCAGGTACGCCCAGCCCCAGAATGTCAGGTATGTGCCCAACGACAGGAGACCGCCCGGCGCCGGGGTAGAGCGAAACCAGCGATTGGCGAAATCCTCCGAGTTGAACGCCAGAAACACCGTGTACGACAAGAAGTGACCAGCCGTCAACCCAACCGTCTGTGCAGTCGACGCGTAGGAGATATTCGGTGGGGACATGAGGGTGATGGCCCATCCGTCCACTGCAATGTCCTGCGTGGCGCAGAAAAGCACCAACACGAACCACCAGTATGTAAAGTTCCAGACCCCAGCGCCTCCGTTAGCGCCCGCCTGCACCATCATATCGCCAATCCGCCCGCCCAGATAGATCATGGCCAACCCGGCAATAGCCTGAACCGGGGTGATCCAGCTCTTGCGTCGGCCAAATCTCCGGCTCCATACCGCATCCACAATGGGGCTCCATAGCAGTTTCAGCGAATAGGGGTACGAAGCAAGGGAGAAGACACCGATTTGGCCGTAGGACAGGTAGGGCTTGAGTAGGAACGGGACCGATCCTGTGGCTAGGCCCATGGGCACTCCCTGGAGGAAGTATAGCACACATAATAGCAGAAAGTTCCTCTTATCACTTGGAGGGAGGTTATCGAAACTTGTCGTAGTTAAAGACGGGGTGACCGGGGTGACCGGGGGGTCGTGGTCTAAGGAGAAACTCGGTCGGGACATAATACGGGAGGCTTGTGCGGACGACGACGATTCGATAGAGGTGTCCCTCTTACGCATTTCAATGTTGGAATTCATTCCGTCCCTCGCATGACCGTTCTGGCCGGTCGCGATCTTCAGGGTCGGCTTGGAGCGACGTTTGGACACCGTGCGGTCCTTGCGCTTCATGGGTTCGCACCAAAACGGTCTGTCGCCGGAGTCGCGTCTTGCGTCGTTCGTTTAGGTCCTAGGGAAGCTGATGAAGGAAAATTATCAAAGGAATTTGGTCGTTGGCGCGTCAGACAGGGTTCTTAGGATGTCCCTGGTTAGTTCTGCATAACTCTTCGGGTTGGTCGGCTATCGAACAACGTGGACCTAAAAGGAGAGACGATGGTGAAAAGGAAGAGTGGAGATCTAGCTCAAACGAGAGTATCAGGTGGATTTTTAAATTGGGATCCGTTCAAGGGATTGTTCCGAGTTTCAAGAAAGGCGAAAGGTTCGAGGAAGTAAAAGGTGTCCTCAACTTTAACTGGTTTTTAAACCCAAAGGGGAAAGTTTGACTTCCCCGGGAGACCCACCTGATCGGCATGTTCCCATTGGTCCGAGCTTCTGCAGAAGAACATCTGCAGAGCTTCTATATTTTTCTACTGCTTTTGCTATTGCTCTGTTACTATAAACATCTATGAATGTGTATCTTCTATTACTTATCTTGACTTGTTCTTTCTCACCAAGGATTAGTACTAATCTACTCATTTCCCCGACCTGTCGCGAGTAACAAATCCTTCACCCGCTCACGCCCGTTAACCACCGCCTGAAACAATGGTGTCCGGCCCAGGAGGTCCTTTGAGTCGACATCAACATGCCCAGTATCGAGCAACAGCTTGACCACTTCCTCGTATCCATTTGTTGAGGCCCAGGCCAGTGGTGTAAGCCCCTTAGCATCTCTTGAGTCCACGTCAACCTGTCCGGTTTCGAGCAAAAGCTCGACCACGGTCTCATGTCCATTTCCTGCAGCCCAGGACAGCGGGGTTCTCCCATCTATGTCTTTTGAATCGATATCAACCTCTTCGGTTTCGAGTAACAAGTTGACAACGGCATCATGCCCGTTCTCAGCCGCCCGCGAGAGCGGCGTCCGACCACCAGTGTTTTCTCTTGAGTCCGCATCAGCCTGCCCAGTTTCAAGTAAGAGCTCCACCACTGCCTCATAGCCCATCTCCGCCGCCCACGATAATGGCGTGGAGCCGGTACAATCTTTTGAGTCCACGTGTACCTTGCCAGTTTCAAGGAGAAGCTCTACCACCATCTCGTGACCCGATTCCGCGGCCAACGATAGTGGTGTTGCCAATGTATAATCTCGGGAGTTCACATCGACATGTCCTGTTTGGAGCAAAAGCATAACCACACGGTCATATCCATTCTCCGCTGCCCAGGCTAACGGCGTTCGGCCCATGTCAAACTCTTGTGACTCTATATCAACCCGTCCGGTTTCAAGTAATAGCTGGACCACCTCTTCATGTCCTTCCCTTGCTGCCCAGGATAGCGCGGTTGAGCCAGTTTCATCCATTGTATCCACGAGAGCGCCCTCCTGAATGCTGACCTGTGCTGTGGCATACATTCCGTATCTTGCAGCCCACAGCAGAGCTGAGCCTCCTGAGCTCCGTAAATTGTATCGGTACAAGTATGGGTTCATGACAGCGTGAAGCAGGCGGTTGACTTGGCATAGAGCATTGATGTCACTCTCTGCCTCAAGGCAGTCGGCAACCAACACCAGAAGCTCAAGAGGCAAGTGAAATAACGACATCGGCTCTTCTTCCGAGGATGTGAGGGTAAGGAAGCCGAACGGCGCAGGTATGAGCGCCTCAGATGCACGGCAGAGGGAGTTGAGAGTCGTCATGGGCTTCGGATTAGGTAGGGGTTAAAGATGAAATACAACAGCAGCTCGATTTCGATACGAGCGGCCTGCGTCTTTTCCGTCACCGAGGACTTATTCAATGCAATATTGCAAACGAAATTGCTTGGGGTCTCACAACCTCTCGCCTAATGTCTCACTCCTTATAACCCTCCCCTCCCACCAGTTGTTGTAACTGGTAACTAAATTGTTTACCACTGACTAAGCTTCTGACGAACTAGCTATTGTGTTAGCTGGCGTACTACATTCCTCTCAAGGAAGGCGTTGGACTCATCATGATGGGAAAACATCACCGCTTCCACCGGGACACTATGGCCTCTGATTGGCCAGAATGGGTTGTAAAGTCGGTATGCAGCCCCTGACCCATCTTTTTAGGAGGTGGGCACTAAGAAGAGGAGTGCAGTGCACTATCGACCTCGGGCATCCATCCGGACTGCTCAGACTGTCGACTGTTATCATTCCCTCATTCTTGAAGTTGTGTAACCAGCAAGGCAAACATGGTTGGTCCCTATGCCCAATACCTACAATGGTTATTCATTGGATTTCTAAAGGAGCTCTTTCTCAAAACTACTCGGTGAGTGACTGGTTAATTACTTATCATTTGTCGTGTTGATGCCCTAGTTTTGATCTAGACAAGCACTGATTCTGGCGGTACTTATTGAGAACCACTCAAATATATAAACCGTTAGCCCTAATCCGACTTTCAAGGTTCGCATCACTCTTCACTACAATCGTTCATAGATACAATAGTTTACCTTTAGCCACCCCTGAGTTATTTACCTATTTATCTTCGGTTTTTCTCAGACAGCATGATTTCCTTTGCACACGTCTGAACCTATCCAGAACCCCTCATCCACCGGAAGAACGAGGAATCCTTTGATCCACACCAGCCAAGACCCTAGGACTTCTCCAGAAAACTTACCCCCATCATATCTATTGCTTTAGCGCAAGGAACGGACCCTTTCGCAGGCAACCCCATAAATTGGCGCTGTCGACTACTTGACCTACGTAGTAGTACTGTACCCTCCACATCCTAATGGCGCTTCTAGGGAACAACCCTAGATACTAAAAACCAAAACAACAGCACCAAGTAACAATGCCAGCACAAACCCCAAACAAAACTGACCGCAAGCTCGGGCGCCTTCTAAATCAAGCCGGCCGCCACACATGGCACTACCTAGAAGACGACGCAGTAGCCTAAAACTGGTCCCAACCCCAGCCAACGAATACTACCTCGGCCTTGCTCTCATACATACACACGCCCCATCCATCCATACCATAGCCCCATGCAAAGACCACTGACGAATGCAATAGAACTTCTGAAGGCCGGGAAATCTGCTCTACATACGGCGCAATGTTTGCCTTGGAAAGTCTGGCATCGGAGGGGGAAACTTACCAAAACAGCGAATATGCTAAGAAAATTTGTCATTTTTACTAGATAAGCAGAGAGAGAGAGAGAGAACGGTGGCTAGTCTGAAGGTTGCCAAGTAAGCAGCCCTCTTACCTATAGTCAGGCATATCTCTCGGTATTTTGCTAGCAAGATAGCAGAGCTGCCGACAGGTCAAGTACATACACCAAGCACCCCAGCGGCTGTAGAGTTGCGCCAACTGCTTATGCAGTCATCGAGTTGCTTTCGGCAGAGTGTATATGCTACGTCAACACTAGGACAAGCGTCACCTTTCTAAAATCAATATATAGCCAATACTTCGAACTCAACATTAATAGGCAATATATATGCCATCCTACTTTAAATACGTCATTGCGCACAAGTTAACCTACTACTACATATCTAAGCCTACAAGCCACTCATCAAATCCCTTCATCCACTTCCTATACGGGATGCGGACGTATACAGGAACAATGACGTATAAACACGCCAACATCCCTTTTAAAAAAAGGATAAACATCCCTTAAAAAGGGTGTTAATGTAAGTAGTTGTCGGTCTATGTGTATTCAATAGCCTACCGGGAGTAGCTGCCGCTGACATCATGCGCGCACGGTAGTCCCTTGGGACATATAGATCTCAATCCAAGGGCCTAGTACACCACGCCATCAGCGGCGGCCATATACGTCTACTTCAGCATAGCAGCAAACCTTGTTCTTTTAGCTATAGGCATGGCGTTTGTGACCCATGGAATGAGTTCTCCTTGACATCACTGGCACTCTGCTGCATACATCATTTGGTTTTCCGGTTTGCGGCCGTAAACTACTACCCTTAATGATGTCAGTGTTTACATTCTACGAAAGCATGAGCAGATGGAAATGGGGGATGGGGTATGTACTTCTCTTGGTAGGCATGGATACTGGGATCTCTAAGTCCATGGCGCATGCGCGCAAGGTAAACCTCTACTTCTGCACGCGTCCACTGCGATCAAGTTAGCTCAGTATTTCACAATAAAACAGTTATGGAAAGAAAGGGAAAAGACCAAGACAGCAGAATAGATGGAAACCAACATTTAAAACCTTAGTCAAAAGCATCATAGTCCACCCATCAATGCCCGTCTCCCACTCCAACCGATTATACTTCCCCAACACCTTCAACCGTTCATCCTTCGCCCACGGGCCGATAGGACACTTAAACCGATGCTCTTGTACGTCGATAAAACCCGCCTTGATCATCCTGTCCTTCGCCTCGTCGACTATCCGGAGCGTCTTCCCGAATGCATCTCCCGCTTGCAGCGAGACCTTGCCCCATTCTTCGAAGATCGTGTTGTCCGTGCTTCTGTCGTCGGATTTGGGGACCACCGAGACTTCGACTTGTTCCATATAACCGCCTGGCTTTAGGTGTCTGTTTTATTCTCATTAGTCAGGACAGGCTGTTGTGGACCATGCAGGGAGGAAAGGGGTTTGTACTTGAGTGCTTCTTTGTAAAATCTGTCCCAGTCTACTACGCAGCCGTAGAGACCGCGGACGTGGATGAAGTCGAAGCTGTCTCTGCTGTATACCCATTCATCGCAGCAGTCGTCAACTTCGAAGTGGAGGTTGGGTGGGATCCAGGCTGGTTGGATGGGTGAGAGATCTGTTCCGATGACTGTTGCGGAGGGGTGCATGTCTGCGAAGTCGCTGTGTCATTCACCTTGTTTAGTGTGGTCTTAATTGAAAGTGGAGATGGGGGACAGACATGGCCCATATACCAGTCCCTGTTCCGACGTCGAGGACTCGCTGTTTCGTATTTGGGTTAGTTTGCCTAGAGAAGATATCAGAAGGAGATACGGCCTGTACGCACCCCAACATTCCCTGGTATTGGCGCAAGATGGAGTCGTCCGTTTAGGAGGAGGTTGAAGACATGGTGTCTGGGTATTGATTAGCTGGTTAGTATAAATTGGGTACTGTCTTTTTTACCCTATATCTAGCTGTTCCATGGCCTTTTCGTCGTTTGGGCCCCTTCATCAGTTAACTAGAGCCATATCGGGCTGGAACTTGGGCAAGGTACCAATATGAGCCCGCATGGTAAGCATGATAGCGTCGACCGTTTTCAAAATTATATTCCATGATACTGCTGCGCAGCGATGTCCATTCTCTGGAACATGATTATCATTAGCTTCCGCTAATCTCCCCAGTGACAAAGTAGCCAGTCCACAGAAGATAATAGAGAGGATTGAAAAAAGAACAAAATCTACTCACGATTGCAGACTCTCCCCATACCCCGACTCATCATCTGTCCGAGTATTCTGAAGCCCGAATTATCAGTCAGAACTTATCTAGTAGATTTGAACCGGACAGTTAAAGGTACACCTACAGAATCGATCTCCACAAAATCTGGACTAGTATTTTCCTGCGTCATGGTGAAATCCGTCGTCAAATATGAGCGTCACTGACCGCTCTGTCCACCACCAGATATTAATATGTACGCACGGAGGATAATACGCTCGGCCGCATTCCTTCGTCTCGTCACGTAAAAGAGACACTTTACGAAGCTATTGGTGGACAGTAGATTACTAGCTATGGGGGCCATGCATGTCGTGACTAGTGCTGCATAACCGTTTAGTATCGTCGGGAGCCCTAAGGAATGGCTCCACTGCGTGTCAATAAAGTCTCAACGCTAGGCTCCTGCGTCATTGCAAAAGAGGACATTCTACAATGGAGTGGCTTGAAGGTATTGGTATTACGTGGGGATCAGGTGTAACATTGTTTGGTCAATGCGGTCCTTCTTGGGCTATTATTGAATGGCGATGGTTGGATCTTGGTCTTGATGTCGTACGGAGTACAGTGTGTATTAGATTGTTTAGGATAGGTGCCGAATCCGAGTATGGGATTAAAATCTCGTAAGATGTGGCATGTGGAACATCTTGGATTGCTCCTCGGAAGTTAATCGGTCATGCCACAGCCCAGTCTTCCATGTCTCCGTTCTGTGATACTCCGGGATGCTCGTCAATAATATCGTATACTAACCACATCACGTGCCGTCAACAAAACAAAACAAAACAAACACGGCAACCTATGGCAGCGGTGCTGCATCCGTATATTGTTTGTCGCATCTCCGCATTCTCCATCAACCCAACCTAACCTCTAATCCAAGACACAAACATCTAAGATGTCCTCTACGGAACCCCCCGAAATTGCGGAAGATGAGCTGGACTCCGAAATAGCCTCCATCCGTGCCGAAAGTACAACTACACTTACCCTCAAACCCCGCGCAAAACTAACCTTCATGACATAGTCCGCAATCTACAACGCAAGCGTCGCTTCCTAGCCACCAGCCTCCTTAGCTCCGACACCTTCCAAAAGCGCCTCAAAGAATATCAAGCTTCAAAGCCTGCATCATCCCTAGACCCAGACGTATCACCCTTAGTCAACACGGCAGGAAAACACGCCGAAACGAACAACCACCGTGTCGCATTCTCCGCGACTACCTTCCCCTTCAAAGACCCGTCGCCGTATAGTGAGAATCCAAATCTTCTCGGGGTGCGGATTGACATCTGCTCTCGGAATGGCCGTTTTACGAAACCATACTACGTTCTGTTGAAGCGGGTGCGCGGGGAAGGGAAGAGGCTGCAGGTCCACCAGCATACGATTCCGGCGTTTATCTCAGTGGAGAAGTTAGAACAGGCTTTCTTACCCTTGCCATCTGCCCGCGAAGAAGAAGAAGCGGAGGCAACCTTGAAGCCATGGAAGAGGAGTGCGAGCAAGCAGGATTTGACAAGGTTTGTTCACGAGCTGAGACGGCAGTTGGCTACTTGGCATTTAAGGATGGATGCCGTGAATTTTCTTAGGGAAAGGCTGGGTGTGCAGCGCCGCACCGCTGAGCCCTATAATGATAATGATGATGGCGTTTGGACACGAGATATCTTATCCGACACTCAGGAGGAAGTCCGGCTAGAAGCGAATGAACTAGGCATCGTATCCATTTCCCCAACCGCGCTTGACACAACTTATGTCCGGGTCGAATGGCAAAATGGACGGGTGGGACGTTTTAAAATATCAAATACAGGGTTTGTGGAGCGCGCAGTAGTCATTGGTGACAACGGACGAGATAAGTTGCTAGAGGGTGTTTTGACAGGCGGGAATGGCAAGGTGGAGACGGTGCTAGACAGGTTGAAGCAGCACCTGGTTCCAGGTGAGAAATAGACGTGAGCTGGACCCTAGTTTAAGTTAAGAGCAAGCATATACCCATGAAATCTTTGTTCTATAGATGTTATGTTCAACGAAAGCCGCCAGTAGATTTCCAATGTATGAATGTAAGAACCTCTAAATGCTTGGGGAACAAGCAACATCTATATAGTGGAGAAGACAGGTATATCATCCGGAATGGAATAAAATATGAACAAGAAATGGAAAAGCTGCCGCAGTGTGAAATGAAGCCCTTCAAAAGAAGTGAAGGGAAATCGTAATAATTACAAAAAAGGGTAAGTTGTCAGCAAGAGCTGGTGTATAAGACATTAAGCTGGTTTGGGGTGATATGTAGGGTAACCAATGTGTATATATGCTGATGAGAGAGGAAAAGGGAAAGGGTATCACTGAGACATCGCATCATAAATTATAGTAGCGGTTCACCTCTCCTTCGGTGCACCCGTTCCTCATCACTACTTGCACTTGTTGGGTTCTCTTCCGAAACGGAAATCGCTGAGTCGCGCGTCTCATAACGAGACTCCGAGAACGAGAGTGGAGGGAGTGGCCCGTAAGCTTGGCCGTGGTCCATTTCGAGCTTCTTGCGCAAGATCGCTTCTTCTAGGTTCCATCGATGGCGGAGCCTTGTCTTCTTGGCATTAAAGATGTGAAGAACTGATTCCTCTTCTAGTTGATGATCTCGTTGCAGGTTGGCAAATTCCAGTGCATGCTTATCGATCAAGTCGTACAGCTCCTTGTCCATTCGAGCTATAGCTTCTTGGAGTTTAATCTCTTGGCGGTCCCGTAGTACTTTGATTTTGGCTTCGTGCAGCCGGTCCATGGAATCATGGTCGTGGTATGCCTGAGCCAGTTGGGCCTTTTGCTGAGAAGTGAACTTCCGAGCCGGCGGTGTTTCGGCTCCTGACGTGGATCCGGGTGAAGGTGGAGGACTCGCATTGTGGAAGTAGCCTTCCATATACTTTATTCGAGTCCGAGAATTCAGCTTAGCTCGCTCAAACTCACGTACTTGGTCCATTTCCACCGAGAGTTGCCGTTCTTCTATGCGGGTAGCATCGGCAACGTTCTGCGTAAAACTGTGAGTAACTGAACGGTCTGTAAGTTGGCACAGGAAACACTACCTTCTCACGCTTTTCTTCTTCCGACAGCTTATTTGCCGTGAGCCGATCGGCAACAATGTTTTGGTGGTCGCGCCGAAGTTGACTCATACAAGCGTCCTGAAAGGCAATATGGCGGTTTCGTTCCATCTTCTGGGACTCGCGCATCTGTCTCAGGTCCGCATTCTCGAGACTCCGCCGAAGGCTTTCGTTATCAAAGACCGGGATCTCCAGTTTTAGTACCTGACTCTCTTCCTCCGCACTCTCGTTGCCCTGCGGGTCATCGATCTTGGATTCCACATAGTATTTGTCAATCCCTCCCTCTCCCTTTGCGACCGAGATCTGCGCCGCCGGAGGGAGTAAAACCGCGGAGGGGGCGCGCCTTTTCCGAAAATGAAATTTGTCAATTGCGGACTTCAAGGTTGATTTCCTCCGCTCCTTCTTTTCACTCGAGGCGATGCTTAATAAAGAGTTCCGGTGACCGGGTGATCTCCACGCGAACCCGTCCGTGCCGTGGGCTAGTCTACCTTCGCTCGAGCTGTAAGACGTTGGCCGTGTGGAAAGCGAAGCGATCGAGCGAGTACTCCCACATTTGGTCGGGTCGGGGGACAGCGTGTATTCGGAAAGCGACGATGCGATCTGGTCGGCAGGAGATGTCTCGTTGGAGGGGATGACTTCACAGGCGGAATTGCGATCGGTCGAAGAGCCCGAGGATAGAATAGGTGAGGAAAGATCGACCATGCCGGACGCAATGGATGCGGCCAGTGATGCCACTATTTCCACTTCCGGAACATTTAATCCTAATTTGCGCGCCTCCTCCACTAATGATTGTTCTTGCGATCGTTCTTCATCCTCGGAGAAGAGAAGGAGGACTTCATTGCGGTATTTTTTGTCGTCGAACCCGACGGGTTTGCTAGACTCCATCATGCGATTGGGGGAACTCGAGATGCCGCAGAAAACATACGGTACACCCCGGAATCAAAGACCTCGTATCTTTGTAGAAACAACCAGACAAGGAAATCAAAGACGTTTCACGAACGTGTGTCACAAAAAGCCAACAGGCTCGTCCACAGTACTGGGCAGCACGGTGGACGAGATGGAGGCGCTCAAGAGCGGCATCCGACTAGCGGAGTGTGAACTAGGAACAAGTTGGATACGAAGACCGGACGGGGAAGGGGAAAGGGAAAGGAGGGAAAGTGGAGGGAAACGGACTAAGACGATTGACTGATTTAATTAATTAATTCCTTTTTTTGAGGAACAAGATTGGTTTTTTGACTTCTCTGGCTTTGATACGGTCTCCACGAGGAAGAAGACCCGCCTGACCAAAATCAGGAACTAATAATATATAATCATTATTATTATTATATATTATAATTATGGTTGTAATTACAACTATCACAATTTATTGTATTTATTTATCTATTTTATTTATTAATTTTCCAATCAGGCACAATACGTAATATTCCATTGTTAGTCAAAGTATGGGCCTCCATGTAGGTCAGTGGCTGCTCCACCAAAGCAATTCCGTTCCCACGGGTGTGAAACAGGTAACATACTAAGGTACAGAATACTGTTCAGTAGTCAAGTCACCTGCCCCTGCTAGGGGTATTACCGCTTTCAGGAGCTTAGGGCATAGGGTACCTGCCGGTCCGTTCCGCCCCCAAAAACAAAACTGAATGAATGGTCCATGGTGTGGTTTCAGCCACTGCATCACCAGTCAGGCACCGTTGCTTCAAGTTTCAACGGCTAATGAAGATTTTCTCGTCTGGGCCCACTGTTCTTGTCCAGTTCCTTGATCATCACCACCCGATCATCCCTGTTACTTATTGTGCAGCTGGTGATTCGATGATCCCGGTGGCCTAACTACACAGTATCTACACCTCCGTCAACCGTATGGCCTTCTATGGGGTGCCGGCGGGCGCCATTCGGGGTGGGTCAAAATGATATGCAGTTAGATCAGAAGTTATTGATTCACCGCCAGTTACCCGAGCCCCAAAAAAGGGAAAAACGCAGTGACATGAAATAGACGTAGCACCGTCCGTGCAAAAAAAAAGTGAACGGTCAGAGAGGCAGTGTCATCTAACGCGACAACGTCGAAACGGCCATGGTGTAGGCCTTGTCTTTTGCATCTGCGGGAATCGACCCTTCGGGAGGGCTTTTGTCAAAGCCGTGATTGCAACCCTGCATCCTGTGAGACATAACTTCTTTCCCCGGTTCTTTGTTGATTTTGGCGGCGAGTGCCTCCGCTTCACCTGCGAGGCTATCGCAAGCTGCAGTCACCATCAGAATGCGGTCAGGGAAGCGGTCAGGTTGGGCATAATAGGGCGAGATTCGAGGGTCTCTGGCATCGTAGGACGTAGGAATGTAACATCTATCAAAAACCCGGGCTAAGACTGCAGGCAGCGGCTTTCCTGCAGGATCCGGTGGAGTCTTGGATCCCGGTTCTGTGTACAAATCAACTGGGGGATAAAAAGCGAGCAGCGATCGAAAAGTTCCTCGAGGGAAAATATTCGAGGAGAGGGCCAAAGCCAAATTACCCCCAGCACTAAACCCAGAGATCGCCACCCAAGATAAATCGAATTTCTCAGGGCGCTGGAGAACCCAGGTCACCGCATCCTCGGCATCATGGAGGGCCGCGGGGAAGGGGTGTTCTGGTGCTAAACGGTACTGGACATCGAGCACCGTGTACCCCGTCTCTCGGCTCACTTGCCGGCAGAACTCGTCGTCACTTCCATGCATGGGAATCAAGAACCCGCTGCCATGGAAATTAATGAGTATGGGACATGGGTTCAGCGACGATGCCGATTGATAGACATGTGCTTTGATTTTTCTCGATGCATCTCGCGATGGAATATGAACGACGTCATCAGGGCTGGGAATAGGACGCCTACCGCGGCTAGCGAGAGCCCTGATAAGTATGGCAAGGACTTTGTAATACAGATAGGTAAGAAAAGACATAGTGGAGTCCCGCGTGGAGCTCTTAATGAGGACTATCACGTCGTAAATTGAAGGTTGCCGAGTCTCACCAGGATACCACGCGGCTCAGGCTCGTAAGATACTGCGGCAGAAGACTCCGGATAATTGGTAGAAACTGAGAACGTCTCAATTATCGACCATAGAATCAATTAGATACTCTGGGTGGCCCAAGGAGACTTATAACCCACTCACTAATTTAGGACCGGTGGGCCTTTCGCGTGGCAACCAAAAGACTATGATGTGTCCTTAGTGCTTCTTTGCGAACTAGAGATGTTATACAGGTAATGTAGTATCCATCGAATCTGACCGATGTTGTTTTGGTCAGCTACTTTACCTCTTTTTTTTTTTTTTTTCTGAAGTTTTGCTTGCTTTGGGAGTTCCTATTTACCTTGTAGGGTTCCTTCATATCACATTATCTGAATAGGTGATGCAAGGGAATTACTGGTTTTGGAACGTACACGTGGACGGGGGGTTGTTGTTGTGGCAATAATCGCTCATACGACGAACGGCGACTTGTCCCCACCGGATGGGTCCAACTGCACGACATGTCTCTATTATTGCAACGCACATAGTTCGGCACCGGAATGACCACAGCTTCCCGTCATCCGGTTAACTGCACGCAATCAATCCTCAGTTTGGAGTATATACCGGTTACTAACCAGTGCTAACTCATCGTTGTGTATTTTTTGGATCTCTCATTAAGGAGGAAAAGAGCAAGGTCAAATTGTATCATGAGCCTGCCACACTTGTAAACCGCGTCTTCCTGGCTATCCGAGTGCTCCACTGCCCTCCTCTAGCTCATCTCCGACCGAACAACAACAACCACAGGATGACATCCCTTAACCAGTCCAGGGATACCAATTTTACGGTTTTCATACGTCTCCCCTTTCCTAGGGGCGATTTTGTGGACCCTCCACCTGCAAGTGTTTCCCCCAGTTAGCTTGCATGGGAACATCTACTGACCCCGACAGGCTGAGTGGAACTCAGCCAAGGATCAAGCTCTCTGGGACCTACTTTCGCGGCCCTCTAAAGGCGATGATATAGACTGTACGGATTTTTGATTAAGCTATCTGCACATGCCTCATGCTAACCGATTACAGGGAAAGCTCTGTATGTTCATCGCCGAATAAAATGGGCACCTTTACTCACTAGCTACTATTAGAGCGGAGCGATTCGGTGTAACTCTCCAATTTCTACTTCAGCAAGCAGCATGGTTGTATGATCGGCAACTATCGCAGGTCCGGGCGCAGATGCGCAAGGTGCCGACCACTCAGTCGAGCTCTCCCTCCCCTGCGCCTGGTTCTGTATCCGGGAGCACAGCGCTCGGGGGTCAGTCCACCAAGGGAGCCCCTGGTACAGGTAAGGACATGTCTTCTAGAAGCGCATGCACCCGCGGCTTATCTTTCTTAGTCCCACGAGTTTCAAGTCGTCTTTTCTCGCAACAGACGGATACCCTCCCCCAACGAGGTAAGTGCAAACCCGATCTATCTTGGTGCCCTTCATCTGCACGACATACCGGTGTACGATGTTCTAAAAACTCTGTAGGCCCTCCACCACGCCGTACGAGCTCAACAAATACTGTAAACCAAATCAAACCTCCACGGGAATCACCCCGTACTGAAACGCCCGTGGACCCCAAAGATCCGCGCCGGGAAAGCTATAGCCGACGTCCTTCAGCAAACAAACGGGACCAAGTCGCAGTTCCATCGGGACCAGTCTATAGATCTCCGGCCCTTGAAGAAGAAGATCTGAGTTCAAGCTCATCATCATCATCAGATGAAGACGATGGCCTAGCCAGCAGACGAGGACTCCGATTCCGATTCGGCAAGATCTCCACACATCGACCTAGTCTACATGATGATGAATATGACGAGGACGACTCACCCGCGTTCCTCCCGCTTTCCCGAGGCCAGCCGGAATCTGCACAACAACCGTCAGCCCCAGATCTCAGTGCAACTCTCCGGCTACAGAGGGAAGATCCGACAGGAGCACGACATCACACAACACAGCACGGTGCAATCCCGAGACCGTCGACCACGGCCGATTCATCGACAAGCTCGGTGAGTTCCGGAGCGCCTGTGAGGGTACGGCACCAGAGAATGAACAGTATCCCGTCGCCGCTGAGTCCTCGACGAGCGGACCTTGCTCACCTCAGGAGGTCAAATACCTCTGGAAGGGAGGCGAGTGACGGTACGCCCAGCATGGGAAGTAGCTTTAGTGATCTCGATGGTAAGTCTCTGTCTCTAGTTATATGTCGTTCTCCTTTCACTAATCTGGAGACTGGCAGACGCAAGTGTTACGCAATCTGCGCTTGAGGAGGCTCTCCTGAGTAATATGCAGCATGGTGGAATGGCGAGTCGAATGAGCACAATTAGCCAGGCATTACGGAGTCGGTATCTGTAAAGAATTAATTGCTTGTTAATCACTTTAGGGTTTTCCATTTTCAGAAACAGCCCAGGATGGCGGGATAGCAACGAGCACAGCAATTATCGAACAAATGACGGTTGGCGATGGCATATGCTTGGATACTTCTCTATCGAATTGGTGTACTTATCCATTGTAAGATCGAACTGTTATAGCTACTGTCTCGTGGAAGCTTCCGTTCCAGTGCTCCAGAAACGGGTGTTAACGTGTTCTCCGCATCAAACACACGCGTGACATCGTGCCGCCTTTACAGGAACGGAGAAGAATATTGGGAAACTCCACAGATCTCATTAACTAGCGAACTCTTCTATACCAAAATCGTTAGCAAAGAAGTTCTGGAGAACACATATCCACACTTTGCAGAAAATGATAGTATACTCATCCGTTAAGGCAAAGAACTACGCTCATTGCCCTATATTGAATCTTGCACCTTAACAGAAACATACTTCAGACAGAAGAATCTCCTCTCTTACTACCTAGCTTATAACACTCTCGGTCCAGCGCCTTGTAAAGTCCCTCCAGATCTTATTATACGTCTAATCATATTAGCATCTACATGATACGTCAGTCTTTAGAATAGCCGATCAAGCTCCATAGCACGCCTCCGAATCGAGGGCCAGATCATGGAATATATCTCTACGCCGCTTGACATCGTATTATGAGCCAACATGCTCTGGTTGAGTTGAAAAACCGTACTGGTACTTATCAATATGGTACAAGACGGGGAGGATAACCTACCGGCGCTGCCTTTTAAGTCTCCCAGAGGACTTAGAGTCACACATGGAGAATTCTTGGGTTAGCTGCAAATGACTACTTCCAGCAACATGGTAGAGAACACCTCCTCTGCGTACTACTCGGCCTTTTGAATAATCAAGTGATAGATAGATCTAAGACCCTATGTCAATAGCACCCATATTAATATCAATGAAAAGACCAAAGCATGATAAATAAAGATGGTTTACCTATAAAAGTTTTAGAGTTTGCTAACACGATACAATGTGCCTCGATGTAAGGCTCAATGCCTTAGTGCGCTACTTATATAAAGTTCAAGTTGCGATCAATGCTATCCAGACTCTTGACTAGTGTTCTTATACTCTGCCACAGGCAGGATAAGATCAAAGAATTGATGATCACGTGAGTTTCCGTTTGCCCGGGCGACGTGATTGGCTGATAGCTGTCATCTGCGTCATGCGTTGAAGGCGGTGAAACAACAAATTCCCCGCCTCAACTGCCCCTCGGCATCTTTTGGCGGGCGTGATGGAGACAACGTTGTAGATATCAGCATCACATCAAAACATACTCCTATATCTTCCCCTTCCCCCTTTGTTGCAACACCTGCGATTTCTGGTACGATCAGAACAATATTGCAGTTGTGGTGGCATTGAGTGATCTCTGAGGTGGGTACCATGTCAGACGCCGTCATCTAGATATGTCCTTAAGACTTTACCGAGTACTAATTGCGGAGTACACATTAGTTGTTCATCTGTCTCAGCTGGGACTCAATTGTCGTTTTATCCTCGTGCAGGTGCATATTGTACCTCAACTTGTGAATAATACACAACGTACCTTCGCTATACCTCACAATTGTCATCTATCTTTAGAGTTGACCTCGCCGGTATCACAACCGAGCTCCAGAACAAGGTCCGGTGACACCGGTCCGCACTATCCTTCGACATGGCGTCCGCACCCACAAACGAAATGACCCCTGCTGAGGCAGAGTCGGTCTACTTCAACAATTATCCACCACCAAAGGCTCTCCCGAGACATGAGGCGCTGGCCAGAGCGTTCATCAATTATCACGTCGAGGCGAACAGGCGCCTCGTTCTCGTCACATCGGGAGGTACAACGGTTCCTTTGGAAAACCAGACGGTTCGCTTGTAAGCAGCTCATTTGATCCGATGAGAACTCTCTGATGACCCTCTGTCTCCTTCAGCATCGATAACTTTTCTGCTGGAACGAGAGGAGCGACGAGTGCCGAGTACTTCTTGGAATCGGGATATGCCGTGATTTTCCTCCATCGCCAATTCAGTTTGTTGCCATACTCCCGCCATTACAGCCACTCAACAAATTGCTTTTTGGACTTCATGGATGAAGCGCCCCCCTCCAACACCTCCGAATCCGATCATGGGCGTATCGTGGTCCACAGCGAATACCAGGACCAGATGCGAGATGTGCTGAGGAAATACCGTTACGCAAAGCAGCATAACCGCCTCCTGCTACTCCCGTTCACCACTGTATCAGAGTATCTGTTTGAATTGCGATCATTGGCCATGTTGATGAGACCTCTGGGGCCCAATGCGCTCTTCTACCTCGCCGCAGCGGTCAGCGATTTCTTTATCCCGAGTGACCGGATGTCGGAGCACAAGATCCAGTCTTCTGAGCTACCCGCGAACTTGAATAACGAGGAAGCCATTGACCCCTCGGACATTTACACGGGTGGAATACCCCAGGAGACCAAGCCGCCTACCCATAGCAAGAAACTGATCATCGACCTGGACCCTGTTCCAAAGTTCTTACACCGGTTGGTGGACGGGTGGGCACCGGACGGAAGTATGGTGGTCTCATTCAAACTCGAGACGGATCCGAACCTGCTCGTGTACAAAGCACGGACGGCGCTTGAGCGGTACGCGCATCATCTCGTGATCGGCAACCTTTTGTCGACGCGAAAGTGGGAGGTAGTATTTGTCACCCCTGAATTCCCCTATGAGCGCTGGATTCGGGTGCCAAAGTCTAAGCGCAGTAAGAGTATCTCCGGGGCAGAAGAACAGGTGGGACTGGCCGAGGCAAAGGCAGTCGGGGACTCCCAGGCGTCGAAGACCGGGGAAGGGGACGCCGAACAGGGGCAGGACCCCAGCCACGAAGGAATGGAGATTGAGGCGCTAATCATTCCTGAGCTTGTCAAGTTGCATTCGAATATGATTTCGAGGCATAAACCTAAGGCGTAGTTTTATATAGTTTAAATCTCCTTTGAGATTCTGTATGTATGTACCAGCTTTCTTGCATGAAGTCTATAGATCGAGATAATATTTTACTTGAATCTTGTGAGAAAAATTAAGGAAATCTCTAATATACATTGATATCTGCTTGGCGAAGAGGCGTATTCTCCAAATCTATAAGCCCCTGCTCCTAGAAAACGAAGAGGGGACAAGAAGACGAAAAGGGAGTGCGGAAGATATTACACATATACATACAATCGGGGTATAAATATTTGCATCCACTAAACAGAATCTTGAGATTCTATTATGGCCAATCACTGTTTTACTAATAATTCTGAGGACGATATTATCCATATTAATAGCGCCTAGCTATAGAAATGAGAGGGTGTATTTTGCCCAGCATCACGTTCGAAGAAACTACGAGCTACTTAAGACGACCCCCCCCCCCCCCCCGATTCATCATGTCTGATTAATTGAACAAGAATTCACTTCCTTTATCATTTCTTTTGCAGTCCTACATCTCCTTTCCACCAGCTTTGTAGCTGCAGACCCCATGGACCTTGTTCCAAATCCAATCTTTGTACCAGGGCCATTGCTAGAGCCCGGTGCGCAACCTCAAGGACCAGATCCGAGGCCCCCCTTTCAGATCCCGGACAAATGTATGCCAACGGCCAAAAGCTGGATCTCAAAGCCCAGCGTTCCCCATATCAAACCCGCATGACCAACCAGCTCAGGGGTCTAACGCTGGATCTCAGGGACAGGTTGGACAACAGAGCTCAGTGTCAAATTCTCAGAACCAGCCGGCTCAAGGATCTAATGCACGACCTTTCATACCTTATGTACCAAATGCTCCAAAAGATCATGGCCTAGAGTATATCACCACGGCACCTGGGGTTAGTAGATTACCTTACACAGGGTATTCGCGGATTGGTTGCTTACTGTATAAAGACATGCGAAATGAAGCCGCGACAAGGTAGGCGTAGATGCTTCAGAAAGGCCTACGAGAAACTTCAGTTATGATTCTGTCCTTGGTTTATGTCCGAAAGAGTTTCCAGTAAGCAGGCAACTGAGACGATATCATGATAATTGTATTTACTAATCCCGATAGTGTCAAAGCAAGCCTAACCATGGATGCAAGACCCGTATATACAGAAGTCCACAAAAACAAAACTATGTCAAAAGGGCAGAATGCGGTTTTCCGACTGGGATGGTATAATGGTTCTCCTAGTGTTCTATGGCTGTTTCTTCGTCTGCCGTGAGGGAATAAAGGAACCGAGGCTTGATAGTTTATACTGTATGTACAGTTTCAATAGAATAGGAAGTTTAGATTCCTATCTTGGTATTGGTATGGTAAACCATACCGCTTCAGTACAGTACAGTACAGTACAGTACAGTGCTCTCTCTACCTTGGGGTCAGGTGTTCTCTGTTCTTTCCTCATGAAAACCTGGAGAAGTCTCTTTTCCAATCTTCCTTCCATTCAAAAATCACGTTGGGCCGCTACTGAACGACACAGTATCTAAAATGAGACCTTCTTCCCTTGGTTGGTTCCATCTTAATGGAGCTGTTTCACTTTGACAGTGGCTTGGGCGAAAGTGTCCCATTTCTTGAGCTGAGTCCATACGCGTCATTGAGCTTCAGATCCTAGTGGGTCGATCATCCCTCCGTTGACTTGAACTGTGAACGACTATCTACTGCTAATATTCTCTTGTCGATCGTCGGGACTTAGAGTTGTTGACCCTCGTCTTTTTTTTTATTTTTTTATTTTTTTCTCTCTTGGGTTCTCTCCCCCATTCTTCCTCCTTTCTCACCTCCTTTCTCCTTCGGTGGACATTCCTCATACCCACGTGAATTCCACATTGCGTTCGACGAACCGAGAGGGAAGGAAATAACGAAAAATGGTCCTTTGCTCCGCCATCAAATTGGAGGATCGGTTATAATTTTTTTCTCTTTTGATATCGTGTCATTTCCCCAGGTGTTCGGCGCGGAGGCTGTCCCCAGCTTCCTTTACCCTACCCCCCCGCTAGCGAGGATGCTACCTCCTCGTCGATTCCGTCGTCGCATTACCGCCATTACTGCCTGCCTTTGTCTCGTCCTCCTCTATCACTTCTCCCGCTTCCAATCGAGCTTCCATGGGCGACGCCGTGTCGGTTGTCCGCCCCTCCCAGGTATGGACGATGTGCTGGTGGTGCTGAAAACAGGTGTTACCGAGGCATTGGACAAGGTCCCGGTGCACTTCCGGACCACCCTGCGCTGTGTACCAAACTACATAATATTCTCGGACTTTGAGGAGGAAATCAACGGCGTGCAGGTGCATGACGCCTTCCGGAACATGGACCCGGACGTGAAAGGGACCGTACCCGACTTCAGTATCTATAACCGCCTCGTGCAGCATGGTCGAGAGGGCCTGGAGACTGCTGATTTCGCCGACGAGGCCAATTCCGCTATCGGCAAGCCCAACAATCCTGGCTGGAAGCTGGATAAATGGAAGTTCTTGCCGATGGTCCAGGAAACGCTGCGCTATAAGAACGATGCAAAATGGTACGTCTTCATGGAAGCGGACACGTATTATTCGTGGGGGACGCTACTTGAGTGGCTGTCGCACTTCGACGCGTCCAAGCCGTGGTACATTGGCACTGAAACCCAAATCGCCGACGTCATTTTCGCTCACGGCGGCTCGGGCTTCGCCATCTCGAATCCGGCCATGCAGCGAGTCGCAAAGGCGTATGCGGAGCGCAATGTCGAACTGAACGAGTACACGGACGCCCACTGGGCCGGAGACTGCGTCTTGGGTAAGGTATTAGTTGACGTCGACGTGCCATTGCACTTTTCCTGGCCGATCCTGCAGAACACCAACATCGGCGAACTCGACGAGTTCACGACCGCTTTCTACCGTCGACCCTGGTGCTTCCCCGCCGTCGCATTCCACCACCTGAGCGCGCGTGACGTGCAAGATCTGTGGAACTTTGAGCAACACCGGTGGAGCAAAGTAAGCTTAAACCGCCCAATATCACTGTTGGAAAACTAGCTAACATCATCGCGCACCACAGAAACAGAAAACCCTTCTTCTCCACGGCGACGTCTTCAAAGAACTCATCTACCCGAATCTCTCTCCATTCCGCGATAATTGGGACAACCTCTCCGACGAGGAACACTCCGAAATCACCACCTTCGACGAATGCCAATCACTCTGCAAGGATAAGCCGGATTGCGTGCAGTTCTCCTTCCGCTCCGGGTCTTGTTTTACGGGGAAGACGCCGAAGCTGGGCATGTCTAGCTCGGAGGCGCGGTCCGGCTGGGTGATGAAGAAGGTTGAGGCGATGTTGCACGATGCGCCGGCTTGTTCGAGTGTGGAGTGGGGAGCAGAGTGATTTTACAAATTCCTTTCCCCCCTGTTTCTCTTTCTCGTTTCTGAATTCTTCGACACATTGGTGGTGTAAAGTATTGGGCGGTTCGCAGGTCGAACGTGGGTGATGGGTTGGAGTATACTTGTATTCTCTTCGAGCTCAATGCTGACCGGCAAGATATACGCTGGTCAGGTTGAAATTGTACTATAGACTACACTTCTCGCTGTGCTCATCTTGTTTTGATATGTTTCTCTGGGCGGGGTGGGGACTTGCATGATAGGAGTTGTCGACTTTTGTTTTTCAGACCTCAATACCTTATATATCCATACTGGCAAAGCGAAACCAGCCTAGTCCTATACCAAGGGAAATGACTGCATGAATTAACCGATCAAACCAACGCCGGAGCACTTGGATCCTTCAAACACTGATCAATACGCATAATCTTCAACCCCTTCCCCTTGATGAAACGAATAATTTCTCGAAAATACCCCACCGTTGTCGGGCCCAGATAATGCAGCACCGCCAGATTCCCGCCCCGCTCCACGTCCCGATAAAACGCCTCGAGCTGTCGCTCGGGCGTGTCGGAATCCGCCCACATCCAGTCCTCGATATCGACACTCCAGTTGATAATCTGAGGATCTGGGATATGTACCGCGAGACGTTCGCGAGTCCGAGCCCCAATCGTGCCGTAGGGAGGACGGAAATACCGAGCTGTATATATCGTTTTCCATCAGTTTTATACTAACTTACTGCATAGATAGATGGATGTGAACAGAAGTTCCAGGACAAACATTCAATCCCCAGTACCGATCTGAAGGTCGCCAGGTTCGCGATAATATCCTCGTCGATCGCCTGCACGGACTCCATTCCTTCCATCCTATAGATTAGACTCTCGTCAGCTCAGCCTGGACCAAATCGCCCATCTCGCACCATAAGGGGAAACGAAGAAAGAAAGAAAAGCTAAAGGAGAAAGGGAGAAGAAAGACGCACTTAAAATGACCATCAGAATGCAAGCCCACCTGATGCCCCTTGGCCAACATCTCCCTATAAAACGCCCCTAACCCTGTCCTCGAGTCCCTCAGTCCACGTCCCACGACAAAAAAAGTCACCTGCACGCCCTCGCTCTCTAATATCTCCCGCACCTCGTCTGCGAGCGCCGGGATCCCGTCGTCGATCCCGAAGGCGAACGAACCTGGTCTTGTGCATCTCAGTCTTAGATCCCCGTTGGGGACCTTGTCCGGTAGGGTTAGGCCTACTGGGGGAGATGGTGTGAGCTCGATTTTGAAGACGGTAGTTGGGGCGCTGTAGGGCGGGTAGAAGTTTCCCAGGGCGATGGAGAGGACTCTGCTTTGGGAGATGTTGAAGTGCGAGAGGGGAATGTAGACGTTTTTCATTTCCTTCTCATTTTCCTTTTCGTGTGGGTTTGGGGCGGGGGGTGGGAGGGTGTAGTGGGCTGCGTTGACGCTGTCCCAGGTTTCCGGGTAGGGGTTGGAGAGGGGGGTGCAGTTGGGGTTGTGTTGGTGCAGGGAGATGCTGAAGGTTGGGGGGCCGGCGAAGGTGATGTGGAGGTACCAGGTTGAGTAGGGGGTGAGGTTGAAGCATTGGGTGGTGGAGGAGAGTTGGGTGTGGTAGGTTTGGTCTGGGTCTGTTGGGGCTAGGCGGATGTAGTTTGGCCCTTGCGTGTAGGGGAGGTCTTCCAGGGCGCCGTGCCATGACCCCAGGTTGTTTCTGTGGGGGTGCGCGAAGGTGTCAATGGTTATGGGAGTTGTGTTGGTTGGAGGTTGGAGGAAGGTGACTTGGAGGGGCGTTCGGGGGGTCGTTTGGCTGGAAAGAGTGAGAGCTGAGAGGAGGAGTGGAGTGTAGAGATAGAGGAGGGTATGCATGGTTGCCGTTGACTGGATACGTATGAGAAGCTGTGAAGGAGAGACTGGGGTATGTATATTGGTGCTGGGTGATGAGTCTGTAGCATGGAGGGCTTTTTCTTTCTCATGATCAGTGGAAGAGGAGATCGTATAATACTCGGTTTATACGGAAGGAGCGATTGATCATCCACGGCAGCTCTGCGTCCTAGAATAGGCGGGAGGTTTCTTTTTTCTTGATTTTTTGATTTTGGTTTTTTTTTAAGTCTAGCCATACAGGAAAACAACGCTTGCCATCCCCCACTGCCCGACCACTCCCCAACCCGACCAGTAGGTGGTTAGGAAGTCCTCGATCATTGCCCTCTGGGACCTGAAGTAGGAGATAGAGACACCTTGGACTCCCATGGAATTATCGAGGCTAAGAGAGTCGGCCCGCTGTTTGTCTCCCTGGTTCGTAGCTGAGACCGCAGATCATGGGGAAGTCGCAGCAACCTGTACTGCATAGAACATTTTACCACAGACTGAGAAACGACTGAGAACCAGCATTAACCGTCACGGCTCCACCTATCAGTTTTTCTAGCCACTCCGCCATGCCAGTGGTGAGTGGGATAGACAGCTATCATCTTCCGGATAGCCTGGAGCGGGTTGGCTAGAAGTCGTAGTTGACGGCAGGGGCAGGGGCATCGCTAGTATCACCCGTCGGAATTCCACCCCAGGCATTGCCGATGTCCTCGTTGGCACTCTCGCCATTACCTTCCCCTTCCTCGTCGGTATCGTCCTCAAACAAAGTCTCACCATCGGCAGGCTTGTAGGATTCAAGGAAGTCTGGTATCTTCTGCTTTGTCTCCAGAAGAAGCCGGACAAGGTAAGGGGCGAGGTCCGAATCGCGATCGTGGTTGTAAAAAGAGGTGGCGAGCCCTTCATTTCCGATACGGGCAGTACGTCCTGTCTTTGGTCAGGTTTCCAATAGATAGACGGTTCTATGCCGCACGTACCAATGCGATGAACGTATTCGGTAATCCCGCCATGAGACTGGCGCGGGAGATCGAAGTTAACAACGTGCATAACATTCTTGATGTCAAGGCCACGAGCCGAGACCCCGGTAGCGACGAGGATGGGGCATTTGGCGCTACGGAAAGAACGTCTATTTTGCCTTCAGCAAGTGATCGATTTCTGTCAAGCGGGGGAAAACTCACAAGGCATCTTCACGCTCGCGTTGAGTACGGTCCGAGTGGATCGAGGTGCTGGGCAAGCCCATATTATACAGGTAGTCATCCAAGAAATCGGCCTGTGACTTCGAGTTGACAAAAATCAGGGTACGAGAAGGAGGCATCGCCAGAAGCAAGTCGTAGAGGCACTTCTTCTTGAGATGTTCTTCAGCGTACACAATCTGCATGGCTTGTCAGTCAATCCATACACTATAGAGCCTTAGGCTCCCTAGTCAATGCATTACATTCTGGTCCACGTTGATATGGGTGCTGCCAGGACGTCCGATGCGAACCCGAACGTGGTCATCAGCAAGGAACTTGCGGGCCAGCTGGCGGCACTCCTTGTTGAATGTTGCCGAGAACATCAAGTAACGGTGGTCCGCGTCCTCATTGATATCTTTGTTGGTCAATATCAAGGGATGATCAACAGGAATTTTAGCTTCTTACCTCCACCCGACATAATCCTATTAAAATCCGACTCCCAATCCGCGAGGAGAAGCTCATCAGCCTCGTCAATGATGGTGTACCTAACAAAGAAAATAAGTTCCGAGGTGAATAAGTTCCGAGGTTAACAAGTTCCACGGTATACATACTTGACACGACGAAGGGAGAGGATATGAGGTTTATCCATGAAGTCAAGGAGTCTACCAGGTGTACCAATCAGGATGTCGCACCCCTTCCGCAGTTCGTCCCTCTGGTCGCGCACTGGGGCGCCACCATAAACGACGCAAGGACGCAACATCGACCGATAGCAGAGTCGACGTGCTTCATCGAAAATCTGAGTGGAGAGCTCCCTGGTGGGTGCAACGATCAGGACCAGAGGCTCTGCGACAACAGAGTCAGTGCTTGGATTAAAGCCATCTGCCAGGTTCGGGCGAGGAGCGGCAAGCTTCTTTGCCTTTCCCATTAACTGCGACAAGACGGGAATCAGGAAAGCGGCAGTTTTTCCAGAACCTGGCTTGGTTAATAGCTAGTCCAGTCTCGCTCATACTATTCTCGGTCACTCACCAGTCTGGGCAATCGCGATAAGATCATGGCCGGTCAAGACAGCCGGAATGGCGTAAGCCTGGATGGGGGTGGGGACATCGTAGCAACAGAGCTTGATGTTGTCGCATATGATGGGGTGCAGCCCGGCATCATCAAACTGGGGCTATCGTTAAAGCTTTCGACGTGTTATCATTCCTGGACAGACTCACGCTCTTGACGGGCTGAGGTCGCTCCCTACTCTCGGCGATCACTTCAATGTTTTGAAGACTTCGATCATCAGCTGTTTCTTTCCGTTGACTTGCGAATACATCCCACTTACTTTCCAATTTTGAGGCCGGTCCGGTTGATGAAGTCGCTCCGGAACAGCATATCCTCCAACTGTGGATTGGGGGGGCCAACGTCACCGTACTCGTCCTTCCACTCGTATTTCGCAGCGTTAGCCGCCCACTCGGGGAGCCCCTGATGCTCCTGCCGCTGCTCTGGTTCAATGTTCTCACCAGGTTTAGGCAGTTGGGGCAGAGTATTGTATTTGGCGTAGTCGTAGCCCTCGGGCTCAACCCACCCCTTTTCACGAGCAGTACTTGCAGCTTCGGCCTTTCTGGCGTTCTGCGCGTCAGTCACGTCATTCAGAGCCATGCCGATGCTGGACACGTCAAAGCTATCCATGGTGCCTGAATAAACGCAAGGATACACGTGAGGAGCAAAAAGGGCGGGTGACTGGCAGACTGCTGCGTGTCAGGTACCACAACGCGGAGATCTAAGGAGTAGGAAGAGAGGATGTACTCAACGTGTTTCGTCGCTTGGGGGGGGGTGTGATGGGAAAGGGAATGACTTCTGATAGAAGCCAAGAGGGGAGTACAAAGAGAAGGCTAGGAGACGAAGTAGAAAAGGCGAGTGTACGAGGAAGAGGGGAAGTAGAAGCAACAACGAGGAGCTTTGATGGGGAGAGGTTGCTCAGGTGATAAACACACTGAGCAGGATTGAGGCCACCCTACTCCAGCAGGCCAATAGAGAGGGTCCCACTCGAACAGTGAATGTCAGAGCACAGATAGAGAACCCTCACAGCCTGCTCTTTGAGCTACCTGGTATGTTTAGTATCCAGTGACAGAGGAACTGTACGCTACCCCGGTCTATAAATCAAATTGTGACAGCAACTAGAATGATTCCTCCTGTGTCCGAATGGCACATTGATCTAGAAACATATCCACCGTTTGTAATCATCATCAGTATATGGTCAGAGTTATAAGAGGTAAGGGCCTGCCCTATCAGCGGCCAGGAGTCAGAATTATTTTATGCGCATTTCCGGGTTACCATACCAACTTTTAGGGCTATAGTTCTATTTTATTGGGTATATCCAAAGGTCCACTGAAAGTGGTTTCACTGCAGGCTGCCGTGCATTCACTTGACGGTACATTAGACATAGAAGTCATGGATTGATTCTCAAGGTCAGTTGTTTTCATTGCACGGTCAAGTAGATACATACTTCCGATATGGAACAAGAGAGGTGTATGAAGGAGTAACTTTTAAGGGGGCGGCGCAAAAAGCTTTAGATGAGTTAGATCTATAGTTATCTTTTATCAACGTTAGAAGGAACAACCTCTACGGGCAAGAGCAACAGCGAAAACCACCGACACACCCTTCATTCTGCGGTGGTTGGCTGAGAAGGAAAATTGATGTGTAGATAGAAGGGGAGAGATGTCTTCGCTCCCATAGGTGAGGAGGTTAACTCCGGTATTTTTTTTTTTTTTTTTTTTTTTTTTTTTTTTTAATTTCACGTAAGAATAACCCGCACTGGTCCGGGGTAAGCTCCCGTGATATATATTTGTGATCTACAAGTACATATTAGTATTTTACAGAGTGCTTTTGTAAGAGGGGGCAAAAACAGGTAATAAAAAATGAATAAAATAATAAAACGAAGAAGGAAAGCCTGTAGAATATGTAAGCTACAAGATATTCTATTTATATTACAATTACAATTATATTATATGGGGTAACCTAGGTATTGTGAGTGGCGGCCAAGGGAATGGCCTCAGGATGATAACGTCACGCAAGGATATAATACCCTGGACTTGCGTAGATACGGCCCCATAATTGTTCCTTCTTGTTTTGCTTTTAGTTAAGAATGTACTCCGTGCATACTCCGGGTAGTGAATAAAGATAATAAAGGCTTCAATCAACCTTCTGGTTCCACTTAACAGAACCAAAGCGGGCAGAAGGAGATATACGCCGTAGGGAACAGCACGGCATCCCATTACTCCGAAATGTCACCCTAAACCTTCAGCGGAACTGCCATTTCTCGGTTCTCGATGTGACTTGCTTATTTTCGTGCTTGTCGTCCCCTCCCCCCTTTCCCTTCGTCATTTCTCTTACCCATTGATACACCATGGCGTCCACAAATCACCCCTCGTCGCGTGCTACCCGACTGGAAAAGGCCATCACCAATCCCGGAACCGTGAAGATCAATGTCAAGGGCGCCTTCATTGTCGATGAAGATCCTCGGTCCAAGAGTCCCGTCAGGTTGGATGGCGTTCATTATGAAGGCCATGATATCCGACTGCCTCATCACACTGGTGTGGTGAGCCATGTTGCAGTTGATGTGAGTCCTCTGTCCTTCAAATGTTTTTTTTTTTTTTTTTTTTTTTTTTTTTCCCTTTTTCTCTTCATCCTTTTGCCGTTCCCCCGCATAAATTGGTCCTCCCCCCGCAATCGAATCAGCAGCTCCCAGATCGCATCACCACCTCAGCAATAACGCCGCTAACTTTCGCTCTTATCCTCGATAGATCGGAGGTTCCCTTGCGAAATTGATTTATTTTACACGAGAGCTGGACTCCGTGGATAATGGCGGCCGATTGAACTTTATCAACTTTGAAACCCATCGTATAGACCTGTGCATTGAATTTATCAAGCAATTGAAGGAAGAGTACCAGAAAGCGCACGGCCCATCTAGTGATGAACTATGTGTCATGGCGACGGGCGGCGGTGCCTACAAGTATTACGACAAGCTGAAGGACTCGTTGAAAGTGAATATTATTCGGGAGGACGAGATGGAATGCCTCATTACCGGTACGCCATGTCTCGATAAATTTTACCCGTGCATTTACGTCTATCAGAAGGGCGCTGACTCGATTGGGCAACAGGACTTGATTTCTTCATCACCGAGATCCCGAACGAAGTGTTCACGTATAGTGAAGCGGACCCCATGCAATTTGCCGAGGCCCGACCGGATGTGTATCCGTACCTATTAGTCAACATCGGTTCGGGTGTATCCATGATCAAAGTATCGGGACCTAGGCAATACCAGCGTGTAGGAGGTACCCATCTGGGCGGTGGCACCTTCTGGGGCATCATGTCGCTTCTGACTGGCGCTCAGACTTTCGACGATATGCTGGCGATGGCGGATACCGGGGACAACAGTGGGGTCGATATGCTAGTCGGCGATATCTACGGCATGGACTATAGTAAGATTGGCCTGAAGAGCACTGCCATCGCCAGCACATTTGGAAAGGTTTTCCGATTGAAGAATGGCGTTCATGAAGAGGACGGAGAAGACCAGTCCCACGATGGGGCGGGCCAAACGAATGGCGAAGTAACATTCAAGCCGGAAGACATGAGCCGGAGCCTACTTTATGCAATCAGGTACGCCTTGGGCTCCCATTATCCCCGGATTTGACCCAAACTAACATAGTTCTCAGTAACAACATCGGACAAATCGCCTATCTACAGTCTGAGAAACACCAAGTGAAGCATATCTATTTCGGTGGATCATTCATCCGAGGCCACCGGCAAACCATGAACACGCTATCCTACGCCATCCGATTCTGGTCCAAGGGCGAAAAACAAGCCTACTTCCTGCGTCACGAAGGCTATATCGGTGCCGTCGGAGCTTTCCTCCGTCGACAGCCAGCCAACTGGGGCCGCAGAAATAGCCTCGACGGCGGTCCCGTGCCACATGATCTCAAGAATAGCTCTACTTGACGAGTCCCAAGAACCATCGTTCCTATAGCATCATTGGAAGCTTGCATGATCTGTTTTTGTTTGATTTATACGCCCTTCCTTTCGTTTTCTGGGCTTCTGATACCCGCTTCTTATCGATTTTCCCATTGCATGTTAGACAAAAGAATATACAATTTGCAAGCGCACGTTGCAAATATCTCGGGACATCACAGAGTCGGATGTTACATTGGCATACCTACATTTGTATAATATTTCCTGAACACTTTTCGGACTTTCTCTTGACCCTTTTCGGTTTCCCGGGTTAACCGCCCTCGTCTGGATCAATCTAAATTGGAGGGGTTATATTCCTCTCTTTCACTTTTTCGTCTTATATGATTTGGGACTCAGTTGGCATGTCGATGAGAAAGTAGTCGCTAACCAGCGTATTGCCTCTCGGTTTTCAAATATTTGACAGACGCGACATGCGAAATGTGAAAACTACAAACAAAACCGTTCAAGCGTACGCAATCCATGGAATAATATCTGTCACAATCTATTTTTGCGGCTTCGTGTTTGTCAGAACTGTTTAAGTTGCACAGTTGGCGGTTACATGCGCGAGACACATCACCTTTGCGAGGCAACCCAAGGTGCTGAGTGTGGAATCGACGCGTCCAGAACAGGAGCGAGGAAATAGAATAGCATTCTATTACCCCTTTGCCTAACAAAACTCTTGTTGAATGTCGTGAAACGTCGCGAAGAGGGCTGATAATTAGATAGGTACGAGCTACTACACTGTATAAATATTGACACTAAACCTCCACAGAACTAAGACTCAATAGTGGGTACCGTGACCAATCGGAGTGGCGCATGTTAAGCTTACCTTTTAGCTCATTGGGCCTCTTGACACGCGGATGTCATTCACGCGTTTACCTAACAGAGAACTACCTCCGCATAGTCAGGAGTTTCCACCCCTCCCCCTCCTCCCCAGAGCAGTCGTGCAAGTCAGCAATTAACGGACTTTTCACATACTCACGTTTTGCTAGCGATTGGGTCGAGCCAAACGAATAACAAAAATAAAAACCGAGAGAAGTATGGCAACCCGGTACGCACAGTCCCTTTGTCTGCCTCGACTCCACTCCGCTTCTCTAAAGCTTATATTTATCGATCAAGGCGAGGGGCCTCCCTCGGCACGAACACCTCAGAAGAAGAGCGCAAGCCGACCGTATCGCCTTTTAACGAAACTGAAAACCCGCCTAGATCCCTCATCCTGAGCCCCAAGCCCATCTTCGGCCCCGATCGGCCCCTACCGCAACACCTCGTAGATATACTGGAGGAATGGCATAAGGAGAATGGTGCCCAACGCCCGCCCTGTGTCATTAAAAATAAAATGTGGCGATACACAACAATGGAATGGAAGACTTTCGACCGCCAAGGTAACCATATGGAACTTTCCTCTTTCGCGATCAAACAGCCTGCCCAATATAATGTCTTGATACTGCATCCTGTTGATGGTCCGGAGAAGCTTGTTTCGTGTTACTTTCCATTTGGGACGACGTATGGCACATACCTAATTGGTTGGCATGGGGTGAAGAATGGGTGGGATCCTACGACTTGTGCGGTGAGGAAGTTTCGCTCGAATATCGAAGAGGTGCAGTACGAGCCTGAGGCGTGGGAGGCTTTCGAGACGCTGGTCAAGCGGCGGGCGGTACAATCTAAACCAAGTAATACACAACCACAGGTGGAGATGCAGACACCGAGAACGGGCGCGAAGAGGAGGCGAAGTCTGCCGGGACAGACGCAGGTGCAAAGACCGGAGATGAGGCCACAGAGGAAGAGTCTACCGGGGCCGGTTGCTGCAAACAATCTTTCAGCCCCCGAGGCAGGTGAAACTGAGTCATCCTCATCAAACGAAGAGTCTGAAGAAGATGATGAATCCTCAGATGAAGAGGAGAATGAGGAGGACGAGGACGAGGAAGAAGAAGAAGAAGAAGAAGAAGAAGAAGAAGAAGAAGAAGAAGAAGAAGAAGAAGAAGAAGAAGAAGAAGAAGAAGAAGAAGAAGAAGAACAGCAACAGCAGGAACAAGAGCAAGAGCCGGCCTCCAAAAGGCCCCGACTGACCGAGCCTATCGCAGCCACTCCCAAAGAATCAAAAGTGATTTTCAAGCTCGTCTCATATAAGTCCGGGGCAATCCGCCGCTTTCCGCTGGAAGAGTGCAAAACAGGGAAAGAGTTTTTCAATAAGGCTCGGACTTTCTTCCAACTCTTTGACCGCAATGCTGAAGTGAAGATCCTCTCATGTCAGATAGCATCCCAGCGTGTACAGCAATTTATCTTTGAGGGAAGTGAAGGGGAATTTACTCTACTGGTGGAGCAGGTCAAGAGCTTGAAGGACACTAGCGGAGTCTTAACTGTTGAAGTCGGGCATGTGCTAGGCCTTCAGTGAGCTGAATATTGTTTGTTAGCGTGGCGTTTTATTTTCTGGTGTTAAAAGCGATTGTCGTAACATTGCTATGTAGTCATGACTAGCGATTTTATGGGGACATTGAACACAGATATACCTAGGATGTGTTGTAATAACTGAGGTTTTTCTTTACCCTTTTTTTTATACTTCGAGAAATTGCAAGCGATGACTAATGACCACGTGGGCGAAGCGACGCAATCGGAAATCAACCCAAAGCAGATAATCAATCACTCAATCCATCGTCGCCATGCGTCAAGCATGAGTCCTGCACTGCTCGATGCCTTCTCTGTCCGAATCGCCCCCTCCAGTTCCTCCACCTGTCCCCGTTGAGACCCATCCCTATCGAGCTGTCGGGATCAAGCCTCCTGGACAGCACCGAACACTCCCTGATCCGACCAGGCTTGCCCCTGAGGATGCGTACTATTCGCCTGCGTTGGTGAGAACGCGAACTGCGCCCGCGAGTTACGATGAAACACTTCGAGGATTGAATGGGAGCGCTGGCACGGCTGCGTCGGTTGCCGCATTGCGACCGCCGCACGCGGTCCATGGCCGAAAATTGCGAGGAACCAGTCGCCGCAGAAGACGAAAGGGCGCGTGGAAAAAGCTCCTCTGGGTGAAACAGTCATGTATGCACCGGAATTGGTTTAGGTCAAAATGGTTATTGACAATACTGGACAGATCCTGACAACTACACCGATACCGAGACGTTCCTTGATCATCTCCAACGCAATCCGCGCGTGCGTCCCTACGATTTCTGGCCTTTAGTGGCCGATTCTACGGTCATCGTTCAACATGTATGCTCGGTGGCTATCTTTGTCTGCTGCTTTATAGGCATCTTCAAGGAGCGAGTGAGTCCCGTCTCGATCGTGTGTTGGGGTAGCGTTGGTACGGCGATGGGCTGGATACTCTGGGATTCGTGGGTGTTCAGAGAGCACGGGGTGAGCCACGCGGAGCGCGCACCCGAAGGGGACGGCGGTTCCAGTTCCAGCTCGACGACAAGCTCAGTGAACCCATCCACCACCCGGCTGAGCGGCCAGAAGGAAAACAAGGTCCATGGACTTGGGTTGACGATGTCTCATGGTGAGACAGAACCGGGTCGAAGGAGCAGTAACTCGGGCCTTGGCGATTCCTGCACGCAGGACGCGGCATCCTTCGGAACTTCGAACGGCGCTGCTGCCGGCAGCGTCCTGCCCCTGCCCCCCCACGATGCGCCGATGATTTCGCGACTGTCTTCGCGTAATCGCCAGCGGCTATCTACCGTCAAATCGGCTTTTCTGATCTACTGCGCACTACTTGGACTCAGTCCGATCCTCAAATCGCTTACCAAATCAACAGCCAAAGACTCGATCTGGGCGATGAGTTGCTGGCTGTTGATCACCAACATCTTCTCTTTTGACTACGGAAGTGGAGGGGGCGCCGGCGCGACGAAGTTCCCGGCTTCTTTGTCAACCAACGCGGCCGTGATGGCTTCGACCGTGCTCGCGTCCCGGCTGCCGTCCACGACACATGTGTTCAGTTTGATGCTGTTCTCCATCGAAGTGTTTGGGCTGTTCCCCATCTTTCGGCGGCAGCTGCGCCATATTTCCTGGACGGGTCATGTGTTCCTGACACTAGTGCTGGTGATCGCCGCTGGTGGCGCGGTTGGGATCACATTAAGGGGCGGATTGACGGCCGCTATCGTCGGTTCTGTGCTGGGCAGCATCCTGGCTGCCTTGGCGATGGGTGGATGTAGCTGGTGGCTCATCAGTCTTCAGAAGTACAAGAACGTGGTGACGGGACCGTGGGATCCGGCACGGCCTGTCATCCGACGACATTGGGATTAGGTGTCTTTTCCGCGAGATGAAATGAGGTTCGAACGTTGAGCCCGGCCGGACATTGGCTGGTCTGGGATATGAGATACCCCTATGAAGCATATTAATAATCATTTGGTTTCAGTCTTTTGAAACCGCTCTTTATAAGTTCCGGCACTACGATAGAGCGTAATACTAGCGAGCTGGAAGCATAGGCTTCCTCGACTTCCTTTGAAGATTTCCTTGCTGAAACATGTTTTCAACTTAATTTTCTCTACTGATATTCTGAACGAACAAATACCCATAGCGATACTACTCGGCTGGAGAGAGGAATGCGACAGGAATGTAGCACGGCATGCCTCGAGGTCTATTTTAAACCCAACCCCAGCCCCAACAGTCATTCATCTCAATCAAAACCAGCATCGGACAGGGACTAACCAATCGACCATTCGGTAGACGGAGGATCTTGCCCAGGATCACTAGTGTCTCACTCTCCACATACCTCCTTGACCTCATAGACTGATCTCCCGCATTCTCACTACGTAGACCATGAGATTACTCCTTTTGTTGATCCGGAGCACTCGCATGATAAAAAGAGCGCCCCGTGTGACCCTGGGCGTAGTGGAGGTGGTAATATCCTTCCCCTGCAGATGACCGTAGCGCCCAAGTGACCTGTCGTGTCGTGTCGTGTACAGAAATCTTATATATTCAGCCTTGCGGGTGATCATCCCTCCCCTCTTTCTCTCTGTCTTTCTTTTCCTCCTCCCAACTCCAATCCAACAATACTAATACACTCACCATGAAATTCAAATTGAAACCCCTGGCCCTGGGCCTCCTCGCCGCAGCTCAAACAGCAACCTCCCTCCGCTTCGTCATGTACGTCGACGAGTAAGTACACCACCACCAACAACAATAACCGACCCCAATAATAATAAAATAACACTAAAAATAAAAAAATAAAAAAAATGAAAAGATACCACACCCAAAACCTCCCAACAGGCACTCAAACAAACGGAATAACCCACGCCGTAATGGCCTTCGCCAAATCAACCCTGTTCACCAGCGACCCGCCCCAGAAATGGACCCCCTTTGAACCCGTCGACACCTTCCGCAACCGCTTCGGAAAGGATGCCAAGGTGACCGTTGCAATTGGTGGCTGGGGTGATACCTCGGGGTTCTCGGAGGGGGCGAAGGATGAGGCGTCGCGTACGAGGTATGCGAAGAATGTGAGGGCTTTTGTGGATGAGTTTGGCTTGGATGGGGTTGGTATGTTGTTCCTTCTTTCTTTTTCTTTTCTTTTTCTTTAAATGTTGAAATAGGAATTGGCGGGGGGGGGGGGGGGGTGGGTTTTGTGTGTGCTGATGGTTGGGTGTTGTTAGATATTGATTGGGAGTATCCGGCCGGGAATGGCGAGGATTATAAGGATATCCCGAATGAGAAGAAGAAGGGGGAGATCGAGTCGTATCCGCTATTTCTGGCGGCGATCCGCAAGGCGCTGGGGAAGGACAAGATTCTTTCGGTCGCTGTGCCCGGGAAACGGGGGGATATGATTGCGTTTACGAAGGAGCAGGGGCCCAAGATCTGGGAGTCTGTCGATATGGTCAATGTCATGACATATGATCTGATGAATCGGCGGAATAACGTCACGACGCACCATAGTGATGTGAAGGCGTCGTTGGATACGATCAAGGCGTATGAGGAGGTGGGGCTCGACACGAAGAAGATGAATCTGGGGATGGCGTATTATGCGAAGTGGTTTACGACGAAGGAGAATGCCGGGTGTGACACGCATCCCTTGGGGTGTGAGGTTGCAGAGCTAGAGGATGCAAAGGGGAAGGATACGGGGAAGTCGGGGGCTTTGACGTTTGAGAAGGCGACGATGGGGGAGCCGCCCAAGGATTCGAAGGAGAGTACGGATGGGAGCTGTGGGTTTGGCAAGGGGAAGTGCGGGAGTGGGCAGTGTTGTAGCCAGTATGGGACTTGGTATGTTTTCTTTCCCCCCCTTCTTTCCTTATCTACTTCTACGTTCATTGACGGGTGGACAGCGGAACCACGGATGCTCACTGCCAGGCTGGGTGCCAGTCTGACTACGGGACTTGCAAGGGCATCTCGTTGATTGACTCCTGGCGTCGGGCGGAGAAGGACGGTGTCACGGACGAGGATGCCGGCGGCCAGTACTACTTCGATAAGGAGGTGAACTTGTTCTGGACTTGGGATACGGCGCCGCTGATCAAGCGGAAATTCAAGGATATCGTGGACGCGGAGAAGGTTGGTGGTGTCATGGCCTGGAGTCTGGGCGAGGACTCGTTGAAGTGGGAGCATCTTGAGGCCATGCAGGAGGGTGTGAAGGAGAGGAGTTAATATTCTTACGTAGACCTCACTGAGTGCGTATGTAAGTATGCCCTTGGGTAGACTGCTAGTATTTATCTTGTGAGTGTAGGTGATATCATTCATTCTATTTTAACGGAGGATGATAGTTTAAAAAAATACCTATCGCCATCTTTCTACGAACATCAATATATCCTTCATCCTAGCCAAAATAACTAAACCAACTATAAACATAGCCAAGCAGCAATTTTGTTAATTTTCAGGGTTAAATAAATAACCTTCCCAATCCGGGCGACTACTAAATAAAACCAACCAATCCGAACGCGCCTCCCAGCACGGGATCAGGATGCCCTACTCTACCGGCCGCAACCATCAAGCAACTACTCGCTATAAGAACAAGCAAATATCCTCGTATCTCAAAAGAAAAGAAGAAAAGAAGAAAAAAAAAAAAAGAAAGAAATACTCCGTAGTTAAACCATGACACCGCAATCTCAATCCCACCATGAAATGGACTCTATTCTTTCTCCTCCTCACAGCGTGTTCGGCTCTCCCACGCCCTATATCAGATAAGGAGACCGCAAACGATAGCCAACACACCAAACTCCAAACCTGGGGATTCAACGCAGCCCAGTGGCAAAGAATACAAAAGCACGACAATCGCAAGGATGCTAATCCCACAGACACCCCCATGGAAAAACCCAATTCCCAACATCTCCTCACAATCGCCAATGAACCACCAAATTCAATCCAACCGCAACGACCCCAAACCTCCGTACTAGTATCTAACTACAATCTAAATACCAATACCAGAACCAATGACCCCCACGGAACCTTCCTTAACACCGATAAACTAGAACCAACCACATCAAATCTACACTCAACAACACTTATAACAAAACGGTACCTCCGCGTTCTCCGCACGACACAGATCCCCACGAACTTTCTCCGGAGATACGCGCACGAGATCTTCGTCGTGTGTTTGTTGCTGATTATCCCTGTTACCTTGGCTCTGGTTGAGATTCTTGAGAGGATTGGGCTGGGTGGTGAAGGGGGCATTGAGCTGTCTGATATGCGGAGAGGAAGGGGGCGGGGTATGATTCGGCGAGGGCGACGGGGGGAGTTGTTGAGGAAGAAGAGGGGGAAGAAAGGGAAGGTATCGATGGATATAGAATGTCAATGTCAAGACTAGTTTTACTAATCTCATCTGGACTTGGAACTTGAACTGTTTTGGTCTTGGGAGATAGATTTGCAAGATTTCTTTTTTTCATTTTTTTTTCTTCGCATCTTCGTTTGCATTTTCTTACGTATGTATATATATGTACTGTACTCTAGATATTCTATATAGACCAACGAAACAATTAATCATTATGTGCATGTCGTGAAAAAAATATTTCTAAAAATCAGACGTTTTCCCGCTGTTCGATTTCTGCCTTCTCGGCGGCGCGAGTGTAGGCGTCGATCTCGGCTGCTTCGCCCTGCGGCAGGTGGCGGGCCATCGAGACGATTTGCCAGGTAGAGGGCGCGTCGCGGAAGACGTTGTTGATGGCTTCGAGGTTGCGGTTCATGGTCTCCGGGTAGAAGAGGTAGACGACGATGGGGATGCAGGCGGAGATGACGGCGTACATTATGTAGTACTGATAGCCGATGGTGTCCAGGGCCACCGGCGTGATCATGACGACGACGAAGTTCCAGAGCCAGTGGTTGGCGGTGGAGATGGAGGCCATGGCGACACGGAGACGCACGGGAGCCACCTCGGTACAGTAGAGGAAGTTGCCGCCCAGGAAGCCGAAGGGGTAGAAGGAGTTGAAGAGGAAGATGAAGAGGGCGGAGACGATGGAGGCGGAGTGGTTCTTGCCGAAGCTGTTGGTGATGGCGAGGACGATCATGCACATGCTCATGCCGGCGCCGCTGATCATGAAGATGGCGCGACGGCCGAGGCGGTCGATGGCGAAGAAGGCGATGAAGCTGCACAGGAACTTCCAGGTCATGGCACAGGAGGAGAGGATGCGCGCGAGGTCGGAGTCCATGTTCAGGTTCTCCTCGAAGATGGTGGAGGCGTAGACGGAGATGAGGTTACCGCCGCACATTTGCTGAAAGAATTGCAGGGCCATGCAGAGGCAGAACCGGTACAGCAGACGGTCTTGGTCGTTCTTGCTGAACATTTCCTTCAGCGAGCCACCGGAGTTGGCGGTGACCTCGAGCGAGGACTCGATGCCGGCGATCTCCATGCGGACCTGCTCGTCATCTTCGGGGATACCCTTGTAGAGGGCGAGACTGGTGGTGGCTTCTTCGATGCGGTTGACGCGGACGAGCCAGCGGGGGGATTCGGGGAGGAAGAAGACACCGAAGATGATGACCAGCTCGAAGAAGAAGGAGATGGCGAGGGGGAGACGCCATTGCAGGTCACCGGACACTTTACTGAGACCGAAGTCGATCCAGTTGCAGAGGGTGTAACCCAAACAGATACAGATACCGTCGACGATAACGTGCTGGCCACGGTGTTTGGCAGATGTGCATTCGGACTGCCATACGGGCACGGCTGCACTGAACAAACCAATACCGATACCGAGAATGACTCGGCCAATGGTGAACTGGATGATGTTGTACGCGGCTGTCTGGAGTACCTGACCGATGGTAGAGACGATAGCACCCAGGAAGACGGTCTTCCGGCGGCCCATCCAGTCACCCAGGAACGAGCAAGATAGGGCACCGATCAAAGCACCGATCTGGAAGGATGCTACTACCGCACCTTTACTGGTCGAATTCTCAGATTTGACGGCACCGGAAGTGTTGATAGTATCAATTTGGGGGAAAACATGAACCCAGCTTTGCAGGGTGGCCAGCGGACCAACACCGGCTTGATTGTAACCAAAGAGGATGAAGGCGGGAACGACGATGAGAAACACCTGAGCCAGGCGGAGAGATCTTCCTTGGAACCCCATGTTGGAAACTAATCGGGTGGTGAGAGACAGGGTGGCCAAAGGTTTCCAGTGTTTCCCTGGGATTGTGTGGAAGGGCTGCTGCTAATCCTTTATACCCTAACGTCTGCCACGAAGTGACCCCGAACAGAATCTGCGTGGAGACCCCGCATCTTAGTAAAGATTTATTATACTCTCACCAAAAGAGAAGTACGACTCAAGTGGACTCCTTTTTAGTTGGAAGTTAGCCGTGTGGGAAAGAAAGTAGGGTTCCATATCAGTTGAGCGTCATATGTGATCCACTTTTCGGACCGTGACCGAGAAATTGTCCAAAAAAATCTAATCACCAAGACGGCCATTCGCCGCACAGGAACTAGAGCTTTTCTTCGGATAAAGCTAGTGTTCAGAAATGCCGCGTAGTACGGAGTACAGAATCTGGAGAAGGATTGGCCGTGTTTGCAGCAAAACAATGCCGACGAGAATATCTCGGAAAGAAGCTTCTCCCCCAGAAAATAAGATCTACAAGCCTCCACGTTTTCTTGTCCTTTTTTCTTGTCCCGGACATTTTATCCCCGGTGGAAATCTTCCGAAGGAAAAATGTTACATTATCTTTTAGTACAAAGGGTAGAAAAGTCAAATTGCTTAGTTTTGTCTCAACTGAGGTACCGATGGAGTTCATAAAAAAGGATATTTTACAGTCGCTGGATCTCCCCCACCACGGCCTCTGTGACCTCCTTCGTCGTGGCTTTACCTCCCAAATCTGCGGTCAGTATTCCTTTCTCACACACATTCTCCACACAGTTCATTAACTGCTGAGCCGCCGTCTCCTCTCCCAACCACGCTAACATCTCGGCGGCGGTCCAGAAGGTGGCAACGGGGTTAGAAACACCTTTCCCGGTAATATCAAATGCTGACCCGTGAATCGGCTCAAACATGCTAGGATGCTGTCGGGTGGGGTCGAGATTCGAAGTCGGTGCGATGCCTATCGAACCGGCCAGAGCTGCAGCGAGGTCGGAGAGAATGTCCGCGTGCTGGTATCCCGATTGATCAGCAAATCAGCTCATCCCACACAAACCCGTAAAAGCATAATTCAATAAGGTAACATCAATCCGGCCCCAAAAGCCAAGCAGCCCGATAACCTTTAAAAAGCACACAACCCCTCCCAAACCGAAGAGAAAAAAAAAAAAAAAAAAGCTGGGTAAGGCAAGAGAGGCGAAAGGATTTGATAACACGGAATCAGAACCGGAGAAGGGGGGGGGGGGGGAAGGTCACACGTACCAAATTGCTGGCAACAATCGTATCCACTGTCTCTGGCTTCAACACCATCCTTGTAGTCATCGCGTCGACCAACATCTTGTCCACCTGCACTTCTGGAAATTCCTTCCCCACTTCGGTCGCAACTTCATCCCAAAGGACCATACCGTTGCGCTGGGCATTGCTCTTAGTGACTACCGTCAGTAACTTCCGTGGCCGCTTGGCCGCTGTCTCAAAGGCGAATCGCATGATTCGTTCAACTCCGTGCCGGCTAAAAATCGCCGTCTCCGTAGCTACTTCCCAGGGGCACCCGCGGTGGGAACGACCACCCTGTCCGGCATACTCGCCCTCACTGTTCTCACGAATAATCACCCAGTCTAGCTTTCCGAGGGGACAATCCCGAAGCGGAGATTGTGTACCCCGGAGGATACGCGTTGGTCGCACATTCGCATATTGCTGTAGCGGTTGGCAAATGGAAAGTCGGAGACCCCAGAGGGAGATGTGATCGGGAACATCTGCTCGATATTAACATTAATAATTCTCGTATCATACTAAGGTGGTATTGCATATGCGGGCTTTAATGATCCACATGGGGGCTGTTTTTTAATTTTCATGTTTATTTTTCTTCGTCCTTCTATTTTCATTTATTTTTTAAGTACTCACCAGGTGCTCCTACAGCTCCAAACAAAATGGCGTCGTGACGCTTCAAGTCTTCCAGTCCTCCGTCGGGAATATATTTGCCGGTAGCCTTGTAGGTGTCCGAGCTCCAGTCATAGTGGGTGAAGTCAAGCTTGAACGTGCTAAGCTTCTCAGCCAAGGCGTTGAGAACAGTAACTCCGGCCGAGATAACCTCGGGCCCGATGCCGTCCGCGGGGATCGAAGCGATGTTGTAGGTCTTCATTGTGCAACGTTTTCTGACAGAAAATAACCGGGTAAATTTGTCTGGATTTCTGGGATTCTTCGGTATGCTTTCAATTTATATTTATGTTTGCGAAAATCTTTCTGCGCGACACGGACTTGAGGAACCCCGCCGGACTTGTCATGTCCGGTATACTGAGTCCGGAGGTGAACATGTCCGCCTCACCACTCACGCCTCGTCTATTTTGCCATTTATCCGGAGTTTTCTTTTCTCCCCTCATACGAAGTACTCCGGAGTAAATGGGGAAAGTCGGGGGGGAGGAATGACTTTCGGTATTGGTTTCAATCAAAACTTTGCGTCCCTGTCGCGTACAAGTTATGACGTGGCTAAATGTGAAATCCAGGGCTTTGGTCGAAGTTCTCAATTAACCAGGGCCCATCCGCCACCGTCCAGAGGTCGTTCCACCCGGACTCGAAATCTCCGGTATCCAGGAAGGGGTAAGTCAAGGGGAAATTTTTGATCGACGAGTCTCCAAAGACTACTGAAGAATTGTACTGTGGAGCTGGTCTGGGGTCTTCGGGGATGTTAGTGGGGTAGTCCGGGGCTTTGTCGTCTACAGGACCTGGACTGGTTGGTCGGTCTGGGGTTGGAGGTGTTGGGAGTGGGTTGGATAATGCAGATTCTAGATCACGAATGGCCTCGATGCAAGTCTGGGGCCAGGTGCTTCCTCTCAAGGATAGGTTTTGGAGGATAGAGAGGCCTGTTTTAGCGTATCTGTTCCTTGCAATTAGACCCGTACATTACTATGATGGCATCATATTGATCCTTACCGTGAGGCGGATAACGCGGGAAATCCCCCTTCCCATGCTGCGTATACCAGGATCAAACAGCTCATCCAGACGGCCCATGTGAATGATGGCCACACCAGCGGCACCGTTCCCTGACCGTTGGGCAGCACGTAACCTCTGAGAGCAGTAATCAGCGACCTGGATGACTCGATACATATCTGTAGCGCGGTTTTATACTCCGGCGATGATTGCTCAGCCGCCAGAAGTGGTCTGTTCATGGAGATGATAGATTCATGACGGAAGACAGTCAGTAGCAGACGATGAAGGGGCGATACCCCGGGTCCCTCTTCCACTGGGTAAACATCGTCGTAGACTTCGTTCCACCAGTGGGCGAGCTCCCCGTTTACTTGGGTTGCGCTGTTCGAGGTTTCTTGGCTATGTAGGATGGATTTATTGCGGAGTTCGACGACGAGACCCCTGACGCGGGCAAATTTGGCGAGATGAGTGAGCAAGCGGAGGTTTGGATCTGCGGAGTTAGACATGACGCGCCATAAATTAGGGGAAGTGCTTACTTACCGTGTGTCCCTTGACCGTGTCTTTCTATCCCTGGGTAGCACACGTCGATGTCGTCGTCTCGGATACTGAGTGGGATACCCAGGGATTGAGATAGATACCTTTCTAGGCAGTAGATCGACCAGAACAGCCGCTGTCGAAGTGCAGCTTCTTCTGGACTGAAGCAGGGGAACCGCGACGGGCATCGATGTAGTCCAAGGTGGAACGCGGTGCGGGTGATAACTCCCCCAATTCGCGATGCAGCATTCAGTCGCAGCAGCGACGCGAGGAACAATGCGACGCTGAAAGCCGCCTGTAGGATATTTATCGTGGGCGGGTCACAGAAGAGCGTATGCAAACTTTCCATTGCCTGACCTACTGTGCGAAAGACCAGCTTTGCGGGCACAGGAATTCTCCTCGCAGAATTCGCTTGACGACCATCCAAGAGAGAAATTGACACAATGGATCGAATGAGAATGGCATCCGTAGTCTTGACGCCGTCCAACCCGCCCCGGCTAATCCGTTCCAACAGCTCCAGGAATCCCGGACCAGAAAGGAACGGAAATATCGGATGCCAGCACTCAAAGTAGCTTCGCGTCCATTGAGCCAGCTGTTCAAACGACCCCATCCGAGATCGGTGATCCAGCTCATGCGGTGCCCACAGCTCATTCCTAACAGCCTGCGCCTCATAGCCTGGGCTCTGGAGCAATTGGTCATCTTCGCCGGGAACTAGATTCTCTTGCGCTTTTTGCGACTGGCTCAAGTGTGCCGAACGACGGGCAAAAGCGTTGTAGACTATGCGGGTGAAATGGATGCCGCTTGAGCTGCCTAGGAATGTGGCGGAGCCATTCTCGACAGAGGGTTTCCTCATGACGCCGATCTCTCGCGACGGATTTGGTTTGCGCCTCTTAGTGGGAGAAGCGGTATAATCATGGTGTGGAGAGTCCATGATTCGGGAATGGGATTCTTATTGGATTGGGAAGTGATAGCAATCGGAAGAGCTTGATAGAGTTGGGGATCCGTGTGGGGGTGGAGAACATCATGCCAAGTACAGAATGGCAATCACAGCTTGGCGTACAGCATTTCCATTTGGGTGCATGTCCTCATGGAGTATATGCGTGGGTATATCACTCGCACGTTATCCAGAGGCTCTGCTGAGCTTGGATTTGAGAGCCATGACGATCATGTTGGAGGCGTGAAAGTGATTTACAGAATCCAATTCGTTCGGATATATATTTTTGCTTGATACATGAGCACGTAGACCATATACCACTCCCAACTCGAAGAACAACAGAAGAAAAAATTAAAATATAGAACCTCTAATTTGAAGACAAGTTCACAATAACTGAACTTCCAACTATTATACGTAGTAAATAAACACTGCGATCAACTTCAGGAGGTAGAACACCCGACCGTAAGCTGTGGATGTGATGCCTCAGGCTTAAATCACCTGAGACGGAACCTCCCCGACCAATCACACGCGACCGGGCATTTTTCCTGCAACATACATTTATTCAGCTTCCATCCAACTTTTATAAAGTACTACTTAATACCCAACCTAGCCCATATAGTAGTAAAATAACAGCCCAAGAAAATGTCCACAAACATCTTAACCACCTACCACTCCCAAAACCCCATATCCTGCGAACCATGTCGACAGAAGAAATGCAAAGTCAGTACATCAAGTCAACTTGATACTCCTTAGAATATTAGAACAAAGTTTATATTGACATGATGTTCAGTGTGACCGACTGCTGTATGCTCGAATATCTACTACATTTTGAAGATAATTTTAACAAATAACCAGTCCAATCTGCACGCAATGTGCCACGACTCCATCCACACAAAGCAAATGTATATACCCAGAGAGCGGGAAACGGTTCGTATAGCTGTCCTTCATACAGTCAATTGTTATTATAGATTATATACTTATGAACGATAGTGGTCTTCCACAAGGATACATCACCCATCTTGAACATCGTCTTGCTGCAACAGAGGCTGCGCTGTTCACCGTGTATGCCCAATTACGGGCTGGGAATCATACACAACTGCCGAGGCAAAGCCCTACGTATGAGACTGCCGCTGCTGTTTCCGTTGATGTGGTAGCTTCGTCGAGGGGGAGTCGGGTGGAGAGTATGGCAGAGTGGGATGCGTTGCCGTTGAGGGGGCCGGGGGAGTTGGAAAGGTGGTGGGGGGTCAAGAGGGGAGTTTGGGGAAATGATATTGAGAATGATGGCGGCGGTCCTAGTGGTTTCGAGAGGGAGGGAGGGGATGGGAGAGACGTGTTGGCTGAGAATGTAACGGGCGACGCGAAAACCGATGCGAATTTAGACCTAGATAGTGGGAAGATGAGTAGAGCGGAGAGGCTGGCGAGGTCGGAACCGAAGGTCTATTTTTGAACTGCTTTTTTGCCCTCGAATCAAATATATACACGTATTCCGTATTAGGATTTAAGAGGCATCATTGCTTAGAGGACATGGCATAAAATGAACGTTCTAAAGTCTATAATACTTGCATAGCATGTATGATGCTGTTCAGACACGACACAAGCGTCCGTTCAGATCCGGAAGACCGACTTGACTCTTCACCGTCCAGTCCGCACTACCAACTCCGGTGGTGCATAGGGCAGTCCTGAGGGGCCGTACTTTTGCTTGATTTTGTACAGCCGCTCATAGTTCGAGCCGTGGAACGACAGCTGGAAGTTCGGCTCCAGAGTGTTTGCCTTCAACATGTAAGCTCCCGCTTCAGGATAGGTCTTGCGCTAGACATTGAAGACACCGTTGGCAAAATGCTCCATCCGACCGTGGATCTGGGTATTCATGTAGTTGGCAATCCAGCTGGTGGAGGTAATGGCGTGGAGGTGCGTCTTGCGGAAGGCCGGGTTAGCAAAGCTCTCCGGGTAGCCGTCTGCCAGCTCAGCCTTCGAGCTGAACGCAGTGAGCGTGTATCCGGCCGTGACAGTGATCTTGAGCGCGTCGAAGGTCTTGTTCAGGAGGCTGGCGTCCTCCTAGTTAGCACGCAGGAACAGACGTGAGCCAGCCACCATGGTCGTGGAGGCGACGGCCTCCAGAGGGAAGACGACGTCCCAGGCGTCGTAGGAGTTACCACGATATTTCGTGTCGGGAGTATATGGGATGCCAAGATGGTCGAGCTCATCGAACCATGGGTGCATCAGGGCATTGAACTCAGCAACAGTGTGGTTGACCGCGAATTACGGGTTCATGAGGAACGAGAACGAGTTTGTCCCAGAAGTGGGCGTAGGTGCCGGCGTCGGCGTTGACTGCGAATCGATCCACGTAGGCGCGGACCCCGGCCCAAAAGGTGTCCTCAGTGACATTGCCGCTGATGGCGAAGTTGAAGGTTGAAGTTGTCACACCGACCTTGGGGTGAATGCGGGAAATGATCGAGGTAACAATGCCGTAGGTATCTGAACAGGTCTTAGTAAGTTGCTTAAAAGGCAATGAATCATTGGGAATCGTCACGTACTGCCACCACCACCGCGGAGAGCCCAAAAGAGATCCAGATTCGTCTCCGCCGTTACGGTCACAAAGCATCCATTTCCCAGAACAACTTCAAGAGCGAGCACTTGGTCTGCAGCCATTCCGTAGATACTCGACATGGGCGAGGGACCACCGCCTAGGACGAAACCACCCGCGACACTGACAGACTTGCTTTCACAACCGACCGCAGTGAAGCCCAGCTCCTTGGCCATCGCGTATATCTCAGAGGCCTGGACGCCCACGCCCATCTTCACTGCAGGGCCACGGTATCCATGAACCTGATAATCCTCATAATATTGAATATCTTTGGAGGTTACGGGTCCAGATGCCGAGAGCTCCGGCACCGGTAGATTTGCCATTGAAGATATAACCAGTGTTTTTGACGACCAGACGGATACCTGTGTTACGGGAGAAGTTGACGGCCAACTGAATCTGGGCGACCGAGCTCACATTGACGGCAGTTCGACTGTGTCCACCCACCGTGCAGGTGGCAGAGGAGTCACCAGTTGAGACATGTCCTGCCTTCATACAGCGGCCACATGATTGAAGTTGGGTCAGCAACACTGCAAGTTGGTCAGTAAAAGAAGACGAATCTATAGTCCAGTTAGGTACGTCCTGGATGTATGAGACAGTCCAATTATCAGAGACGACCTTGCATTTCGTACTGTCGTATTCGGGCCATGACGAATAACAATATGCCGCCAGAGAAACGGTGCTTAATCAGAGCGTTGCCGAAAAGGCGGTCGAATAGTGACCAGGTGGAGGTGGACGGCCAGGCAGCATCATCGGGGGTCACCTTACAGGAAATGTTTTCCGACAGGCTCAAACTAGATGAGGTTGTATTCCGGGAGATTGAGTTTGTTAAGCACATTGCCCGTCAGCTGAAGCGTCTCGCTATGGACTAAAGGAGCACGTGCGGCGGTCTTGGACAAGGAACAGCAGTCACAGCTGCGGCGACAGTGCAGAATAGGATGGCGCTGCCTGCTGAGGAGTCAACAGCGCAAGGGTCGCATATAGAAGGCTTGCGGAGGACAACGTAGCAGCCATTTTAATGACCCCCGCACACAGCTAAATGGTAGGCAGGCTGGATATAAGGAATTGAAGACAGATTCTCAGTACCAGCGAGAGATCTATGGGATGTTATACCGTTGTAATGATGCATAAATCATTGGCCTCTGGACTACAGCGGTCTACTGAGCACGCCGGCCGAATAGTGGGCGATAATGAGGACCGTGCTGACAAGCGAGTCAGTCCAACTGTCACAGGTCAGGGGGCCAGCCAACAGCTCTTGTAAATGTTATGTTTAGTTTGTTCATTAGGCTCCCATATGGACACTTCATTACACGAGAAGATGACGGCCAGATAACCGATACCCCAACTCGCTGATTTGAGTAAGAAACTATGGTTACAAATTGAACTAAAGCCTCCATGGACGGGATCACCGACAAGGGTAGACACCAGCGAGACTCTTGCCGGGCCTTTCTACCAGTAAAAGTCCTCACATACAGTGGAGATGATCCACGCCGTTGCCAGGGAAAACATCATGCAATCTTGGATGTGACTGGGACCTTGCGGGAACCATGGCCGACCCCGTCTCCACTTGGTGCAAAGACTTAGGGTACCATGGGTCAGACGCGTAGGGTTCGCAGGAGGTGAAACAGTTCAGTCAAACAGATTAGACATCTTTTAAGTCGGGGATATGATTATAGCCTGGCTGAATAATAGCTCACAAGATGAGAAATCCTGTAAAGTTGATGAGCGGATGGCATTGGAGCTTGAAAGAATATTGGTAAATTCCATCGAGAACAGGAAGAATCGGAAATACAGGACACTACAATCTTGGCTGCTGAGACTGGAGAGTGTCATTAATTTATTTCAAGGAAACTACCGAGAAGCCATAATATACGAGCGCGTCTGGACTATGAGAATAGCATCACTAAAGCTGCTAGAATTGCTGTATGGTTCGATTGGTGTCTCTGAGCAGAAAGCCGAGGTAGAAAGGCAGTGGAAGGTAGAAGGATGAAAGACCGATCAAGTCTCTAACAATGGTTTTGACAACCAGTTTCTCGGAGATTAATTGGCAGGAATGCCCCGTGAAGGATCAAATCAGTACCGACTGAAGAATGATATTAGCTCGACTATGTCATCTGCATGCATGGATAGCACATAGCAACTCTGCAGTTAGTAATTAGTACCACTATAGTGGCTCACCTTATCATGGCGTTCAAAAATAATGCAGACATACATTCGAAATTGCTTCTATGATCATGGTCCACGGAGGACTGTTGATCCTCGTGTCAATCCCTTTCTGTGCCCCCATTGATCATCCACCCTCTTCACTATGCCTTTGTCGGCCCGACTTTCACTGATCGTCAGTGGAGCTGGACATTTCTTTGGCCACGATATCGAGGAATCCACGGGCAATTCGTAAAATTCGGCGTTTCCGGTTACCTTTCTCTTCCACTTCTCCCTGGAGCTGTCATAATAGCCGTGCTCATATCATTTACTCACGAGGGGCAAGAATGCTGCCTAGACTATGCAATCAGTGAACAAAATTAATAATGATAAAGTGTAGTAAACTGTACTAGAAGAATTAGGACTTCTCACCGTTCTGACAGTCTAAGCGAGATCAGTGCCTGGGATAATTCCATTTGTACACTAAGGGCAATCTGATATGTTGTTCAATGGGTGACTACCGGTTGATGTGTAGTCTCCTTACCCTGTAGAGTTAATACTCCGAACTTCACAAAACCAGTCACAAGCCAAACATGGTTTCCCAAATATAGGGCTTCCAATCAGTTTGTAGAACAGCACAAATGGTTTCCTCAGGTCCCGACTCTGATGTACTGAGGTCCTGGCTTGTATCATATTCTCTGCCGTTTTGGTGGGCCCCGCATACTACGTGAAGTCTGGGACCTGATCAAACCTTGGGCCACGGTCCAGCCATAACTTGACAGAGTGTTACTAGATTTGAGCTTGCATGTACACCTGGGGCGTGGAAATAGCCGCTGGTTTATATTACTGCCATGAGAACGGCGCCGGGATAGCGCAAACACTTTCACTACATAGGGTGGGAGGGATATACGATGGTTGATGATAGCAATCAGGAGACCACGCTGGGAATCATTATAGCATTCTCCGTGCTTGTGGGAACTCCGACTTTTCAGCGATTCTGGGGTCGGTACCTGTCGAGAAGTTCACTACAAAGTGGTACGTTTGTAGCCTGAACCTAGTCAACTTGCTCCTTACTAAACTGGATAGATGACTACTTAATTGTCCTAAGATATGTATGCCTTACGCTGAGAGCTGGACTACATACCAAATACTGACTTGCTAAATCCTCGCTATCGGCCAGAGTGTTGCCATGTGGTACTGTAAGTAGTCAAGACTCTAGACATCACAGATCCCGCAACAGGCCTTACAAACCTTACGATGGTCGCTATATATGCCGATTCGCCGTAAGATAGCTGAGTGCATTATCCTCTGCGTGGGTGGTGTGTACGTATCCCCCATTCCCTTCGAACTATTACACCTCTCTCTCTCGCGCGCGCGCGCGCAACATACACTCTTTATGTCGTCGACCATATCACTAACTAAGCTTAGAGCAACCTTCGTCGGCATCTGGCGTCTCATCTGGCATCTCGTCATCCTCTCCAAAGGCTTCTTTTCTGCCTTCCTACTAAAGGATCCTACATACGACATCGGCTTCCGCGGCTCCGCCGTTGAAGTCCACGTTGCCGTCATGTCCGCTTGCGCACCCGCCACGAAAGCTATCGCTACTAAATACCTCCCCCGCTTACTGGGGACCTCCCGCCAGGAAGAAACCTCGCGATACAGCACGGCTAGTGCCTCGAACTGGTTCCTATCGGGCTACGGGAGTTCACGGCCGAAGTCTGCGGTGCGGTCGAGAACGGATGATGGGTTTAAGTTGGCGGAGCCGTACCAGGCGAAGGTTGATCCTATTGCCGGAGAGCGTGGGATGAGGAAATATCAGCGAGGGGATAGTCCTAGTTGAAGTAGTACTGAGGAGGGCGCTGCTGGGGTCATAAAGAGGACGGATGTGGAGGTGCAGTATTCACCAAATCATAGTCATGGAGTGGATGAGGGGAGGGAGGCGAGTATGGATAGTTTGGTGTAGATTTTGTATATCTTTCTTCTTCTGTTTTTACGGTGTTTTCCTTGATTTTGTTATGATGACTATGTGTAGAAAAGAGTATGATATTGCTGGTGTTTGATCCGCAGCCGAGGTGATCAGCCCAATGAGGGGTTCAATTTCTCTGCGGGGTTCGAAGTTATATAAACTGTCAATTTGTCAGTCCAAGAGCTCTTGCTTCATTCTTTCACTTTTGTCTCTATTTCCAGGACAGAAACACAAACACATAATATCTAAACCATGGCGACTCAATATAAACTACCGTTTGAGGTGTGTGATACCCCGTCGCGACGCCCGCATAGCAACTAACTTATGAAATTTATTAGCTGGACGACCCGAGTCTGCTCCACTTCGACTCATTTGTGGGCGACAAATGGGTCCAATCAAAGAGCGGCAAACGCTTCCAAGTCATCGGTACAGTGCCTACTGGAATGATTCATGCAGCTACTTGACCACCCGGACTAACACTTTAATATAAAGACCCCGGAACCGATATTCCATGGGCTAGCTGTCCGGCCAACGGCGCCGAGGATGTCGCATCCGCCGTAGAAACCGCGCACGCCGCGTTCGAGCAATACAAGAAGAGCAACCCCCGCCAGCGGGCACAATGGCTCATGAAATGGGACGCCCTCATCCGCGCAGCTAAGCCCGACCTTGCCAAGATCGTCACCCACGAGACAGGCAAGCCGCTGGCCGAATCCTACGGCGAGATCGACTATGCGACGGGTTTCACCTGGTGGTTCGCCGGCGAGGCCGAGCGCATCCACGGTGGGATCAGCGTGCCCTCGGCGCCAAATCGCCGGGTGTTTACTGTCAAGCAGCCGATCGGTGTGGCGGCCGCCTTGGTGCCCTGGAATTTCCCGATCGCGATGGTTCTGCGCAAGGCGGGCGCGGCCTTCGCGGCCGGTTGCACAATGATTGTGAAGCCGAGTCCCGAGACGCCCTTGTCGGCGCTGGTGTTGGCGCATCTGGCGCAGAAAGCGGGATTCCCCGCCGGCGTGTTTAACGTGTTGACCACGGATCTAGAGAATACGCCGCCGTTGAGTGAGGCGTTGTGTAAGCATCCGTTGGTGAAGAAGGTGACCTTTACCGGCTCTACGCGGGTCGGGAAGTTGATTGCGGCTCACTGCGCCCATGGGCTGAAGAAGTTGACGTTGGAACTGGGCGGAAACTGTCCATTCTTGGTGTTCGACGATGCTAATCTGGACCAGGCGCTGGACCAGCTCATGGCGTTGAAGTGGCGGCATGCCGGTCAGGCGTGTATTACGGCTAACCGGGTGTATGTCCAAGCGGGTGTCTATGATCGGTTTGCGCAGCTGCTCAAGGAACGCACACAGAAGTTGGTCGTGGGCCATGGCGCTACAGAGGGCACGACCATGGGCCCCTTGACCACCCCGCGCAGCATTGACAAGGCGCTCAGCCAGGTGGAAGACGCTCGTCGACTAGGGGCTGATGTGATCCTGGGAGGTAGCCGGGTCTCCGATACTAAGGGGTACTTCTTTGAGCCCACGATCCTGACCGGCATGACCAAGGAGATGCTGGTATCTCGGGAAGAGACGTTTGCACCTATCGCCGCACTCTATAAATTTGAAACGGAGGAAGAGGCAGTGCAGCTAGCTAATGACACTAGCATGGGACTGGCGAGTTACGCGTTCACCAAGAATATTGACCGCATGTGGCGACTGTTGGAGAATCTGGAGGCCGGCATGATTGGTATGAACACAGGGAACTCGTCGGCTGCAGAGTCACCATTTGGAGGGATCAAAGAGTCAGGATACGGGAAGGAGAGCGGGAAGGAAGTGGCCGTGAATGAGTACCTGGTGACGAAAACGGGAACTCTTACGATTGAGGGACAGTACTAGCCATACAATATAGTGTGCTATGCAGGTTAGTGTGATTTAAGTGCAGTTGGGATGCATGGGCACGGGAAAGGATGAGTTGTCCTTTTTTTTGGTCATTTTGCAAAGGAGAGGTCCCATAAATCATCTAGCAGTAGTGGATATAGGAAGTCTAATCGAGTGGATTTGACAATTAATAATACTTGTGGTCTAAGAGACTGACTATATCTTAAAAGAGCGAAAGGATTAAAAGAGCAGGCACGGACCTCAGGCATAAATCGGAAGTCAGGCTCCGAACAGGCACTAATTCCCCGATGCGGTCTAGCGGATCCGAGGGATGGTTTTCTATGTATAGACAAACTTGGCCAAACGGGACAAACAGGGCAAAAACCTCGGCACTTAGCCCCTTTGGTCTCTGCCGCTGCTCGTGGAAATTGCCAAATGCAGTATAGTGCACGAGAGATCCAGTGATCAACGGTTTGATCTTCTTTTTCTTGTTCCAGCTTCTCATCCACTTGTTCACTATCGTTCCATTGCCTTTCTCTGGCAGTCGAACTCTCGTCAAGTCTTCCTCCTTGGGTTGACTCGTCGTTTATCCGTCCCTGTGACAGGCGGACTCCCTTGGAAACACCCTCCGATACTGAACATAAGCATCGGTTCTTTTGAGGTAACATCTCCGATATTGTCACATCGGGCGTCCAGATCCCATCAATTCGATGATTTTGACGACTTGATCGACGGCTGGACAATGAGGACTTGCCTCTTTGGGTAAGCACCTATCGCCTTTTTCAGATTTTTCTTTTCTACTCTTTTCTTTCGTGTCGGTGGTTTTATATACCCCTCGGTCGTCTGTCCGGTCGACATTCTTCTGTCGGTCACTACATTCCCTAGCTACTTCTTGTGATGAACCATATTTTCATATACCTCTAATTACGGCCTCTCTCCGTTAAAATCTACCTAATCATAATAACCAATCTTTACTTAATCAAATCATGGACCTTACGTCTTTGCAATCGTTGATTCACACTCATCCCCTTATTGACAACCATGCCCATAACCTCCTTACGCGGGATGCCGCCTGCAACTACGCCAAGTATCCCTTTGAACAGATTACCTCAGAGGCCCAAGGTGCCGCCCTGCGCAATGCCCCCTCCACATTACCACTACACCGTGCCACCTCGCAGCTCGCCGCACTCTACCGCTGTCCCCCAGACTGGGATCATGTCAAGGCAGCGCGTGATGCATGGGTGCAGCGGGACTATGACGGCCTGATTCGCGAATGTTTGCAGGGCACGCATACCTTGCTTCTGGACGATCTCCTTACTGACCAAGATATCGAGTCCTACGAATGGCATGATCGCTTCACCACAGCCCAGACGAAACGGATCGTGCGGATCGAAATATTGGCTGCCCAAACAATATCCTCCTTGATGCGCGATGACCTCCGGTCCCAGGAAGGTGACCCCTCGGTGCTCCGGGACCGATGGGATAAGTTCCGTGAGGGTTTTAGGCGGCGTATCGCCGGGGCGATCGGAGACCCCGCAGTGGTGGGGTTCAAGTCGGTGATTTGCTACCGAACTGGGCTTAACGTCCAGCCCACCGAGGATGACGATGATACCCTTCTGTTAGAATCATTTGCGCGTACGGTTCGCCAAGGACAGGGGTCTGCGTACCGAGTGGAGGATAAGCGGCTCAATGACTGGGTCGTGCGCCAGACGCTCAATCACCTGCAGGCCGCTAAGAACGTCTCGGCCTCGGCCCCCAACAAACCGCTGCAGCTGCACACTGGACTGGGCGATAACGACATTGACCTGGTGCTCTCCAACCCGGCCCACCTGCAATCGCTGATCGCCCAATACCCCGACGTAGATTTCGTATTGTTGCATTCCTCTTATCCTTACACGCGAGAAGCTGGGTATTTGGCCTGTGTATACCCCAATGTCTACCTGGACCTGGGGGAGGTCTTTCCCATGGTAAGTCGCGATGCGCAGGAGTCTATTTTGCGCGAAAGTCTGGATATCGTGCCCACCACACGCCTTCTGTGGAGTACCGACGGCCATTTCTTCCCGGAGACCTTCTACTTGGCCAACAAGCAGTTCCGCGATGTGATGGAGACGGTCTTCGTGGATTACGTTCACAAGGGCGATTTTACTGTCGACCAGGCGAAACAAGCAGCCGCCGACATTCTCTTCCACAACTCTAACCGCGCTTACAGTCTCAATGAGAAGCTCGCCTATGACGCTCCGGTATTAGTGAACGGAGTCTCCCCTTCGTCGACTGGCACCCTCGACACCTTCATGCGGAATAACCCCGATGTCAAGTATATTTGGATGCAATTCATCGACTACACGAACACGACCCGGGTTCGGATATTTCCCGTCGCCGAGTTCGCCAAGATCGTACGCAAGCAACGTCGTATTGGCATCTGTCTGTGCACCCAATTGATGCTGCAGGACGACAGCATTGCACCGGAAGGGTCGGTCACGGGCCAATTTTACATGGAGCCGGACCTATCCTCTCTCTGCCGCAATGTGGGGATCAACTCGAAGAGTGCTACGGTAATGACCTACTGGAAGACCGAGGAAGGCGCCCCATTGCCGGGCTGTCCCCGAACAACCCTCCAACGGGTGACCAACAATCTGCGCGAGCATGGAATCGAGGTCAAATGTGGCTTCGAGATTGAAGTCATCTTCCTGAAACCCACGACCAATGCCTCGGGCGAAACCGAATATGTCCCCGTAGTCCAGAACCACTCGTGGTCCCAAATGACCAGGGATACCCGGACGATGGTTCCCTTGCTGGAGGAGATTGTGGACTCCCTCGCATCCGTTGGAATCCATCTAGAACAATTCCATGCCGAGTCTGCACCGGGTCAATTCGAGTTCGTCTTGCCGCCAGGCTCGCCCATCACTGCGGTGGACACTCTGCTCAAAGCGCGCCAGATTGTCACCTGCGTGGTTGAGCAGCATGGACTCCGCGCCACGCTCCACCCCCGTCCCCTCCCCCACGCCGCAGGCTCGGCGTCTCACGCACACGTCTCCATCTCGCCGCCTACTCACGAAGTCTCCTTCCTGGCCGGCATCATGCGCCATTACCCAGCTCTGGCGGCATTCACCTTGTCTCAGGATGTCAGCTACGACCGCGTCAAGTCAGGTCTCTGGGCCGGCAGTGAATGGGTGACTTGGGGCACCCAGAACCGCGAAACCCCCATCCGCAAGATCTCCCCAGGCCACTGGGAAATCAAAACTTTGGACGGACTGGCAAACATGTACCTCGCCATGGTTGCCTTCCTCGCGGCGGGTTACTTAGGTGTCAAGGAGAACCTCCCTCTGACGAACAAAGACTGTATCCGTAAGTTCATCCTCACCTCAATATAAAATGCACCCAGAAGTGAAACAAAAGAAACTAACAAAGGCAAAACCAGACGACGCAGCCAAACTCCCACCGTCCGAGCGCGAAGCCCTAGGAATTATCACTCAACTCCCCAAATCCATGTCTCAAAGTCTAGACGCGCTAGACGCGGACTCCGCTCTGCAGAGCGTCATCGGCGAAACCCTTGTTAAGAATTATACCATCGTCAAGCGCATCGAGAGTAAACGTCTCCTTGACATGGACGAGACCGTCAAACGGAACTGGCTTATTGAGCGTTATTAGTTGGCTTTTCATATAGATACCATTTAACTGGTGGCGTTGCATACGGGGCATTTTTCCAAAAGGCGTGCGTTCTTGTCTCATGATACACTCCAAATCTTTTAGGTTTTATGTTACCAATGATACCTTGTCTCTTCTTGCATGATTATTTTTTTTGTTGGCATATCTATAGCTCAACTAAGGACATTGATGGGCAAGTCGCTGCGTACAATTTTGTAGTTCCATGATCATATGGTCGAACGGCAGACATGCTAACTAACTGTTATCAACCTTGACATTTGTAACTTTCTACGAGGATGGGCAAAGTCCCACTTAGGGTTATTTTAATACTCTTAGAATAGTTATACAAAGAAAGAGCAAGGAGATTTAAGACGCAATGATTCGTATATTATCATAATGCAAGGGTATCTTTGTGCGAACAAGAAAAAAAAAAGAAACCTATACACACCCCCAATAATAAAAAGCAAAAGCAAACAACAAGCTACCAGAGGTATATGCAAGGCATAAGAACATGTGAGTTTTGTTTCGATCAAAAAATCGACGGAAATTCTATTGGTAAGGTTTGGATCACGACGCCAAACCCCGGGAGCTGAGGCGGTTTTCAGCCCATTCTTCTAGGAGTCGCGCGACTTCCTTGAAAGAGACTGGCTTCGTGAGGAACAAGTCGACACCGGAGCTGAGGGCTTCCGACTCATCGCGCGAGCTGCTGAGCCCCGTCAGGGCGATGATGATCGCCGGGTTACTGCAGCCGCGTTCTTTTTCAATAGCGCGGATAGCTCGTGTGGCTTCGAAGCCGTTCATGACGGGCATGGAGATGTCTATTTAAATTCTGTCAGAATAGGCGTAGTTCGGTTGGTGGGGTATGTCAAGGGAAATGGAGGGAGCTCACCCATGAAAATCAAGTCATAGCCTCCTTGTTGTTTTTCCACGGCATCGACCGCTACTTTACCGTTCTCGGCAGAGCTTAGTGTAGCCAAGTTACGCTTTTTCATGAAGGTAAGCATTAGGTTGAGGTTGATGGCGTTATCGTCCACCACAAGCACGCGTGCAGCACGTTGAGGTTCGGATTCGAGTTGTTTGATTTCAGGCGGCGATGGAGGTCGTATAGAGGAGGAGGGAGACATAATGGTGGGCAGGATTTCTGGCATATAACTGTGCGTTGGGGAATGCGCTGACCCTAGAGACGAGGATGCACCCGAGCTGCTTGTGCCGCCTGGTGTTAAATCCGCCACGTCGTCAGATAAATCGAGCTCAGAATCGCCTGCGCTGTCACATAGAAATTTGGGGCGCTCAGGGAGGGCGATGGATGCTGTGGTGGGAATTGCCTCAACCTGTGAATCGAGACACTTCCGAATGCTTCGAGCAAGTTTATGTGGTCCGCACGGTGGACGAATGATATTAACTAAGCTGGCGATAGAAGAGCACTCCTTTAATTTGGTAGTTCGATCAACGTACTTGTCGCAGAGAAGGAGAAGTGCTGGAACTCTGGTTGCAAACTGCTTCTTGAGATCCCCAGATGAGGTAGTTCCATCGGCCAGGGCGACATCGACCGGGCTTCGAGACGACCAGGAGACCAGCTCAAGGCCATACCACTCGGTCAAATATCGGCTGACAACAGACCACCACGGGTGATCGGCTGTCTCATGTGGCTCCACTCCAACAATGCCAACCCGTCGACCGGCGTGGCTGTCTCGTAAAAGGCGGCTTTCCGTGGGGCTGTCCTTTTCCTTTATGGACGGTGACCGGGGTGTCAGCGGGTCCTCAGCGATATCTTCAACATCTGGTCGCAAGAAAGGCAAGGTGACCTTGACGGTTGTCCCCACGCCGGGAGTACTGTCGACATCGATGCGGCCATTCAACGATTTCACGAGACTTCGGACAATTGACAGGCCTAAGCCGGTTCCTACAGCCAGGGGATCTTCCTGCGCAAAGGGAGTATACAAACGCTCGCGCAAAAACTCTTCCGAAATGCCTTTCCCGGTGTCAGATACGACCAGCGTGACCAACTCCTCCATACCTGATCGCCGAACCCGACCCTCTCCCTCAGTCATCTCTAGCCGTACTGATACCCGACCAGAGTCTGTATACTTCATAGCGTTGCCAAACACATTCATGATAATGCGCCGCAAAGCCCCCGGCTGAGTGTGATACACCCAATCGTTCTGTGCAATGTTCACGACCACATCGACTTCTGGCCGAGGTTGAGCAAGGCTTCCTTTTTCGGTGCCGGTATGCGAACCTCCCGTGGGCGACATCACCACCGATTGATCAGAAGAGACAATCGACTTTTGGCCGTACGCATGTCCCAAGCAAACACCTTCCACTACTTCTTCTGTGAGGAGAGCAAGGTCTGTCGACACATACGTGTCTAAATGGGCCGAGAGTCGATCCAACGCCCGGTAGTCTGATGGTACGGTCCTGTCTTGCTTGATATGGCGCCAGGACTTCTCCAAAGAGATGATCTTACTATAGTCTAAAACTTGGTTCATCGTATCCAGTAAGGTCCGCCCACAGGCGTCGATGGTGTCCAGGAGTGAGACCTGAAAATCATCCAGCTTCGTGCCGGCCAGGAACTCGGCGGCTGCGAGAATACCGTGGAGGGGACTGCGTAGCTCATGTCTATAGGGAATAATACTGGTCAATAACCGATCTATGGATCCCAAAACTTTCGGGTTATACATACGAGATACTTCCGATAAAGTCCCCCTTCTGGCGATCGGAAATGAGGGATTCCACCCGGCTGCATTCCGCCATGATCGAGGATCCGAATCCCAGTACAGAGCTCAGCTCCACGGACGAGTTGAAAACGCGTGTTTCAACCGTATTCCAGCAAAAGCAACCCGAATGCCACTGGGAATTGGCGGCGTTCCACAGAGGAACAAAGAGAACCTGGGTTGCGTTGGGGAAGTAGAGGTTCAACATGGAATTTTCCAGGGACTTCCACTTCTTTCCACTGCTCCTGGCTAATTCGGGGGTCTTGGGGGTCCGGGAACGACTGTGGGAGGGCTTTTCGTCGTCGGAACTTGAAAGCAATCCATCTCGGTGGAAGGACCACAGCTTTCCCTTCGTATACCGGCGGAGCAGTTGATGGAGAAAACTACTATCGAAGTTGGCCGCCGGGTAACGATTTGCACAGCCAGGCCCCGGCGCGAATGGTTCGTCATTGGTCGAGATCGCTAATACCGGAGCTGGAGAAGAGTTTTCCGCGGAACAGTCGCTTCCACTCTCCATATCAAGCATGGGAATATTGCCAGCCTCCAAGAAAATCACTCCGCCCTCATCGCCCAGCTCCAGACTCTCACGGAGTAGATTGGCCGCTCTCTTAAAGGCCCAGGAGTTACCATGCGCCTCTTCCAGCCTCTGGTTCCGCCGATTGCCCGACCACCAATCTGGAAGTGGTGATAAACCAGAATCGCCTCTGCCCTCGGACATGGAGCTGATCGAACGGACATCACTGCTTTGCGATCGCCGGGTTGGGAGCTCACAACTGTTCAGCGAACCGACCGAGAGGTGAGTTGTCCTCATATTAGAGGATTGAGGGGTGCTGGGCACGGCGGCGAAACTCCCCGCATACGAAGGATAAGATGCATCGACGAAGCTTGAGCTCCCTTCCACAAAACAGCTAAGGCCGCGGGACAGTCGGGTTGCACGTCTCCCCTCGGAAGCTTGGCGGCTGACTCGCAGGTAGTCCATGATAAGCGTACTTAACGTTTTCATGGTCTCCTTCTCTGTGTCCGTCAATCCATCATGGGGTTTCGTATCCAGGACAAAGAGGCAGCCGATATTGATATTCGTCTCCGTTGTCAAAGGAGTTCCTGCATAGAATCGGTAATTGGGTTCTCCTCGCACAAAGTGAAGGTCCTTATATTCGTCGTTTTGGGTTAAATCGTCGATCACCAGGAACTTACACTGGCCTTCGTCTTGTTTCGAAGGGCCAAGTGCTACTGTAGCCTACACGAAGAGCGAACCAATTAGTCGATGAACACATTCTCTCGGATAAGCGAGATATACCGCACACATCTTCCACGCGTCAGCAGAGATGGTGGAACAGCCACACCAGATCCCATCCCCTGACGACTCGGATTTGTTTGGTGTGGTGGAATAACGGGTGGACTGCGCAAGGATGAATTGCGAATTGCGGTCCGACACACTAAGCCATGAACTGATTAATATCAACAGTTATACGGATAACGAACCAAAACCAACCTACCTGATCAGCACACGCTCGACATCAAGACGCAAAGCTGCCAGTTGTGCGAAGGAGGTCAATGTCGTATTGGGGTTGCCCAAGACCAAGGCCTCCTCGGGTACGACGGCGGACGCAGCGCCTGCAGGAACCGGCAACGGTGGTTGCGAGGAGATCGAGGGTGACGGAAGAGGAGGCAAAGTCGAGTCTTGCACTGGCACTGAGGCCAGGAAAGGCGAACTATGACTGCTCGAGGTCCGATTCGCGTTGGAGGAGGCTCGTTCCGGTTGGAAATAGCGATAGAGCTCCCGGACTCTTCGACCGGTGTTGTGGTCATTGTTTCTTTGATTGGACTCCATGATCATATAGGGATTGACCAGCGGTCGGAAGGAGAGGGGTAAAAAAAATATGCAATAAAGTTCAGTCGTTTTGAGGGTTTCAGCCACGCTCCATCATCAGTTCCTCGTGCTCGGACGGACTTCTTGTCGATTGAATCTCAAGTGGCGAGAATCCGAAAGGGCGCCAAAAGAGCAAGGACCACGAATCCAGAGAGGGTACCGTGAGGAGGGGAAGGACAAAAAAGGTCAAAAGGGCGGAAAAGACCAGGAGAAGATTAAACAATGGCTGAAACCGGGGCCTGAGTAAGTTTTATAAGTAATGTCCTAGAGAGGAAACCGGTTTTTAATATGCGGGCCGTGGCATGCTGCCAAGCGACGAGTAACTGTTGGGGCCTCGGGGTGTTGCAAATCCAATACCACGGTAAGGGAAAAGACCCCAATTTAGGAAAACAATAATAACTAATCAGTGGCGATGGGAAGAGGGAAAGATCCCACAAATGACAAATCTCGGCCTGAGTGAGGTAATCCGGTTACTCCACTCGAAAGTCGAAGTGATATGGCCATTGTGCTGGTTCGGTTCCCTTCAACGTAAGCTGGTTGGGGGTTCCTGGGAAAGACCATTGGCACGGCAAGGGGACACCAAACTCTGATTCATGCGATCTGAGATGGCGACTAGGAAGGGGAGATCTGGAATACTAGTCTCGTCCATGATTGGGGATATGCAATGGCAGTGGAGGAGGTGATGAAACGAGATGCGAATGTAGTTGGCAATACCTCTTTTCACTCGATCACCTGCAGACTGGGCCCTAGCCCGATGGAGTGGTCCCTGTTTTCGGTTGAAAATGCCACCACTAAGCGTTGAGATCGACAGGTTGCCACTTCCAGCCCATCCCGCACATATTTATACACACATAAGTCAATCCATGCATGCGCGATTCGTGCTATACCTCTCTAGTGTAAAAAGTAGTCAGATTCCCCGATCCATTGACCCATTACTAGTGGCTGATATTGTTTAATGTCTTCGCAGTCTTGTTTTATCTTCTTCAAGATCTGCGGCCTCAGGCGGGGTTTTGACAAGCGTTCTAGAATCTCGATTGGAGGCGAGGCACGTGGTGATAGTTAGGCGATCATGGGAGTCGCCTGGTCAGTTTCAGACAAATCAATGCTGATATCATTCTATACTATATAACTATACTCTATGATTGCAAATCATGACGACTCAGGGACGTAACAATGCATATATACAACATCACCCAATCATAACTCATCTCTACCATTGTTCCATCAGGCGTTTCCGGACAGTCCACATCCGAAGCCGCTTGCCATAAATATACATGGGAATCGAAAACAAAAGGCATCCCAATTGAATGCCTCCCAACGCTAAGAACACGGTTCGGGAACCTTGCGCGTCCAACCAATCGACAATAAATAACGAGAAAATTAATCCATGAAATACGTCTAGAGCTGGGTATCAGTCGCCGCGACCAGTCAAAAAAAAAAAAAAAAAAAAGGAAAGGAAAAAAAGAAAAACTCACTCTTGCTCCAGTTCAAGGTCACCAATGCCTCTCCAGCATACTGGCGATAGCTGTCGACACAAAATGTGATCGCCGTTGTACTGCCTAGGCAGCATCCAAAAGAAACTAGACCGAAGAAGATCGTAGGCACGATCCACGCATCCTTTTCCTCCGCGCTCCATCCAAACGCCATCAGACCCGCGGTCGTCGAGATGGCGATAGGGATCGCCATCACTAGCCGAAACTCCGGTTCGTAGACGCCGCCGTTGCGTCGAGTCATGTATCGGACAATCACATCTGACACCTTCCCCGCCACGGCAGTACCCAGTAAGCCTCCCACAAACGGCGAGATGTACACGAGCCCAACTTGCAAGGCGGTAAAGTTATAGTTGGATCGCCCTTCGTAGATGTGCGCGACCGACTCCGACAGGACAATCAGCCATCCAACCGACAGGGCGTAAACCACGGTCGACCACAGCACGGCTGGGTAGGCAAACAGAATAAACGGGCGCATGGCCACTCGCATCCAGTGGTCATGGGAGATCCGGCCGTTCCAAATCCGGAGGTAGTGTAGGTATGGCAACTGGGGCCGTTCACGCAGCCGATTGGTATAGTGGATCGAGCCATTCACCGGTGCGCTCGGAGCAAGCAAATCGCTGCGGGCTGGTGATACAGCGGCCTGCCGGCCACACTCTGGATCGGCTGGATGCTCAGGGCGAGAGATGACAGCAGTCGGGGGTTGAAGCAACCCGTTGGACTTTTCTGGGTTGGAGGTGGGTGGGAAGTGCACCGCGTTATGATCTTCACCTGGGGCATTGGAGGCTTCTGAGACACAGTCATAGTCTCCAGCTTCTGCTTCCTTCTCATCGGGAGAATTAATCTCCTTGTTGGACTCATCGACAAATCCGACATGGCCCTTCTTAGATTTCTTAGGCACGGTGGAGTCGGCGTGGTTCTTTGGGTGAGGATCTTCGAGGCGCTGCGCATGAGTTGGGCGTCCCCGGATGCCGTGCGAAACCAGATCCGAAACACTACGATATAAATGCGGACGTTTGCGCGAGCGAGGGCGGGGGGTACGATCCCAGAATGTTTCCGGTACAAAGAAGAACAGAAGGACCAGACAACTCCCCACGACGATGGCGACAATCCAGAACACCCAGCGCCATCCCAAGTTACCGATAATAGCTGCACTCACAAGAGGGATCAAGTTTTTGCCTCCTAGGAGGAGAAGGGTATAGATACCCACACGATAGGCGCGTTCGTGCAAAAAGTAAATTTCCGCGATCGTAGCAGAAGGTAGACACTCCACAGGGCTCACCGCGATCCCCTGGAAAACACGGGCGACCACTAGACTGGCGTAATTGGGGGATACAGCACACCAGATGCCTGAAACCACAAAAAGTGTGGCGCCGAGAAGATAGACCGGTCTTTTCCCATATAGAATCGCGGTTGGAGACATGATCACCGACCCGACTCCGAGACCCAGCATATATAAGCCAGTGGTATAGGCCACCTGCTGGGTCGACACATTGTAGGTATCAGCGACTTGGTTGAAACCAGCGGCCAGAATTGGTGTCATTCCCCCACCCATCAGGCAGTAGAAACCTAACGATAGCAAAGCAGCATCTCGACGCCAGACGGGCCAATTTAACGGATCGTTCACTGAGTCGTCTGGCTGAGGTTCTAGGACAATCTGACCATCCGCGGTCTTCTTCTTCGATGGCCGAGCCGAGGTGCGTGAGGAAGATCGAGACGGGGGATATGGAGATGGCAGGGACGAGTGGGACGTGCGCTGCGGTTGGTGTTGTAGTCCCAGCGGCTCGTTGCGATTCGACGACAGCAGAAGCACCGTTCCTACAGATTTTTGTCAGTAAGTTCCTCATAGAGGATCAGGATGGGCCTGATTGGAAGTCATACCCGGTACTTCATCAGTTTCCTTGTCACTAAGGATTCCCAAGGTTGACCTGGAGCGATAGTTGAGGTCTCCCGAATTGGATTCCGAGTCATCGCCGGATGAGGGCCTTAACACTTTCCTCCACCAGCGACCTGAGGATGGTTTTTCAGACCCGGTCCCTGTATGCTCATCAGGGGAGCCTGGTGCTTGCGTAACCGTCATTACTTCGCTTTATTTCAAGCAAGAAGATGGTGAGTGTGGCGATCAATCGAATGTCTGTCCAGGATGTCACAGTGACACAAGTAATAAAGTGGACCCAAAAAAAAAAAAAAGAAAGATAAACGAAAAAAGAAAAAAGGAAAAAGGAAATACGCGTTATGCAAGGTGTCCGACCTGCGCGACAATAGATACGGAATTTCTGAGGGGTAAAACGGTATCTAACTCCAGGGCATACACTCTCTTAGGACAGGAATTTCGGTCACGACCAGCGAGATAAGACTTCAACCGAATACAACCCAGCAGTGACGCCACCCCATAGTTGAGAGAAAAAAGATGAAAAGAGTCTCAGAAAGGCTGGGGGGAAGTGAATAGACAAATATAGTCGGGGAGCCGTCACACGCCAGCGAGAACGGCGAAACCGTGGAGTAATCAAACAGGATGCGAAGGAAAAAAAAGAAAGGAGATGATCATTTATCAGTAGACCGCACGTAGTGTGTCATATCATCTCCCTATAGGAAGGCGGTGGGCACAGTAGCGGTACCTATACGGTACCCTTGGGTCCGCCGTTGCACTCTGGTTGGGCAAAGTACCTTAGTGGTATAGAAGCAGGTCAATCTCCCTGATAACGACTGTTTAAACTCAGAGATCTGCACACCGCATAGCATGGAGGACATGATGTGCTTTGTTAAGGGTACACATTCACGTGGGACAATTTTCCCGGTCTACTATTGGCCACGGTTCCGCCAAGTCGAACGCATTGTTTATTGGGGCGAGGGCAAAAAGGGCGCAAAACTGAACTTTACTCAAACCTGGATGTGGGGGGACATGGATGCATTATTATGTAACGGCAGCTGTGAATTGTGAGGCTGATATTTTCTTTACAGATTTCAATCCTGGGTTGTTTTTTATAAAGCAGCTTTTCATGTTTATGACTTTTTTTTTCTAGTAAATAAGGAATAGCGTAGTCAAGTAATACAGACACTATTTCCTTGTACGACCGTCTAGAATATCCCTTCATTCCTTGCTGGTTCCATAATCCTCAGATTCTAACAAACTTGACCTACCCCACAAAAAAAGCATACATCAGACTAACTTCGTCGAAAAAGCAGGGCTATGGGGACCGTCGGCTGCCATTGGTATTCCCGACAGTCATATGATTTTCTCACATCAGAGTAGATCCTGAGCTAGTCGGCCAAATTCCGTCATCTTGCAGCGCGTTTCACGTGGTGGGGAGAAATACCACTTTTCACTTTTCCTTTGCTCCGTACTAAGCACGGAGACAACAGGCGAAGTCTTATCGTTAGCCAACGAATGGACAATTCCAGGCATCCAGTTGCCTGAGTAAAAGGAGATATTTGAACATTTCGTCATTCAGTGAGACCCAGTCGGAAGTCGAATACGAAAAATGTCTCAAAGTCCAGGTGGACGGCAGACCCCGTGGCATGCCCTGATACGACTATGAATCATCTGCCATATGTAGCTCCATGGTGCCACCCTACCTTTCGGATTGCGAACCATAAAACTAAGCGGGCCGCATGGTCAATTCTCCAGACCAGGATGGCAATAGCCATGGAGCGTCTTGTTACTGATATATACTCCATTTGCACTTGAAGGCCCTACAACAATTTTGGAAGCATAGACAACAATTGTCAAGGTACCAGCTGGGTCGGGCCGCTGGTGCTAATCACAAGTCCACGAGCTAGATGTTAAGCCCGATGTCTATTAAATTGTCTAACTAGTCAATAGAAGGTCAATTCCATCGAAGACCCCGCTCATTGTTAGCATATTGGATGGACAGAACGGAAAACGGCTATTTCCCTGTCAATTATCCCCGCAACGTCGTCCATATTCCCATACAGTACAATGTTGGTCTGGCTCCACTCCATATGTGAAAGACCTGGCTGGCTAAGAAGATCAATCTGGTGAATGGAAGGTACCTCTTCCTCGTAGGTTTTGAGAAAGACTGTTGACGCAAATGATACACAATGTAAGGAAGTCGAACACAAGGTCCCTCGCCCAATGGTGTAAACGACCGAGAATTCCCCGAACTTGATGCCTCTTGTTGGCGGGGGGCACTCTATCCCATTCTAAACCTTCGGAAATTGGGAGGTGGTGGATACGTTCAAAGGTACTATAAAATCTGTATTGAGGTAGAACACCATCAGCTGCTATAGCTTGGACTAGATAGAGCACGGTCTCACCTACCACTCACCTTAATATACGAGCTTCGGTACAGGGATAATAGTATGCTGGAAAACGAGTACCAGAGCGCATGATCCATCATCATCATCATCATCACACTCAACTAGAGTAGCTACCTTGGTCTCGTGCCCCGGGCTCGAGTTAGTTATCTACTACGTAGTCAAGGAGCATGCAATATATATTAAATTAAATAGTCGAACCGGTAAGTTTTTATATTGGCATTCATTAAGCTATCTTTACTAGTAGGAAACAGCATATTCTTAGTCTTTAGTGACGGGAGTTATGCTAGATTCTTGAGCAACCACGATAGGCGATGAGATAGGAATTTGTAAACTCACTTTAAGGAAGCCCTTTTCTACGAGGATTTCATCAGATATTCACGTTTGGGGGCTAGGGGGTAAGCACCAAAGGACAAGGAAGACAGTGTAGTTTGTAGTAGCGATAGAATGAGCGGATGGATTCCTCACGTTGGTGGAACACTGGTAGTTCTTAGCGGATCAGGGGTTTCGGCCGAACGACGACTTGTTCACATTTATAGATATCTTTTAAAATATATCTCTCCGTGAAGGTAGGTGCGATGATCGTACGTTTGTTCTCTCTTTTAATCTATATCCCCGGCAGCTATGCGTCATCTAAAGTTTACTACTGGAAAGGAGACTTCTAAATGCTTGGATCTTGACATGTAATTGAAAGATCACATAGCGTTAGACCGAGGACAATGAAATAAGCTCTCGGGTGTCACAGAATGAGATAAATATGGTGAATTTATTGCATTAGGTAGATGGGATTCATTTGAAGTGGAGTTGCATATATATAGGACCTACTCTGTCTTGACTCCACCCTAGACCTATCGTCTGAGTACCTATATGTATTTGGAATATTCAGGAAACCGAGAGATAGTACCCCGTGCTATTAATTAGGGAGATGGTTGACAAAAGGAAATTAGATTGTATGACCTCTTATACTAAAAGCCCAGCCCCGTGATGAACGAGACTAGCCTGTTCTTGGACGGTCCAGCACGTGGCCCGAAAGTGCGATTCGATTCCTCAATTTGCTTGGCCAAGGGTCTTTGCTTTTCTTTCGTTCGTGTCACCTTCTGCCTGGGTCCTCTTCACTAATCTGTAGAGCTCCAGGGTCATGTCTCAAGCCATGCCACTCTTCGTGTCAGTCGGCACTTGGCAACGTGCCCTACGATCGCGTTCGGATTTGTCCCGGACGCTCGCGCCAAGTTGCAGACATGACTAGACTTTGCTCAGGTACGCTTGATAACCCAAGCCACGTCTTGGTGGTGAGATTAATTGCCAAGCAGATACAGGCGAATCGAAGGGCTCCTGCGCAATATGATAATTTATATCATGGGCAATCGTCTCAGGTCGTCCTCTGGCGATCTTCCCACAGACGCTACTATGGAGCGAACCAAGCTATGGCACCCTTTTTTGTCAACGCTGTTCGAGAATGCTGGTGCGCTTTCGCCCCATCCGAAAGACGGAATATATTGTTTTATATCCTTGGCATTATGATCTACAAGTTTGGTCTAGAGGCTTTCAACGGGTCGATTGTAGCCCTCGCGACGAACCGATATGACTATGATGCTATGCGAACCAAGACACCCGCAAAGACTTTCCAGAGAGTTGGGCTCATGGTGGGCCTGAACCAAGCTTGCCAGTGTATCGGATCCATTTTAATTGCCCCCCTGATTCGGAGATTCCCCCCTCAAATTGTGCTTTCCAGCGCAGTGCTAGTATTCGCCTTCTTCAGTACCCTCCTCCTCATCATGGATGCTAGTACCGGGGGCACATTTGCACCGCCAGGTTTTCGTGATCATCACCCCGAACATGATTTTCATTACTATGGACAATACAACACCGATGGCATGATCCCTGTTTACTGTGTCGCGGGGGTCGCTTATGGTATGGTGGAACTGATGCGCCGTGTTATTCCCCGTGACCTTGTCGGGGGAGATGTCAAGAAGCTGCGTCAGTTGGACGCCTTGACACACATCTTCTACGAGGTTTCGGGCACGGGTGGCGCTTTCTGTACGGCTTTAGCCTTGATTCCATTCTTCGGGAACAACTACTCTTTCCTGATCACCCCAATCTGTTTCGCGCTCGCAGCTATTTCCTGGTTCCTACTCACCGACCAAACACTTCACAGTCGGAGTATACAAGTATTAGAACACCATCCTTCTTACATCAAGGCGGTCACGGTCGGGTTTTGGCTGTTTGCCGAATCGATCTGGACAGGTGCCCGGATTCTCTTCACCTCGCGCAAATTTATCTGGCTGGTTCCCGGATATTCTGTGGCGCTGTACGCTCACCGGTATCTGGAGAATGCTGTAGCTCCCGCAGTTGCCCGTCGATACTTGGGCAATGCTGCCTGGTCCCAGATTATCGTGGGTGGATCAAACTTAGGAGAGCTTCTAGGCGCATTATTTGTTATCTTGTTCACGAACCTAGTGACTACACCGATGCCCTGGCTACGCCTTGATGCGATCATGCTCCTCATAACTTGGTATCTGCCATTTTGGCGGCCATCAATGCGAGTCAGCGCTGCCTGGATGGCTGCAGCAACATTCATCCCTATCTCGTTTGGCTGGGCAGCTGGTGATGTCTCATTGGCGGCTTACATCCAAGCCACCCTCGCGCGGGTCGAATCGAAGACCGAGAATGTCTCCGCCCTGGGCGCAGTCATGGCCTTTTTGTATTCGACATATATTATTCTTTACGCAATCACTTCCCCGGTCCTTGGAAGTTACATTGACCGCGTATATAGTGAAACTGGAGGAGCCGAGAACGGTGGCAATATATATGCTGCAATACGAAATGTCGCATGTGTTCAGTTTACGGTGATATCGGTACTTGTCTTCGCATCCACGTTCGTGCCACGGGGATCGCTAGCGCTTAACCCGAAGATGCTCTATAACGAGAGCCTACACGGAAAGCCACATTTGGAACGTGTATCATCAGAAGATGATCTGGGAAAGTGACGGATGTTACCATTTCCTAACCGGCGGCGGAACATGTAGATTCATATGTCAATTAAACATTGAGTTGGACGGCGTTTAGGGCAATCGAGACTGGGCTTGTGTATAAAGATTTATGCTACACGACGTGATTACCACCACATTCACCCAAGAAGGGAGGATCTCTGCTCAAGTGCCTATGACCTAAATTTCCACCACCTCAGCTAAGATACGAAACAGCCAGCTCATGACCGGCCACCACCATGCCTCGCCACGTGCAGCAATATCCGACGATACGTCGTCAACGCCGGCGAGCCAGAATCCGTGACCTCCAACACAAAATGAAACAAATCGCAATGCTCCGTAGCTTCACAAGCCCTATCGACAACCGGAACCGACAACCTGGCCCTTTCCCCACGGGGCCCAAAAGCCGTAACTTTCACCTCCGGAGCACCATTGATCGCACTGGGCTCCGGATAATGAACCCATTGAAAGGACAACTCATCCCCATCCGGATCCACCGACCCCCCAGCATCCAAAATAACCTCCGACCCAGCAGCAGCCCCCCAAACCTCCACAACCCCCAACCCAACACTCCCATTCACCCCAACAACAGGATGATGATTCACCCCCGCCGCATCGGCAGTCATGGTCCAGCGCATCCGCGCCGCAAAATCTTCCTGATACGCATCCCTCCACCTCCAAACCGTCGCCTTATTCGACTTATAAACCCCACCATCCACCCCAATAACCTCATCCTCCGCATCCCCATAATGCCGGAACCCAAGCCCACACGGGCTCGGATTCACCAACGTATACCGACCCCCCCACGACCCGTACTCCGGGTGCTCCGGCACCCCCAGCCCATTCTGAACAAGATACGGAAACGACGGCGTATCCCCTTCCATGATAAACGCTACGTCGGGGTACACGGCGCCCAGGGGCCCGATTTGCAGGTTCGAACGGATCCACCCCTTGCTTACCTTTGTGCCGTTTGCGCCGCCCTTGTCGAAATTGTAGAATTCGTCGCCGGAGATGCCTACCCACGTCGACATGTGGTATTGGTTCCAGCCGTGCACTGAGGCGATGTAGAAGAGGTCTGGGTATTGCTGGCGGAGCCAGGCGCCTGTGTCGTCTTGGTCGGAGATGGTGTAGATGCGGAGGTTGGAGCGGAGGGTCGGCGCTTGGGTTGGGTTGTCGGTCTGGAGTTTGGCGAGGGCTTGGGCGAGGACGTTTGTGCCGCCCCAGGCGAGGATCCAGAGGGGTTCGCTGCTGTTTGTTGTGGCGTGGATGCTGTTGAGGAGGAGTTTGGCGCCGGCACTGAGAGGGGTGGTGGGGGAGAGGGCGGCCATGCCGTATGTCTAGAAGGTAAGCTTGGTATCAGTATCGTTCTTGATTTGAGGGTTTTGTTGTCAGACGGAGGTTAGGTGAGTTGGGGAGATGTATATCATTTACCGGAGATCCTGCCCGGACTATACTTCGCAAGTACTCCGCAGACGGATACTGCGCATCGGCTGGTGCATGGTGGTTTAGATTATCGACTACTTTCTCGTAGGCATCGATGATCTTGAGCATGTCTGCTGGGTGGGTCTCATTCTTTAGCCAGGTGGATGTCGTGGCTACGATGCCCTCGGTCTGGAACTGGTTGCTGTAGGTCAGGTATCGGACGAGCGACTGGGCATCGTCTGGCTCGTTGGAGATATCCGAGAGAATGAAGACTCGAGGTTTGGTGGGGTAGGAGTTGAGGGTTAGGGCCGGGATGAGGGAGAGGCATGATGTGTATATTATGAGTAGATGCGCTAGGGGGGCCATGACTGCCCCCAGGTATATTTCCAAAAGTAGCCGAAAACCCTCGATGCTGATTGAAACAAGTCCGCTACCATAGGACAGGAAACATGGACGAATTTATATCTATAAGCACAACCTCCACACCCCCTGCTGCCCACACCAACTCACTCATACAGGAGTAGGAAATTTCGGTACTCGATTACCCCGAACCTCCCACACAAGAGTTCTGACAAAAAGATCCGAGAGACATCCAAGTGCCCAAACCTTCCCTTTCGGGACAGAGAAGACATTATCCAGAGCCTGGGGGGGAATGCGGAGTGCGGAATGCGGGGAAGCCTCATGATCTGGCTGTAGTCACTGATCGACAAATCTATTGCATTGGGTAACCCTAGGCACTTGTCGTGGCTCTAATTACCATGGTTAGCACGCTGAGGGCTTGGCCTTCGTCAGGTCACGTCCTTGCAGAATGTACTTTGATGGCTACTGGGGCTATGTTAATCTATGGCTTTTAATTTTGTTACATTATATATTATTCGAAGGAGTGCGGGGAATGATATCTTGTGTTTTGCACTTTGAGGTCTAATGTTAGATTCTAAGCTATGTTGATGGGAGTTGCTTGAAGAAACCCCCTCGCCAAATGGCTTAAAAGGACGGCCCGTTCCCAAATGCTTTGTTTCGTGACAGGTGAGAACACGTATCGAAGATCATGCTAAGTAGATGACTCATGCTTCCTCCCGGAAGCCCCTATAGGTAGACTTCTTTTATAAGCTAAAGTAACCAAGTTACCCTCGGTTTGGAGGTTGGTGGCACCCTACGAAAAGGAAAAGTTCCCAAAATTGGGCCTATTGAATTAGCCAAACAAACGTGAACCTTCTTGGAGAAAATACGAACGGAGGCTACTGGGGTGAGCAGATTCCTGATACAAGGGGTGACGAACCACCGGTCTCATGCTAGGATAGGCTGGTTATGTATGTTAGATGCAAGCCACAATGAGGTAGCGGGGTTTTCAGTAGCTCCAGCTGCATTCGAGCTCCATTCCTGGAACTTCTGACATATTTTACGTAAGAATGTATTTATAGTATCCATGGTTCAAAGAAGATCGATCAGTGGCGACGGTGACGGAAGCGAACTTTATATCGGGATGATTTAAACCTCATGTTAGCGAATCCCTGATAAACAAGGAGGAAAGATTCAGTTAGCCCGCGATCTTACTCATTTCTGACCCCATACTGTTTGCTGTTTGTTATACGTTATATTCTACGCTCAATCATCCGTCGGATCGGTCGATAATAATACTACTACCAACCCCCACACCATGCCCCGGCTCATCGACCTAGAGCCAAACCGGAGGACAAAGCCCATGCGCATCCTCTGCCTAGGCTTAACCAGAACCGGAACAAACTGTACACACCTTCCTTTCAGTGTGACTCCTCCCTGATACCGGTCAACACGATATTAACAGATCCCAATAGCCCTAGTCGAAGCACTCCGCAAACTCGGCTACAACCCCTACCACGGCTCCGAATGCTTCAACAACCCACCCCGGGACTTCAATCTCTGGATCGAAGCAATGCAATGCAACTTCTTCAACGATGACCCCACAAGAACCCCGCGATACGGCCGCGAGGAATTCGACCGACTCATCGGCTCCTACGACGCCTGTCTCGACATCCCCGCCTCGATGTTCTGGGAGGATCTGTACCAGGCCTACCCGGACGCTAAGGTGATACTTACCACACGGGACATAGACGCCTGGTGGAAGTCGATGGATGCGACATTATTTGGATTCATGAGGATGCCCTTTTTTCGGTACTGGCGGTATCTGGATAGAAGGGTGATCGGACCGCTGTATAGCATGTATGAGCTGGTGTGGAGGATTTTCTGTGGGAATTGTTATGAGAAGGAGGTGTGCCAGCGGGCGTTTCTGGATCATTATGAGCGGGTGCGAGAGGCGATTCCGAAGGAGAGGATTCTGGAGTTACGTGTTGGGAGGGATGGCTGGGAGGAGCTTTGTCGCTTTCTGGACGTACCGGTGCCTGGTGAGCCGTGGCCGAGGGCGTATCCGACTGCTGCATTTCAGGAGCATGTAGACATTGCTTTTAGGGGGGCTGTTGGGACTCTTCTGACGTGGGGTGCGCTTGGTGTGGTGGTATTTGTGGGTGTACTATGGATCGGAAATCATGGGGGAAGCTTTCACGATGAAGTATGAATCAAAGAATGACTCTGTGATCTTTCATCGGTATGGGAACATCGCTGTATGGGCTTGAGCCAGTGGGACGGTTCATTCCATACTATACTTCGATATGCGCCTCAAGTTAAGTTCGCGGAGTGAACAAAAGCATCACTAGGAAGGAGTATGGACACCAATTGAATGCGCTCTAGGCCAAGTGTCGACGCTACCCAAGGGTCAAATCCGCAAATATCAAAACACATACTGGTAAAATTTGATCAGGGCCACATAGGTGAATGGAACGGATATTCATCTACCAAGTACGACTATCGTTCACCCCCCATGGCGACGATTCAATATACACCTGAGATTTTCAGCCTTTTCGCCTCCTGCGGTCGTTATTTTTCATTTACTATCGGATGCTGCTTGTACCACGAGTCCTCTAGTATAGTCCAACGTGCAGATAACCATGCAGACTATTCGCTTCGCTTCCTAACCAGCAAGCAAGTCGAACGTCTACATGTCCTCTACATCAATCCGACCGCCGTGCCTTCGCAGTCGGACATGTTAGAGTCGGCCGCATACTCTTGTCGCCTGGCCACCGTTCGGTTGTCGACTGAGCGATGCGTGGGCGATCATGGCGCTCATACATACCACTTTCGCTCAGCGCGCTGCAGCATGGAAGTACGATTTCGAAATAAACAGCAATGTACGCAAAAGTCGATTCCCACGCGTCCTCCCTGTGGTCATTGAATGGGGCGGCAAGTTGTTGTTCAAGACTATTATGCCTTTATCGGTCAACACTTTGCATTCGAAATGCATATATTCTTGGATGGAGCAGCAAATCTTAAGTCCAATATTGGAAATACTGGAGTTGCCAGTATACACACCTTCTCTACGCAATGGGTATAAAGTGCTTCAACTCTTTGGACTAAGGTGCGAATAAGATAATTCTAGGGGCCATAGAAAGGTAAATAGGAGTATCAAAGAAATGCATGTGCAATAAATTTCCAGCTGTTGAAGCCCCGGGAAGCCATATTATTTCCCGATCGTAAACGCCGAATGTAGCACCGTTTGTGTGCATCCTTTAAGGAGGCATTTGCTCTACGCTGCTAGGTTTAAATTACAAGAGACGACACTTGAAGTTCAGAAGCCTGCCTGTGAATTATCAATTCCCAAGAACTCATGATTTACTTCACTGGTGAATCAATCTTCAGCTATATGAGGTCCCCTTCCGTGAGATATATCCCTTAGACAACACCCTTTTCCAATCCATCTCAACGGGTTCCTAAACTTTTCGAAAGGTCTAAAGATTGGAAAGACCTTATTATAGATCAAGATAATCCAAATGTACCCAAACAACGAAGATACTGCATCACTGGATGGTAGCTTTTATCTCGTTGCTACAATTCACGTAAGTCATAGAGCCTAAGGAGAGTCAGAAGGTGGCTCTACAACTAGCATCTAACCGCAACTCGGGCAGTGACGAGATAGCAGGACTTGTCCAACGGAAATGGAAGCACCCGAAAGAGCGCGGTTCACATAGATGAATGCGCAAGCGACGAATTCGGTCATGTATCTCCAAAGAGATGCAAACTAAATGGGATTCCCTGTAGCTTCATTTTAGCTACGAAGCTCCCAAACAAAGCCCAATTGCCTCGACGGTTGGGAGATGTCCTGAAAGCCTTAATGACCTCGGCGAGCGGAAGATGTACTTGGAGGGTAGAAGTTCCTGGTATAGCGAAGGGAAATACAACTTTCTCCAGTCTGCCTTGATCGCAGAGGAGTCAGGCAATGATACTACAGACCCTCTAATAGAAGCGGACAATCTAGTCTATCATTGCATGACCTGACCACACGTTGCTACTGCAGGCTCAGAAAGGCTCGTATGGTGTGCTTTAGAGCACTCGGTATTAGCATCTTAAACATGAAGACAGCCGGACTGACTATCTTCTGAGAAGGTCTGGCATGTATGGGTGGTGCTACACGGAAATAGGGGCTCCTGCACAATGTATCTCCGCCACGTTCTCTAGCAGTCCAGGGTACCAATCATCGCGAGAGCTAGAAGAACATCAGGGTGAAGGAAAACGCGAGAACATAGGGGAGGCTAAATTTGTGTCACAGACCCGCGACTTCAAGATGCGATAAAAATAGTGGCCGTTGAGGTGCAGAGTGGTGGAGATTGAGTTACACGTTTGCCGACCGCATACTGAAAATTGCCCTAAGACCATACAGGAAAGCATCGAACGCGTTTATAACACAGAATATGTAACCTAGGCCATGCATCACCAGACGTGGAGGGCGGCAGCAGTCATCAAAAGGTAATGGACAGATAGAACTGTCACCCCAATTTTACCACTGAAACATCAACGACCCAGCAAGGATGAAGCAAGAGCACGCCGATATCCCAGATACTGGTGTTGTGCCTACGAACCAGGGAGAAATGCATCGACATTTCAGGGATTCGATGGGTCGTAGATATCGGAAACATCTTCTGATCTTAATGCATGGTGATATGCAAATGACCAGCCTGTCATATCCTACAGTAACGCTGTTATAATGCTTTGAGTACGATATGAGATCTGGCAAAGATGCTTCCACAATGTGGTGAACTTGCGGAACCTGGCTAAGGCAATTCTGTTGATACGGGTAGTAAACGCGACGAACCCTTTCTACTGGTCCACCGATTATCGCGGGCAGACCTGTTCAGAAATACACCGTCAATGGACAAGGCTAGATATAACTGAACCAAATAATATGTTCATCACGCTCATTGCTCCGTTAGCAGAAGGCCAAACCGAGCTGGAGCACTAGATTTCGAAATACGCAAGAATTGCGAATGTGAACTATCTACCAAAGCCTGTTGTTAGTTCCTGGCTAACGGTATGTCACCAAATAAGCCAACCTCTCGTCTCACACGGCCTCCACAAGGCTGTCCATACTAGGTTTCACTTGGCCGGTACCTCTGCAACAAGATTTACATGCCTTCAACTCCTGCACATGGTGTCAAAGCTTTCAGTAACCTCTCCACAGATAACAAGAAGAAGCCTAAGACAACCCCTGTCACGCCGGCTCCTGCACCTAATCTGATGTCTCTAGATAATAGAGAGATATCCAAGACAACCCCTACGCTGGCTACCTCAATTCAACCTTCCTCACCGATTTATGACATGACCCCAGTCGCTGCATCTCCTGCTGCATCTTCTGTACTACCAACGCCTCCACCTCTTCTGAGAAAGAGAGGACGTCACGTCCACGGGGATCAAAAAAAAAAGGGGGGGGGAGAGTGACTAAGAAACAATCCCCCGTTCCATCCGTAAATTGAAACTGGAACAGCCTCGCGGCCTGGGTTTTCTCGACCGGCCCACCTTTTCTCGGCTCGGTCCAATAGACCTATTTCAACTAAACCGGCCAACCCTTACGACCGGCTCAGAGTTTCTACAACCGACAATGTTTCTCAGCAGATCTTTGACTGAAGCAGAATCCCGATACTTGCCTCCAGAGCTGGAGGTATCTGGTCTAGTCTGTGCAGTGAGGAAGCTCCGACATCATATCGAAGGTTGCCGCAAAGAAGAATGATTACTGGGAAAGCCATTCGCAATGCCTCGTATGAGAATGAGAACTGGTGTTTCCTTGATGATCGCACCTGACATCAGGCCTAATAGGAATCGTCTGTCTATCAGCTTCACGGTGCATCCAGTGTCCAGACAAACGGATGACAGGGTAGATGCATCATTTATATGTGCCAAGAGCCATCTGCGAGTCGAATAACACCGACGCACTAACCCATGCCCGGTTAAACACTCTCTGAATGCTCACGTTAAACTAGGGGTATAAGCACTACCAGACTCAAATGTTCTGGGGTTGCGAAACATCGCGTGGAATATGACATCGAGTCTAATGGCAACGTACGCAAGAATAGATTGCCACACGACCCTCCAGCAGTTATCGAGTGGGATGGAAAGCTCTGGTTCATAGTCTTCAAGGGATATTATTAATGGATTATCGGCCAGCAGTACGCGTTCGATCATCCTTGGGCTGTGAGCGAGTATCCTGGCGAGACACTAGGACCTTTTAACCTAGAGTACGGTTCGATTGAACGTGAAGGGGGGGCACTATGCGGATTGGAACTGTTTCTGTTGCCGCGAATAACATTTTGGCGGTACCCATTTAACACGGGCTCCGGCATCACCCGGTATTCCAACGAATATCCAAGACAGGCCTGTGCAGGCTGTCATCGCGGGTGTCTATAACGGGGCTTCGGCATAGTTCGTGGAACTTTTGGCGGACGCGTGATTTGCATCCCGATCGCGCGCAAATCCCGTACACTGAGTACTGCTAGGTTTTCTATTCTGGAGAGACTAGTAATCTCTATCCGGCCATGGGCGCCGTCTTATCGACCAGTTGGTTATTCTGTCGGTCTGTTTCTGCGGACTTGGCTAAACTAATCAGCTGGCTGTGCGCGTCCAGCTCCGCGAGGTTATTCTCATAACTTGAGGAATATTCTCTACTTTCCCACTCCACCAAAGGCCAACGCTGGCTGAAGGTCTAACCTTGCAACCTTAATATATTCAACTTAGCTTGTTGACACAGCCTTCCTAAATAGGCCCAGCACCTGTGTGCTCTTTGTTCGGTAGTCGCCTAGGTAGAACCTCAGTTGTAGGATCAACAATCAACATCAATTTTCCCTTATTAGGACCTTCAAGATAACTTAAAAGTAGAAGACAGCCACCTCACTGTTTGAAGTATGGTATATCTCGTGGTCCCAGTGCTTCACTGGCGTTTACTGATAAGATATTGCCAACTACTGTCTAGGGCATAGGAACCCAGGCTCGGTCAGAAAGTTTGCATTGGTGTTACACACAAAGAGGCGCATCTTGCAGAAGGGGTCAAGTGCCACGGTCGACTTTGGCTTCAGGTGTAACGCGGCTACTGTTCATTAATAGCAGGGCAGAAAGCAGAAGCACAATAGCGGATCCTCGGACCGGCATGTGGCAAAGGTGCCCTCGATAAATCGGAGTCAGCTGGAGTAGGAAAATGAGCGGCTTACTCTAAGACTTGGATGAGAGTCGCTGCCTAAAGCTGTGGCTGCACTATCCCCATGGGAGGGGTCACGGCTCTTGTGCCTAGTTGAGGACAACTTTGTTTTTGTAGTGCCCTTGATCAATAGGGGAGAAAGGTTCTCTCAATGGTACATTGGGACAAGGCAGTACCTGACCCCGTGACCACTATCAGAGCCTTACCGTTTCTTGCCTGCTGAGCCGTTAAGTTCGTCGCCCGGCTGTGTGGTGCTGTCATAGAGAAGGTCGCGGGCAATATTATGGAACGGTATGTTTTGTCTGTTCTCCCTAAGCGCATATTATTTTGGTATGATACTCTTGGACTATCATTAGCCTCTATATAACAGGCGGCACAGCATCGACTGGCTTCGGATATGACAGTGTGTCAGTTCCTTCATTCGTTCCAGATATTAGCTGGATTTCTGAATGCCAATCGGCACCTCGTCTCAATCCATGGCTATGGTACAGGTAAGCACTGGGATAAGTACTTATGTTGTGGAAGAACTGGAGGGCTGGACGGGCTAGCGAGGAAACATATCCATAATTGGTTGCTTCGGAAGAGAGGCTTTATAATAGCAAGACGGGAGGCCTAGGTAAGCATGGCTCGTTTGTCCAAGTCTATCGGAAGAATGCGATATTGGGTCTCATAATCCTAGGACCAGATCCTCTTATAGCCCTCAACTATATGCTATTGGTGTGAAGAGGGTGAAGTACAACTTGTCGTCTTTGGACGCATGTATACCTCAACAGAACCAAACATTTATCCATTGATTCCTACAAACACGTACCAAATATTGTCAAAGAAGAGAAGAATTTACACACAAAATAAAATCTCAAGAGCAAGGGACACTGCCAGCCGGTCCCGGAAAGTCACAGTACACACCCGATCCACTCTGAACACAGGCAAGGCTACCTGGGCACTGCTGCATCACCCACTTTCCATTGTCACAAATGCCGAATTGGTTGCCGTTACAAGCGAAGGCTCCGGTGCTGGGGCATGTCCGTCCGGCAGCCGGGCAGGTGGTTGACGGGGGAGATGCTGTTGACGTGGTCGTCGTTGGACTAGTGGTGGGCTTTGTTGTTTTAGTTAAGGTTGTGCTTGTAGTTGTCGTCGGGGTTGAAGGGGTCGAAGAAGTTGTCTTACTGGTTGTGGTTGTCGAGCTTGTCGAGGAAGATCCGCCGCCACCACTACTGCCACCCAACGCAGACCGGATGCCGGAAAGGAAACCGCTGTTGGCTTGCACTTGGCTCGCATCCCAGATCATGATTCCGCCGAAACTGCTGAACCGTTTGGTGTATTGGATGATCTGGCTGACAACGTCGACTGGTTGGTACCCGCTACCTGCCGCTCCCCTGTTACCAGGGATCCCGACGAAGACCTTGGCGTTCTTGTTCAGAGAGGTCTTATGGGCCCAGGTATCCCATGTTTCGAAATTGAAGTTGTTTTGAGTCGTGCTACCCGGCACAAATGACTGGAGACCGCAGAAATTGTTATAGAACTGGACCCAAATAGCATCGAAGTACACAGTACCGTCCAGCATTGGGCCATCCGCTGCATCCGGATACGGGCACTGGGGTGCAGCTGTCGTGTAGTATTTTTTCGAGGTGTCCGTTTCGTAATAGGAACGCAGTTGGTTGGCAAAGGCGGGCATGTTGTTGGAAACGGCTTCGAAGTCGAAGTCAAAACCGTCGACGACTGCGTCGCCGAAGGGCCGTTTTGCCGAGGAATTGGTGACAGGTCCAAAGGTCTCCCAGATCATTTTGGCACCGGCCTTAGCGGCCGACTCACTGGCGAAGCCACCCTCATTGTAGGTAGCTCCTCCGATTGAGAGGAGGATGGTCCGTCCCAGAGACTGGCATTCTTTGATATCGTCGCTGATATCATATCACTTGGTCAGTATAGATGTTGGTACATGACTGGATTGTACTCACGCAATTTGGGGGCAGTTTAGGAGGTTGGTGCCCTCAAATGTAGTGCAGTTATCACCCGCGTTTGCGAAGTTGACCTCGGGGGCGCCACCCACTCCATTGAACCTAGTGAGAAAGGAGATTTGGTACACCTATTGTCTTGTTAGTAAGCTCATCACACCGTCATGATATGTTCAAATCCTCACATCTGTGTCTGTGTCTATACATCGAGTTGGTATGTCAGCATTGTCAATTTTCTACTGTAGAGATGGCCACTCACTCCTGCAGTAGTATGATAGACGCTGCTGAACATAGGGACCGGTGGATTGTCCGTATGAATTCTGTCCTGCAGAACCTTGTCAGTGATGGTAGGCTTGTGGTGCCTCGTGGAACGTTACCCCAGTAGACAGCGATGTTATTTGGGTTATTTAAATTGAGCGCGGCCTGCGCGCCTTGGAAAGACGAGAGGGCAAGTGTCAAAAGCGAAACGGCCTTTGAAAAGGACATGGTGGGGGTCTTATGAACAACAATGGAAAAGAAGGCTCAGGGTTGAAGGGGGTGCAGACCAACAGGGAGGAATGTACAGCCTTATTATACATATTTCGGTAGGACTCACCAACAGCAAACATATCGTAGAATTAGATTAATCGCCCACATTGCGAGTCATCTGCGCCCGTCATGGGTGTTTGGCACCGGCTACATAGAGTTGTACACATACATTCCTTGGCTTCATTCTTTGATCTCAATACCCCGAGGTATAGTGGAGAGGATAATGAATGAGGAGGGAATGTAACCATTGCATCTTCGTGGGATAGGATGCATTGGAAATGGTCGAACGGAGCTACTTGGTAGTTTGCACTTGAAGCGCTTCAAACGGAATTACAGGGCAACGAGGCGATTGTGCGTAGTGGAGTACAAAGACGCTTGGCCCGTCGGTGTGAAAGAAAGGGCAAACGACGTTACCTCGTCTAGAGCAGGTACCCATAAATCATACCATCTCATCGCATCGCTCCTAAAATCCCTGTTAGTTACTCTGTCGTCGACGCTAAGCATTCTTATCTGTCAGGTGCGTAGCCCTAATCGACTGCCATGCAGGTGACCAGATCACCTCTTTCGGCAGAGTGATCCAACAACGTCGTCTACAAATCCAGATATTATAGTCCGTCTCTCCGTCCGATAAGGTGCGCCGCATATGTATGGTTTCACAGAAAGGCTGCAATTCGGAGATGCTATTGATCAGATGGGACTCTGCCGGGTAACCACATGCCAGTATGGGAAGTGAAGCAACCGCGCTTACTCGCTGAAATACCTCAATCTAGGCTATTGGCGTCACATTCTTTGGCGACCCCGCGCTTACCCTCCGGTTGACAAGGGTTGCCTCTCTTACCAATCGTCATTCAGCGATTCGTCGTGATGCATCAAGGGAGTATTCCACCCGCGAGATAAGCTACCGTGAAACTGTTTCATCCTCCTGCCGGAAGATCTGCTGATTGTTCCTTATGCGCCTTCCACGTGCGATATTACCTCTCTAGGGCTTAAATACATGAGATGGAAATTATTGAGGAGTTCTTCTGCTCAGGTTACGCACGACCCCTTATTGCTTAATATTTTCTGAAAGTGTTCGGTGGCGCCCTTCCGGCTCGAACCCATTTTCCATGGACGCCCTGGCATTCGAGGGATGAGACACAACACTTTCCGCCCGTTCCTGCAGAGAAATAGATAGTTCTCCTGAGCATAAGATCTTCACAGGTAACTCTAAATATTGGCTGGACAAGGTTCGCAAGTTCTAGCCACCGTTGAACTTATTTCGGAAATAGCCTTCCCTGCCGATCAACTACTGGTCCTTTCACACTTTGTCTGATTGTATTCAATCTCCTTCTTGAACTTTTCTCTGAACGGTTTCTTTGTCGACATCTATAGCGATGCTTTGTGCTCCTCACCCGGTCATGGGACCTCATCCATCGATATGACGCCCTATGAGCGTGTTCGTAGTAGTACTTGGACACACATCTCTCCAATCTGTTAATATGGCCAGTGTTACTGTCACAATTACCCCGCCTCTAGCTGACCAAGTTACATCTTGTTAAGTTGTCTTGGGTTCAATATTCTCGAGTATTCGATAGACAAAGGAGGCGTGAACAAACAATTGCAAGGAAATTGACAGGCAGAAAATATATTAAGGGGTGTGCAGCCGATGTCCCGTTCGACCGAAAGGACCAATTAGCATGCATCGATCCTTGTACTATGAGATATACACCCAATAACACACAGCTCTGTATGAGAAAACTAGAGTACTGTATGTCGCAGTCAGTCAGTGGTCAGGGGAAGCACGTCGAATCTCTGGAATCTAACGGAGAGTTACGCGATTGGCCCTAGTTAAGAGAAGACTCGGCAATGGTTGTAACCTCATCTATTTCGTCCCCAAAAGCCGAGATCTCATTGAAGAACCGAAGATCGCAATTTAATGCAAGATCTCATCCAATTGCTGGACTAGTGCACGGGCGCGATCTCCTGATGAATGCGACCACCCGTCGTCACCATCCGCTGCAGGAACATTGTCATCTCGCAAAGGACACCTTGCTCGCGTTGCGTGCCCAGATATTGTGCCTGGACTAGTACCACCACGCGCTCGTCATGCGTTAATCCATCAGCCAACTTGCATATTCCAGCCCAGGGGGTGTAGATTAGCTTCGGCACATTGGGCCTGGCGATGACCCCCTCGAATGAGCGCAGTCACTTCTAGTGACGAGCTCTCATATTTCGAATACTCAATGCGACAAGCTCTTCCCAGAGCTGTGCTATGTTGCCTATATCTCAATCTAATGACATTGTAGCCATCTTGACGCGGCTATTCACCTCTTTTTGCACGAAATATATGCATACGGCAGTCTAAAATATTGTTAGCTCTACATACATATTTCGTAAGGCCGAGATGCTGTAGCTGCAGATAATTGCGACAATAATACTTGGTAAGGAATGACCGACCACTCGGTTTAGTGAGGTTTATTCATGTCACAAGTAGACAACACCTATCTTAGGACCCGACGGACAATGTATGGACGTCCAGGTAATTACATGCCCGATATTAGAGTCAAAGAAATTTACAGTATGTACAAAACTATTCGGCATCCGCCTACCCAGCATTAAGCAAATGGTTCGATGTCAACATGAGTGTAACGTCTCAAGACAATATTAACTGGGTACCATAATGAAGTTGTATCCGGTGACTATGATGATATCTTCCTGATGAGCATCGGATTTGTTGCGGTATATGGATTGTGATCCGCGTCACGTATCTGAAGAACCTCGCGCTCCTCGTGACCAATGGGCTATACACATCTATATAGTAGAGCGACCAATAGTGAGATGGATCGGATGTCTCCAGCTAGCACTCATACTCTGTTGGGGAAAATGTTGCCTCGATCGGAAAGCCGACGGCCCCTATCGTTTGAGTAGCATTGTACTAGTCAAAGCGAAAGTCTAGGTTACTTCTCGGCATGGCCTAGTTCGATTGAACAGGCTCACAAGGCTTGTCATCGTGACAAGGGTACTCTACATGTTGATAGGATTCCGTTATCAAGGACCTCGCGCGTACCGCGTGATTCTTGCTTCTATGGGACAAAAAGACTAAAGAGGCCAGTGCAGACAACACTTGTAAGAGTTAATACCGGATCGTTGGCCTATTGATAATGGATTTATAGAATTAACGTTGGGGTGTTGGACGACCAGCTTGGCTTGACTCGGAAATTAGGGTTACATCGGCAGATGGCCAGACCACAGACCCTTATTTATCACTTCCTCCACTATGAGATCACCATCTTCACTGCAAGTCGACGATTCACCACCGACTCCCACCCATATCTTTGCTCGTTTCGCTGCGAAATAATACCCCTGCACGTGATGCTGATTATCGCAGGAGATAGAAGATGCCGCCACGTCACATCTACTTGCATAATGCAGCTCATATGATATGCTAATCATTTTTCATCCATTGCATAAGAATTTAGCACGCTCGGCACTCACCACGATATTGAGAGTTCACTTCGATTCGCCTCACTGTACCCTCTCGTACATTCATTCTCCCCCCAAACATATTCAGCGATTATATTTAACCATCCAAAAGACCGCGAAGTCTAACAGCTCCAGCCGAGCAACAGACAACATACCCATCGACCAATCAATCCTCTTCCTTTTCCTCCGACAGACATGGTTCACCTCCGAGCAAAGCCGCCAGTCGACAGATCGCTCGCGCCCGTTTTTAATTTCTACGAATGAACAGTCGACGCGCTCTCTTGACTCTTGCATAATGTAGCGGAATGATCAAACTTCGAACACGACCGAGAACCCGATTTCCGGGCTAAGAGGACCGTGCACGCATACAGCTGTTTGTTTTTTCTTCCTTCTGGAATAGATGTTTCTAACCACTCCACTTTGTGGGCTCACATCACCATCGCCCAATTGTTCCCACAGCAAAGGCCAAGCTTATCGGAGAATATTACCGAGTATTCCAATTAGAAGCGACGTCTGGATCCCAAGACGGTCATTCGGGGCATGCCCTCGTTGGTATGTAGGGGGAGGAGGGTCATGGATAGGGCCAAGCCCTGGGTGGGAAATCCCGCATCAGAACCACGGAATGAAGCAAAGTGTAGGTATCAGTATAAGTAAAGCAGGTTGTAGTTTCGAACCCTAGGACGACAATCACTTTCTTCATGACCTCCGTCCAGAAACAAAACTCAATGTTCCTGACTCCGTAAGCTCGCTAGGAGTAGTGAACCCAGCCACCCTTTCCCCTAGATTCACTTGTGAGGCAGGCTAGGTCCATACATTCCTCTGCTATCCCTAGATAGACTAAACAGAGTGAGTTCCCGCGACTGCACGATGAGGTGATGATGATCCTGCCCAGCTTCCGTCATTGGGTGGCTAGATTTACCCACTACACCGGCAGTTTTTGCTTTTCTTCCAACGTGGACGTTATCCTGGTTCTTGCGCTGGTTTGGGAACTTTGTCGAGCGAGCTCGATGATTGGCCTATTACTATTTCCCGTTGCGGAAGGTCAGGTTCCCCGCTTCAGGTGGGATGTTGGATATTGCGTAGTATATAAGCGTTGAAATGACATGCTGGGTCTTCTGGAAAATAAATATTTAGCCCGCTAATTTCAACAGAATGCCTCAAACAAGAAAATCTGAACGAAAGGTCCCGCATAAGGTCGACCAGAAAATGGAGAACAAACCCGGCCCCAACCCCAAGGTCAAGAACGAGGCCAAGAAGGATATGGGGGTTAAGAACCGTCCCGATGAGTGGAAAATCGAGCAGGGTATCAATGCTGCCAAGTTGCCGTTCTTGGACCAAACTGGTCCTGAGCCGGTGTATATCCAGCCCAAAATATGGGATGGGAAAATGACCAAGGATGAGGCAGCGATTAAGGCTGTTGGTGATCCTGAGAAGCTGTTTGCGAGGGAGTTGGAGGGGTGGAAAGGGTATATTCCTTCCTCTCTTTGATGTGCGTGGTTGAGCGGTGGAACTGACTCGTTGGTAGATACGTTGAGTGGGAGAACTACCCCGAGAAGAAGGAAGCTGCGCACAAGATCCTCATCTCCCAAGCCTTCCCTCCGAACCCTGAGTTTCAGTTGGGACCGATTCCTGATACCAATCCCGTGCTTCCTGGAACGCACTGGAAGCAGTGGCATCATGCCGTTGGGGGTGAGCTCACCTCTGTGCCTGAGGACTCTTGGAATACTGTCCTGAAGGAGAAACACCCTGAAATGCTCCACCTTTTGCAATTCCCGTACAATGGCGAGCCCCCGAAGCGGCTCACCACCGCCCAGTCCGTCACACCCAACTCCCTACACTTCGTCCGGAATCACGGTGGTATCCCTCTAATCGATAAGGACAAGTTTTTCTTGAAGCTGGATGGACTTGTCAAGAACCCCAAGACGTATACTATGGATGATCTGATGGATGAATCCAAGTTTCCTCGTATGAAGAAGATGATCACAATGCAGTGTTCTGGAACCCGTCGTTTTGAGCAGATCTCGCTCTACGCCGGCCAGGGAGATGAGGTTCCCCAGGCACCGTGGGCCGAAGGCGCTATTGGAACCGCGGAATATGTTGGTATCAGCTTGAAGAAGGTGATTAAGGACTGCGGTGGTCTTCTCGAGGGTGGTAAACACCTTGAGCTCTACGGTGCGGAGACATACTTCAAGAACAACGAGGTGATGAACTATTTGGTCAGTGTACCCTGGTCCAAGGTCAAGGCCAATGAGGTCATGCTGGCTTGGGAAATGAATGGCGAACCCCTTCCCAAGATCCACGGATACCCCCTGAGGGTGATGGTGATGGGATATATCGGTGCTCGCAGTGTCAAGTGGCTGTACAGAATCAAAGCCATCGAAACACCCAGTCTGGCACCCGTTCAGAGCAAGGAATATCTCTACTTCAACCAGCAGGTTGGCAAGCATAACCAGCGCCCCACGGACGGTATTCAGATCCAAGAGATGCCCGTCAGTTCCGCCATTATGTCTCCATGGACGAACCAAGTCGTTATCCACAACGGCAAGATCCGCTGCAAGGGATGGGGCTATTCCGGTGGTGGTAGATGGCCGGAGCGAATCGAGCTCTCGGCCGATGGCGGCTTCACCTGGTATGCGGTTCCTCTCGAGAATATGTCCGAAAAGCGCCAGTGGACGTGGCGTACGTGGGAGATTGACCTTCCATGTGATGTGGAGGGGTGGATTGAAATCGTGTGTCGCTGCTGGGATAACGCTCTGAATACGCAGCCTCTGGCTGTTCGTGCGGCCTGGAATTGGGGTCTACATGTGACGAGCTCGGCACACAGGATCAAGGTGTACAGTATCAATAAGAGCCGCCCGTTGACTCGGGAGCGCTTGGAGATGCTCAAGGCGCACGACCAGCCTCTTGCCCCCCTAACCTGGCCAGAGGAACTGCAGACACAAACCTGGGAGGAATATAAGGAGTTCTTCAAGAAGAACCCCAGAGACGTTGACGAGTACTAAATTTACTGTATATGTTGTCTTTCTTTTGCGACTTGCACTTCTTAGCATCTGCTTATCCTTCAAAAATGTTATGAAGATACTTAATATGGATTTTATTCCTTGACCGTATCTTTAATAAAATTGATGATGAACAAGAAATGAAAAAATATCGCATTAAAAGTCCCATTTTTACTGCGATAAGACATGAAAAAAAAAAATCAATCATGCATTGCTTCATCACTTCATCTCATAACTACATTCAACTTGCATATCCATAATCATCACCCCAATATAACGAACAGTAGCCTATCAACAAATAAGCAATACACACCACGCTACTGGTATCCTCTTAGGCAACCCTCTACTAGTATACTCAAGCATGCTCGACAAACTTCGTCTCCGACCCACCCGACGCAATACTCCCACCCCCAACCCTCCTCTTCGCAACAACCGTAAACCCACCCACCAAGAAGAAAGCACCCTCCAACCCCAAAACAACAGCCAGGGTAACCATAGCCCCAATAACCCCAGCCACAGCCCTAGAAATTTCACCATGCTTCCCCTCCGTCGACTCAGTGGTAGCAGAAGAAGACCCGGACCCCGTATCCGCACACTTCCCATCCGTATTCCCACAAATACTACACCACTCCGTGGTATCCATAACCGCAATATCCTTCGTACTCTTCACAAACTCCGTCCACGGGATAGTAACGCTTTTCTGTCCATACAGGGGATACTCGCTCGGCTGAGAAGACCCGGTAATAGTTCCATTATGGAAGATAAACCGCACGGATATATCAGCCGGATCAGGGAACCCGCTTGTAGAATCAGACTTAGTGATGAGCTCCCATGCCATGGATGAGGCATAATCCGGGATACCCGTGAACTCTGGGTTATCCTTGGGTAACTGGGCGAGGCCAAAGTACGAGAGGAAGGTCCCGTAGGATCCGAATTGGATGCTTAGTTTTGTTTTACCCTGACTTGTGATTGTCTGATTCAGAGCGTCGAGGATTTCCCCGGCTAGTTGGGCGCCTGCTATGGCGCGGACGGGTGAGGTGGAGTTGTAGGCTAGATTGTACTGCTCGATGTTGGCTAGGGTGAGCAGTTGGCGGAATTGGGAGTCTGTGGGCATATCTGTAGTGCTGGTGTTGTGGATCCTTGCGACGTTGATGTAGTCGAAGATTGGGTAGGCGTTTTTGAAATTTATTTCTGAGGGGGCAAATTCGTTTTTGAGGGCTGGCGAGAGAGATTGATAGAAGTCTTTAGTTGAGGAGAGGAGGTCTTTGTATAGCGTGGAGCTGTAGTAGTCATTACTACTGACTCTTGCATTTTGGCACTTGGTTGTGTCCTGGAGCCATGTGTTGTCTTCGCTGTTTGTGCCGGTTGAGGTGAGCGATAGGGGGACTAGTTGGTAGCCGTTCAAGGGAGCCTGGATTGAGGTCCCGTTGGCTAAGGTCTGGCTTGCTAGTGAGCCAACCGGCGGGTATATTCCCTGGAGGAAACCGGTTGCGGAATTCTGAAGCACTGTATCTGATGGTGCGGACGCGGTGAGCTGCTTGAGGTTGACGATTTCCTCACTGATTCCTTCGATACGGAGGACTGAGCTGGAGTTGATGTAGCGGCTGTGGTAGTAGCTGCCAGTGTTGAAGACTTCGTTGTATCCCAGATCTGTAAGCTGGGTGTTGCCCATTATCTTGGGGGTGCGGTCTCCGTGACGGGCGAATATGTACGCGCCCAGGACCCGCTCTGCAGATACTAAGTGTGTCTGGGAGAGGGCCATTATGGCTAACAAAAAGTAGTCCCGGGATGTCCGCATTGTGAAGATGAATGGTGGTACTAGTTGTAGTTGATTATGAACTTGCTTTAGGAAGAGGGAGAAACACGCTAATTATATATTTACGGGTTTACTATAAGAAGGAAGATAATTTTTCTGTGTGAACCTTGGACAAGAACCCCGCATGTATAGCACCACGACCCTTGTCAAGAATCTAACCCTTGGGGCAATAGGCCACTAGCAACATGGTCAAAGACTATTTGTCTGCTGTAAACCAGTAGCAGCGTCGGGGAATATACAGACTCCATTGCAAGACATTGTTGCCAAGACGAGAACCCTTGGCATGGCATCTCAAGAGGAAACAGGCGGATCCATTTCGACTAGCCGCTCTGTTCCGGGCAATTGGTGAACTCAATGGCTAGATGCAGAGGGGAGGTCTATTTCTCCTTTGACCGTGGATTTAGTCAAGCGTGAAAGCTTGGTGCTGCATCTCTGACTGCCACACTGAGCTTAAACTCTTTCCGGTAGCTCTATTCAACCAATCAGTAGGAGGCAGTATTCTCTCATACTTTATAAATTTAGAGATTACATTGGCACGATTAATACGAACTGATACCATCATTCAAAGTACGCTAAGCTTGATCTGTTGGTCATCGAGGGAATTAGCGCGCATGCTCAGGGTGTTCCAACGTTGCCCTATATCAAGGGTCGAACAGAGACCGACTGCTCATTAATGTCACCCGCAGTGCCGACCAGATATCTATCAACAGTAAGGCTAAAGTTCAATCAACAGAATACTAGCGCTCATTTCTTCAAGAGATAGAGCTCAAGAAAATCTTCATATAATGATATCAATACTTTGATTCAACCAACCCTAAATAACCCTAAACAACCTACACCGAAACATAATTCCCCTCCCCATCCCAATCCCTATTCGCCCTCCATTCCCCCTCCCCTGGTTTACTCCCAACAAACTCTTCCCTCTTCCAAATCTCCACTTTAGCCTTACACTCATCCAGAATCTCCTCCCCAGCCCGCCAAGCCGCCCGCCTATGCCCCGAACTAACAGTAATCAAGATCGACGCCTCCCCAACCGGAACCACTCCCAGCCGATGCGAGATACTCACACCGATAAGCCCATGCTTCTCTTTGCTCTTTCGCGCAATCTGAGTAAGAGACTTCGATGCTAGAGGCGGGTAGGATGTATAGTTGAGTTGAGCGACTGGGCGATCGTTGAATGTATTTCGTGTCGTACCTAGGAAGAGCACGTTTGCCCCTGCTGCGGGAGAGTTGGTGTATGATAATGCTGAGGCGGGGTTTAGTGTATTGTAGGTTAGTTCAATGTAGATGTTTTCGTCTGGGAGGGCGATTGTGCGTGGGAATGTGGATGGGTCGAGATGAGAGGGTTGTGAGGCTTTGCGCTCGAAGGACATAGGCGCGTAGGAGACGGTACAGGTTGGTGAGGTTGAGATGTCCATGTTCATTTGTTATTGGTTGGGTGGTCAGGATAGAGTATATATATATCGGAGCGAAATAGTTTGTGATAGTTTGTTTATGAACTTGTGAGGCGTAATAGGTTATTTTCTATATTGTGATAACAGTCTATGTATGAGATACCGATTGATAATGAGGTTAGATGCACTGTGTTGGGCAATGGCTTGATTAGCAAAGCTGAAGAGCGATGGGTTGTTCGAGATCGTGACATTGGAAAGTAGGGTTGCAACGGGCAGCTGAGGTGGAGCGCGCCCCTAGGCCGTTTCGGGAGGGACTAACTCACCAATTAAAGCACGTGCGCTGAAAATGATAAAAGCTCGATTATATGTGAAATTCCAGCCTAATTCTCGCCTAATTTTCTCCTTATGTAGCCGGAGATGATCGCTCGAAACTCCCTTATTGTCGAGGGTCGGACATATGGTGGCGGAAGTTCGCCAGTGACTCGGTATGTGCGGCGAGAATGAGGCCAGTGAGAGTACTAGGCTCATCCTTGTTTGCCCTCGTTCCACATCCGAATCTCTGAACTGGAAACCGTAGATATGTTTAAAAAGGCGCATTTTGACAAAATAAACCTGAATGGGGTGGAGCTTTCTGAGCCTTGAACTCTCCACAATGCCGGTTCTCGGTGAAACAGGTACAAGTACCATGAGAGGCAACACAATGTGTAGGGTGTAGACCTTTCTCGAGCACTGAAGTAAATTGTTATCCTCCTTGACGTCCTTACTCTTAATTAGCACCTATTCGAGTGGCCCTCTACTGCCTATGCTAAATGCATCATGGCCGAACAGGAGCTTCAACCCGCAATCCTGATCGTATCAGACACTGCCTCTCAGCATCCATCGACAGATAAGGTCGTCGATGCTCTTACGCCCGTGTTACTATCCAAAGAATCAAATTGGAAGGCGCCATTCGTCAATATTGTTCCCGACAATATCAGCGATATAGAGAAGAGTATATGCGACTGGACAGATGGGCAAGACGCTGTAAATTTAGTACTTCTGAGCGGTGGGACTGGCTTTACTGCGCGAGATAATACGCCAGAGGTTCGTTAAACTCTTATTTATCTTATCATCCCCCCGTTACTGATACTTTGTGACAAAGGCAGTAACGCCTCTTCTCCACCGCCACGCCCCTGGGCTTGTGTATGTTCGTATTCGCTCTATTATATCTGCTATTATCGCTGACCGGGTCTGTCAAGACATGCCATGCTTGACGCCTCATTGAAGATTACCCCATGTAAGGCTAGTCTTAATGTTGTGCTTTGACAGGAACTACCGCTGATGTTAATGTAGTCGCAATGATGTCGCGACCCGTCGCAGGGGTCCGAAACGGGACATTGATGATCACACTCCCCGGATCGCCAAAAGGCGCGAAAGAAAATCTCGAGGCTATTGTGAAACTGCTCCCACACGCATGCATCCAAGCAGCAGGAGCAAACTCCAGAGTACTTCACGAAGAGGGTATAGAGAAGCTAGAAGCAGAAGCAGGGATATCTTCTGAAAGCGACGCAGAAACCAAAGTGAACTATCTTGACCGTGGGCTCAGGCTTGAGCATGGCGGTTGCGGGCACAGTCGCCGTCGTGGGAACAGGACAGCAAAGTCGAACGACACCAGCACAGGACCAAGTCGACGGAATCGCTTGTCGCCTTACCCGATGTTGTCGGTGGATGAAGCGCTCTGGCGTATTAATCATCATACGCCGGATCCTGTCGCCGTCAAGGCTCCTGTGACACCTGCGTTGACTGGGTCGGTGATTGCTGAGGATGTGTATGCCAAGGAGGCAGTACCGGCTTATCGTGCGAGTACTGTTGATGGATATGCTGTCATCATACCGGATCCACTCGATGGCGGTATCAGTTCGACATCCAAAGGGACTAAGGGCATTTTCCCGGTGGTCTCTATAGCTCATGCCAACGCAGGGGGTACTGTGCCACCGCTAGAGCGAGGGACTATCTCCCGGATTACGACTGGTGCTCCACTTCCGCCCAATGCAAATGCCGTAGTTATGGTTGAAGACACGGTCTTGCATTCATCGACACCAGATGGTACTGAAGAGGCCACGGTGGAAATCCTAACTGATGATATCAAAGCGAATCAGAACGTTCGGCAGCCCGGTAGTGATATCGAACTAGGGTCTAGAATCCTCCGAAAAGGTGATATCATTACCCCTGTTGGTGGTGAAATGGGTCTCCTTGCCGCAACAGGAACAAGCACAGTAAAAGTATATATGAAGCCCTGCATAGGTGTGATGAGTACAGGAGATGAGCTAGTTGCACATGATGATCCTCGACGACTCCATGGCGGCCAAATCCGTGATTCTAATCGATTGTCCATACTTGCCTGTCTGGCGTCTTGGGGTCTTCCAACGGTTGACTTGGGTATTGCTCCCGACACACCTAGTGGCGAGCTAGAAAGACGGCTTCGAGACGCAATTAATGGGGAAGAAAAGGGAAACGTTGATGTAATAATCACAACAGGTGGCGTCTCAATGGGTGAATTGGATCTCCTAAAGCCCACCATTGAACGTTCCTTAGGCGGCACAGTGCATTTTGGTCGCGTCTCCATGAAACCCGGAAAGCCGACTACTTTTGCCAGTATTCCTGTCCAGCGACCAACCTCTGAGACGGGCGATGGACAGACAACATGGGGCAAGAAACTTATCTTCTCACTTCCCGGAAACCCAGCGTCGGCTCTGGTCAGCTTGCATCTGTTTGTGCTACCCTGTCTGCACAAGCTGGTCGGAATAGGTCAAGGGCGGCTTTGTTCTGGAGCAGGCCCGATACCTGGACTGCCGATTGTGACGGTGACATTACTGCATCAACTACCCTTAAATCATGAGCGTACCGAGTATCATTGCGCTATTGTCCAGGCCTCGCAAGCCGGCGGGCTGTTGTACGCTTCTAGTACTGGAATTGGAGCAGCAGGGCAACGGAGTTCAAGAGTTGGGAACCTTGCTTATGCAAATGCTCTTCTGGTATTGAAGCCTGGGCAGGGACATGTCGAGAAAGGGGCGTTGGTACAGGCGTTAATAATGGGTCCAATTCGGTCTGGGGTATGAGGCTACTTAGACCTGCCGTTATCTCGCAGTTTCTGTGATAGAATTGTGCTACGGATAGATGATTAGACATTGTTGGTAAAAACGTCCGAGTTGGTTCCTGATAATTTGATCTCTTTGGATTTATTTCTTGGTTTTAGATGTTATACCGTTAGGTCCCTCCACGAGTGGTCATTATTCTGCTTCAGGATTCTTCCACAAATTCCACATCCTTAACTTTTGTTTGATTTACGTACGATCAGGGTTGCCCCAAATCTCAACGATATATAAGTACCAGGGCTTGTCACTGTAAATTGTTGAATGCATTGGTAATTTTCAAGCCTTTTCCAGCATTTTACATCGTTATTTAGTGAAAAGGGGTTATAGGACCTTGAGGACGTTTGTAGGGCTTGCCTATATAAAGGGCCTCACCTATCCCCTCGATTAGATTTAGTTGATCATCAAGTCAGTTGAAATCTATTTTATTATTTCAGAAATATTTCCACATAAATCGGATATGTCCGAGACATTTATCTCGAATAGCTTTAGTCATGATGATAAAAAAGAACAGTTCGCAGTATAGTATTCGCTAACCAGCATTAGCAAGTGCAGGGAAAAAGTATTCCTATGAGTCTACCGCATATTGATGATTCGCTCACTAGTATTGCCGAAGAAGGAAGAGACGCTACTTTAGAACGTCTCCACCTTTCCTCACGGTCAGTGCACCGGACATTCTCTCTGCCCCTCCAGTCCAGAGCGATCTTTCTTGGAGGTGTAAGAAACCAGGGTCCGCGGAGATAAAGAGCGGGTATTTGCTTATTGGCGTTGACAAGGCCTTTCACTTTGGAAAAAAAGTGATATGCACGTTTCTGCCAACCGGGATAATAGACATCTGCTAATATCAAAAATTCTGGTAACCATATATATCGTCCTACGACACGAATAAATAACTAATTTCACAAAAGATAAAAGAGCAAACCAACAAAGAAATACTCCAACAATGACTGAATCTCCGATCGGGACCTTCCACATCCACTACTTCGCCAGCGCATCCAGCTTTACAAATAAGCAATCTGAAACCCTGACCGCACCGCTTCCACTGGCCAAATTATTTGATGTTTTGGAGGCCAAGTATCCCGGGATCGAGGAGAAGGTGTTGACGAGTTGTGGGGTCAGTATCAATGCTGAATATGTGGATGTGGAGGAGGAAAGAATTAAGCTCCGCGATATGGAAGCTGCCCGAGACGGGCAAAGCAGGACTCTGGCATTTATTTGCGGTGGGGATGAAGTAGCTATTATTCCCCCCGTTAGTTCTGGGTAATTAACGAATGGTTCAAGGGAAATGATTGACAAGGGGGGATTATTCTGCAGTAATATGTCCCTAAGCATAGTGAAAAATGTACAATATATATATGACATTATGAACAGACGGAGAAAGTATGCGGACAGCACATTTCATCTATTAGATTGCCCCTTTTGCGGTAGACTCAGTCATGGTCACTAACATGATACCGGTTTTCGGCCCGGATGTTGACTCCACAAGACGATTGATTAACTGCGAAAAATTTACTGCACAGGAGGTAATTAGTGCCCAGGCCTGGTTGATTTATCGGGATGGTTCAATTATCAAAGGAAAAGAAAAAGAGCGAGAGTAAAATCTCTGTCCATCCACGGAGACATAAGGCAGCCAGTCATACCAGTCAAGAGCTAAACTCGGATAGAACATGTCTACCATAAACCAGACGTGTAGGGATATACCAAGCTCACCAGCCAAGCAAGAGCTTAGCCGCCACTGTGTCTGTGGGTTCATCCAGTGCTTGATGGCTTGATTGCACAACTTCTTATCGTCGGTGGGGTCCGTTGCCCTAGACCGGAGACCGGCCGAAAACTAAGCATTTAGTACTCACAAGTGGGAAGGATTTAAATCTCGATCAGCATAACGGCCTGGCCAAGTTTTTAAACATTAGACTCGAGATCGAGGCGTGTAATCATTCGCCCGCTCTAATCGCCATGACGGTTGATCCGGAAAATGGCCTGCCATACGCCCGAGCTAATACGTCGGTCGAGGAAGGCAAAGCGCTAGACACAACGCAGACCGCAGTCAAAGAGAGTAAATTAGTCCCTGACGATTCTCCAGAGTCATGGCGCCGAGGATCCTACCGGCCAACAAGGTTGCAGAGTAATTTGACCATTATCAGTTGTGTGAGTATGATTCTGCCTACATTCATGAAGAAATATCTGACAGTTCTAGTACATCGCCAACTTCAGTGATGGGTTCCAGAATAGTCTGGCGAATCCCACCAATGTCATCTTTAAAAAGCTGCTAGGGACAAAGGGTTACCCTTCCGAGATGCAGACCCGAATTAGCAATTCACTACTGATCGGAGCTATCTTGGGTGTTCTCGCCTTGGGATACACGTCAGATATGTTTTCGCGACGTGCCGGTTTACTGTTTACCTCTGGCCTTGTCGCAGTCGGAACCCTGATGTCCACCCTGGCCCTGCAGGTACACCCCACACGCAATATGTTGTGGTATTTCGTCGTGGTGAGAGGTATTGCCGGGTTTGGTGTTGGCGGCGAGTATCCTCCCAGCGCAGCAGCAGGAATAGAAGAATCAGACGATGTAAGAAGACAGACCTATTCCCTTTCACAATACTACCAAACTGACATAAAGCCAGTTCAAACGAAAATACCGTGGCCCAATATTCGTCTCATTCACAACGCTGATGGCAACCTCAGCGGCGCCTATCCAAGTGATCGTCTACCTCATCTGTCTAATCGCCAGCAATGAGAACCTGCCAGTGACATTCCACGCGTTATATTCAATTGCGACCATTCTCCCCGTCATAATCATGATCCTACGCTTCTTCATGACTGACTCAACACTCTTTCACTACTCAAACTTCAAGCGTCAGAAGCGACCCGTAAAGTTCTATCTACTCCTTCTGAAACGCTATAGATGGCGTTTATTCACAACATCCCTAGCTTTCTTCCTCTACGATTTCATCAACTTCCCAAACAGCATCATGTCCAGCACAATCATCAACTCCCTCGTAAAAGACCATAACATCCGCACCACCGCAATCTGGCAGGTCATACTCGGCGCGCTCCCCGTGCCTGGCGTGATTGTAGGCGCATGGTTGACTAATGCAATCGGACGCCGATACACCGGTATCCTAGGATTTGCCGGATACATGGTTCTTGGATTCGTTATCGGGGGGACATTCCCCACTCTCGCGAAGAACATGCCTGCTTTCGTGGTCTTGTACGGCTTATTGCAAGCTCTTGGCCATATGGGACCTGGTGCAACTATTGGATTGATCTCTTCGGAATCATTCCCGACTGCTATGCGTGGAATGGGATATAGTGTTGCTACTGCGTTTGGGAGAACCGGTGCTGCAGTTGGGACGCAGTGTTTTACGCCGTTGCAAGAAGCGGCGGGGAAGCAGTCGACGTTCTATCTTGCTGGGGCGGTTGCTATTCTAGGGATGATTGTGTATTGGTTCTTGCCTGAGAGTAGCCAGCTTGATTTGGAGGAGGAGGATCGGGAGTTGAGTGTGTACCTGGCAGAGAATGGGTTTCCGATGGAGAAGGCTTGAGGCTTCTGTCAGTTTTGTCTGCTATTTATCATGCGTACACAAGGATGGCCCCGCTGTAGTTTGCTAGTGACTGGCAGTATGCATCTGAAAATATGTATACATAACACGCCTAGGATGATGTGCCTTGTACTATGTAGCGTACCCATTGTAACAAGGAGAGAACACTACAGAGATAATATCCCTTACTTTAACCACGACTTTTCCCATTCTACGAAATCTTGCAGGTAGAAGTTATTCTCACCGACAACACTAGCCATCGTCTGCCATACACCTCCAAAAGGACCATATCAACCCAAACTAACACTTACCACATCCCTATCATATCCCACCCTACTCTACCCCCTCCTTCGCACCCGAATCTTAACCCCCAGAGGAGGAATAATAGTCTGCCCAACAAGGAAATTCTCCGGCCTCCCACCACGCAACGGCTCAATCTCATAATTCACCAAGATGTACCCAATAACCAACTTCATGGCATGAGCCGCAAACCACCGACCCGGACTAGAACCCTAAAGTCAGCACAGCCAACAACGCTCTACTATCATCGGGACCAGGATAAAGGGCAAAGGTAATACTAACCAAGAATGCCTCCCATGCCCAAATGCCAGAAACCTCTCACTCGTCACCGGAACCAACACCCCCTTCCCCTTCCCCTCCTCACCTCCTTCCTCATCCCTCCCTACAAACCGAAACGGCCGATACTCATCCGGAGCCTCGTAATTCCGCTCATCCCTATGAACCCCCACAGCTGCGACGCCCAGCCACGTCCCACACGGCAGGAACTGCCCGTCGGGCAAGGTGACTCCACCGCTCCGGACAACGCGGCGGGAGAGCATGCGGTCGGAGAGGGGGCTTAGACGGAGGCTTTCGCGGATTGCGCTTTCGGCTTTGGGCATGTTTTGCGATATATGTGTTGACTTTTGGGGGGATGTGAATGCTGTTTGGGCTTCGGTGCGGAGGGTTTCAGAGTATTCTAATTTGGGGTCGGAGGTTAGGAGGTCGAGGAGGAAGTTTTGGGTCATGGATATCAGAACGTCGATAGGGAGGAAGGCCTAGTATTTCGGTTAATTTGGGGTTGCTTTTCTTGGGAGTTTATTATGGGAGGGGGATTGTGGCGTACTATAAGGGTGAGTCGGACGACTAGGGCGCTTATGCGGATGCTTTTTGTGGGGTTTTGACATGATGCTAGGTCAATCACCCAGGTTATTAGGTCTGCTGGGGCGGTTTCTTTGTCTGTTTTCAGGTGTTTGATGCGTTGCTTGAATGCTGGGTGTAGGAGGATGATGAGTCGAATCCAGTAGTAGTAGATGGGTAGACCGGCGATTAGCCCGACGAGGGGTTTGAGGGGCCAGGCGACATATTGAGATACGAGGATCATTAATGCTCCAGTGACACGTGTGAAAGCTTTAACATAGTAGAGAAACTTTGGGTCCCTGGCGAGTGAGGGTCCGAAGAAGACCCGTAAACCTACTGCAAATAATATCTTGTCCAGGGCTTGGGTGAGAGAGACCTCCCTCCATGCTGTATCTCCAGCGGGACCTAGAACCTCATCGGTGATGCGTTCTAGCTCTTCTAGGAGTGCGTCTTCGGTGCTTGCAATGTTGCGGGTCAGGTCGTTACGAATGGCTCGAATCAGTTCTAAGTGGTCGTAGTTGTTGAACGCTGGGGCCAGAAACGGGAGAGCGTGGACGTCTTCATTGGCCTTTTCGTGGGACAGGACGCTCTCTGGCTGGCTGAGCAACCAGCTAATGTGCTCTGGTGGTAGAAGGACCTGTGGGTAGAAGCTCGGGTTACATAGTGCAAATGGTTGTCCCTGACTAGAGATCTGGCGAGTATGTCAGTAGACATTTCGGCATGTGTTCATTGTTCGTAGGCGAGCCAACCTGTCTATAACCTTCCTCGCTAGACTTGGATCCAATATATCCCTTGAGACTCAATCGGAGCGCAGAAAGTGGACCACTAGGCTTCGATGGCCACCATCTCATAGAGGACGGTAACCTGAGATATCCAAACCAAGGACATAGTAAAATGAAGAGCGATAGACCAAAAAAGGTGAAGAGGCCTTGCCCAGTCAAGCTGGTTGCAATATCTCTAAGCACTGTCGGGATATTTTCGAACATCTCTATTCTTGTTACAGCGCTCTAGCTACAGAAGATGGGTGATGAGGAAAACATTGAGCCTTCGCGAGATGCTATACATAACCAAATGACTAAATTGTTGGGTTGATAACCTGCTATCCACGCTAATTGATGAAGTAAGCTGACTGTGGCCGCTTAACCATTATGGCTGAGAAAAGGGCCTGGGCATGAAAAGCTGAAGCCATACTTGTCATGATGCATGCATACAACACGAGCTATTTGGTGAGACCCTGTGCTCTCCCTTGCGTTAGACAAGAAGGCTAAACGCCAAACACGAATATGCTGTGCAACTATGATCCTCCAACTATCGCATTCTTGACAACCCGGTAGCTTTGGCGAAAGTATTGACATCTGTCTAGATGTGATAATGTTTGAGACCAGGGGAGGAAATGAATGGATAAACCCAATGTATGGATAAGTGAAAGTAGAGTATTAATAAGGATTTTCACACGTATTACTGAAGCTGGGGGTGGTGAATTAAGTTCCGGTACTGATATCTACAGCTAAGTCTGACTGCATTCACCTTAACAGGGAATAAGACATAGTGCATGGGTGAGACAAGTGTTGAACGTATTAAAGTACCTCTCGATCTTAGTATAAGCAGATCACCCAAAGAAAAATCACCAACAGCAACCACCATGGCTGGCGAACAGTATACGAGCGTGGCTGTAGTCATAAAGTCGGCTTCAGCAATCGCCTGCATCGCAGTACTGCTAATGCTACTGTCCCCGTGGATTGCATACACGCGATTACCCACCTCCATCAAATCGCCCATCCAAGCCAGAGGGCCTATAGCTGCACTTCGGGCATGTCTGAACGAGATTACGGCGGGAACTCAGACCTCCACGAGAGGATACCAGCTGGTATTTTCGCTTGTAACATCCTTGATAATACGGCCTTCTCTGACAATCTTGGCTACAGTATTCGAAAAAAGGAGAGTCCTTTGCCATGCTAAACATTAACTTTCGTCCTCAAGTCATCCTCCCTCCAGAGCATGTTCGCTGGTTGATAAGCCAACCAGAAGAGATACTCTCCCATGGCAAGGCTGGCGATGATGCTGATGCGCTGCGGTATATCTGGCCGTTGTTTGATGCGTCAGCTCTGCATTCATTCTCGAAAGTTCTGCAAAATAATCTGACTCGCAACATCGTACAGACGGAAATGGTTGCTTTGGATGAAGTAGAACATGTCATGCAGGAGCTAGTGGGTCAGACTAAGACCTGCAAAGAGATTAACATGGTTCTGCTTTTCGAAAAGATTATGTACCGAATCACTCAGCGAGTTTATGTGGGCCTTCCACTTTGCCGAGATACCACCTATATGGCATTGGTGAAAGGATATGCCCGGTCCTTAGGCACTGCCATGGTTTTTGCTGCTCAGCTTACGCCTTGGCCCCTCAGGCAGGTTACAGCCCTGCTCACGGGCTTGCCAGTTTACTACTATGTCCTTCGGGTCCGGGCATATCTCACCCCACTGTACAGACGACAGATGGAACGCTTGAAAGCGAAACAAGGGGCGACAGACAATTTGTTGGAGGGAGAGCCAGCGAATCTGATCACTTGGATGTCAAACGCCGTACTTTCCGGCATTGGCCCGAAGGACGTTAGTGCGAATGGGATGGTGACATGGCTTGGTATCATGGTAAGTGTCCGACCACCAGCAAGAGAATTAATCAGGAATTCTGTCGATGAGCATCGCTTTGGAAGACTAACGAGCGACGTACAGGCCCTTCTACCGACGGATAATCTCTGGGTTACATGCACCAACACGCTCCTAGACCTTCTGACCTCCGACCCGGAGCACGCCTACTACGGAACGATCCGCGACGAGGCCAAGCGCGTATTTGCTTCAAGCAAGGAATCCGGTGTGCCCATATCACATGGATTACATCATCTCGACAGCGCACTGCGCGAAAGCTTGCGGTTGAATTCCCTGGCCCCGCGAGCCCTTCATCGGCAGGTCGTACGCCGCGAGGGTGTTGTGCTGCCTGACGGACAAAAGGTCCCCTTAGGAACTTGGCTCTGTGTTTTGTCCGGGAACCTGCACAGGGACAACGACTTCTACGATGATGGGCAGAGCTACAAGCCGTTCCGGTTCGTTTCCAAGCTCGCCGAAGGTAGTAGTGACAAAGCGCCCTCGTTGCCGCTGACGAATGAGAAGTATCTTACCTTTGGATATGGCCGGCATGCCTGGTAAGCACTTAACAGGGTCACTATAGTTTAGCTGCGCTGACGGTGTATAAGCCCCGGCCGGTGGTTTTCCTTTCAGGTTATGAAAGTCACTATCGCATATATCATCGCGAACTATGACATCGAACCTCTGGAGAAACGCCCAGACAATATGCTTTTTGCAGACCTCAATATCCCTTATCTGTCTCACATCATTCGAATCAGGAAGGTAGGGTGAGGAAATTGGGTCAGTGCACAGAGGTTGGCTGGGTTGGCGAACAAGCAAGGAGGCGCCGGTTAGGTCACTCGGGTGGATTGTGGCTGAACCTATTTCCATTCTTCGAGAATTTTCTCTTTCAGGTGAAGGGTGAAAGAAGCAAATAGCAATATCTCGCCGTATCGTTTAGATGCGGACATTGTAAGATTCCGGTTCGGATTGGAAGCACGCCTGAACCCGGTAGCTGCACCTATTCGTATTTGTGTAACCGTGACCGATGCTACCCTATTGAATCGATGTAAAGGTATCCCCTTACCTACTCTCGGACGCCGTATGCTCACCCAGGACACCGTTGCGGCTATCTAAACTTTTGCAAGGACAGGCCTCCCGCGCCGGTAAGCCCAGAGCACAGCCAAGAAATTATCATGAGAAGGTTGGTTATCACGCTGCTAATTCGACCACAGAGCTGCTGTTCATAGCGTAAGGCCTCTTGTATTTTTTTTTTTTTTCACGTACGAGAATGATCCATTGCCTTCATGACCGAACCAGGAAATACGGCCCTTTGTCACACAGTATGATCGACAGCTGCGGTAGTACAGTGCATTCATGCATTACCCAGATAGACAGTGGTTTCCTCGGTTCGAGACTGAAAGGCGGCCCCACGTTCCAACGCGGTGCTCTATGAATAGTGAAATTGTCATATCTACCATTCCGGGTACGAAAGATGCGATCCGCAAAGTTTCACAAGATAGAGGGGGAATTCCCTTACTGGGGTGAAGTTTCATGATATATTTAGCGCAAAATGTCAAGCTTAGTGCAACCGTTTAGGTTAGGGGTGGACGTTCCCAGTGGTTCGCGAAAGAGGACCACGAGGAGCCGCCAGACTTAAGCTTCCATCCTGCGGGTTTCGTGTTTTAGCTGGCGTAATGAGCATGTGTCAGCTTCGAACAGAACACAGGATATCAACAGTAAGGAGTATGCACCTAGTCACTTGTCAGAAGCAGGCCTCCAATGGGGCTATGCAGCAGCGTTCAATACGAGCTCCACGGGCCAGACCCTTTCCGCGTTGTGTTCCTACAGGTCCAGGCAAGTATCCAATGAGGATAACTCGGAGACAGAATTAATCGTCACATTGTAACATATCTGACTGTATATGTGTGTGACAGGGTATGGGGCTGACACCGGAGACTTAAGTTGCGGCATATAGAAGAAATGGGAGAGAAGAAAATAACGGAGAATGCTAAGTTAGCAACGACCGGCTTGATTGATAAGTATACTCTTGGCTAGACAAGAGTTCGTAAGCTAGTGCTAGTATTCAGACAGATACTAAATCCACTCTACATAGTATGTGAGGGTTATACGTAACATACTCCTTCCTATAGCATTCTGGATAAGGGAACAAAATTGAACAAATAACCATCCCTAATCCCAACGTCGTGTGGCCCAACCACACGAGCCCCGCTGGTAGCCTCGCTAGACAGTCTCGAGATGGCAAGAGATTGATTTGACAAGCAATGGCCTAGTTGGCAAACCTTGCAGCAAACCAGTCACGCGTAGAGATCAAATTGCGCTTATCCAGTGGTCGACCCAAGGTTGAAGCTGTAAGTCGCTTCAGTTGACTCGCGGCTTCTCCATCCGTGGGCTCCGGCCCAAAGTATCGACCGCCTGTCAGCTGTGTGAAGCCAAACATGAGTTTGACATCCTCCAATTCGGGGATATCATGCGTATCAAATGCCTCCCACGATGGTAAGATGGGTTGAAACCGAGCTTTCTGTCCTGTAACAGCCGCAAAGTCGGATACCATTTGCGCAAAGGTTCGAATATCGCTGACACCGTGCACAAGACGTCCGTTCCATCGACTAGGATCGAGAAAGATCCCCTGGACAATATCTCCAAAGTCATCTGAGATGCTCAACCATGGAACATTTTCATCACCACCCCAGTAGGGTACCCGGAAGGTGAGGTATCCCTCATCGTCAACATAATGAGGAAATCCTCCGAAGATGGGCGCAACCTCTTTGCCAAGAAAATTCTCAAGAAACCACCCAGCACCAATGGGGACCAAGGTCTCAAATAAACCCAACTTCCTTGCATACTGTTCGATCTTATACTTCACTGCTCTCGTGCTATTAGCCTCTACCTCGTTAATAATGTCCTAACGCGGAGCGGCGTACTGTCCATTGCCTTCATTCGCACTTGGCCTTTGGTCATTTCTGTGCAAGGAGGGCCCGAGCTGAAGACAAGATGCTTCACACCAGCTTGGGCCGCGGCGTCGACAATAACCTTGCCCATATCGAACTCTGTTGTGCCATTCTCGGCGGCAAAAGCCTTGGTACAGTTGTTAATATTCCCCCGTCGTCGAAGTGGCAAGCAACATACATACCTTATCATCCGAATTGATGTTTACGAATGCTCCCCAGGAGTCGCTAAATGCTGACAGCATGTCTTCACTGCTCCACCCATTCCCTTGTACAATCTCCGCACCCTGGGCAGCAAGCTTTTGGCTGGCATCGGATTGAGGGTTTCGAGTAATAACACGGACTCGAAAGGCCAAGTTCTGAAGCAGCGAATGAGCGACTGACCCACCCTGGTTGCCTGTGCCTCCAAAGATGGTGATGAGCTTATGATCTGACGCCATGTTAATGGAAATGACAGGGATCGCTACGTTCTGTAGACCAGTTTTGGGAAGGAAGTCTGTGAAGATATACAACGAAAAGGTGCAGAAAGAGTAGTGTGTTGAAATCACAACTCGAGCGTCCCTGCCTGCTTTTATAGACAATATTCGCCCTAGAATGTGCGCCATGAATGACAGGCAGCATTATTATGTTGAGCTCAGCGGGGTGAATCCCACCCTTGACCTTCCACATGGATAGAGAATGCGAGGCATAGTTTGCGTCATCCACAAATCTAGTAGGCACCACTTACATGTCATACGTAAATGCCGAGTCCGGTCATCCGGCGACCCTTCTCCATTGGCGTAATTTACTGGTCCCCACAGCCACACATCATGTACCAACATACATGGTCGTAAATAGCCTTTGCTATGTGTCAGCGTGATGCTATAGCGTAAGACTACGTCTCACGAAAGACGGCCTGATCCATTAGACATCGGACAGTAAGCAAGCGGCGCCCCAATTATCACGCAATAGATGTGAATCTAGAGATAGCCCCGGCGGAGTAAACATATTAGGTGGCCTAGCCCTGGTTGTGCATATATAATTCCTTCCCGTCAAGAGCCCATCCTGTAGTTAGCATGATCGCTCACTATTACCCTTCAATTGAGAAACCAGTGTTCCAGCCTTATAACCACTGCCCTCGATGCCTTCCCAGATATTAACACATGAGGAACAATATGACCTGGCTATATGCAAGGGACAGGGTCTCGCTCAGCAATTCTTTGTTCAGGTTCTTGACAATCCTTCAGCAGTTGCAGTCGTTGACGGCGAAACGACTTTAACGTATCAGGACCTGCATGGAAGGGCGGCAATGCTCGCCCGAGAGCTTCAAGGAGGACCTCTTCATTTAGAGGAGCCCGTGGGTATTGTCGTTCAGCATGGGGTCGCAGATGTGGTTGCTCAGATGGCAATTCTTTATGCTGCAGGCACTTGCGTTCCCATAGACCCGACCCTACCAGATCCACAAATCAAGGCCCGTCTGCAGAAACTCGATGCGAGGTATGTCCTGGTTGACAAAATCAATCAGCACCGGGATTTGCCGTTCTGCCAACTTGTTGTCGATGGATTGGACTCTATCCCTGTCAAGGGCGCGCATGCTTTGGACATGGACGAGCCTGCTCAGACCTCCTGGGAGCACCGGACACACATCATACATACTTCCGGTACCACCAGTGAGCCCAAGGCTGTTCAGATTGCTGCGCGCTCAATTTTGCAAGTTGTCTTCCATGCACCTTTCGAACCTCTGTACCCGACGGACAGGGTAGCACACGTGAACAATTCAAGCTTTGACGTCTCCCTTTTCGATATATGGGCACCACTCTTACGCGGGGCCTGTATTGTCGTTGTTACCAAAGTGGTCTTGTTGGAACTTGAGACCTTAGCTAGATTTATCGATCGCCAGGGTATTACAGTGATGGCTACCACCACTGCTATTCTGAATCTGGCTGCTTCAGTATACCCGCGTGCCTTTGAGAAATTGCGGTTGTGTTTTATCGGAGGCGAAGCGGCCAATGTCTCTGCCATTGACACTATCTTCCGAGAGGGCCCGCCAGGTCAGCTGATCAATGCGTATGGCCCGACAGAATGTTGCATTTTCTGTCTTGCGCATGAAGTGACCTTGGCGGATGTAGAGACTGGAGCGGTTAGTATTGGAAAGCCAATTGGACGTACTGTCGCTTATATCTGCGACGAGGCCGGTCAGCCAGTTCCAGATGGTCAAGACGGTGAACTGCTCATTGGCGGGTCAGGTGTTTCACCAGGATACATCAATGAAACGGAGAGAAATACGACCTCTTTCATCGCCATCGAAGACAGCAAATGCTGTGAGCGATTTTACCGTACTGGTGACATTGTCCGCCGCCGGGTGACAGATGGGCAAATTGAGTATGTTGGCAGACGGGATCACCAGGTTAAGGTTCGCGGATACCGAATCGAGCTTGAGGCTGTTGAGTCTGCCGTGATGAGAACCGGTCAATTCTCAGACGCAGTAGCATTGAAGGTTGAGACTGGCACGGATGGGTCGGGATCGGTTTTGGTTGCCTTTGCAGTTGCTGTTTCTGGAGCCAAGTCTCACGCCATCTTAACTGCGGTGGATATGCTGAAAGCGGTCTTGCCAGACTATATGGTTCCCAAGATCGAGCTCATATCCAAAATGCCCTTCAATAATCATGCCAAGGTTGATCGAAAATATCTTGCCCAGTTATTCCGCAACAGGTGGACCCAACAGTCTCTCCAGTTGGAAAAAGACGAAACCACTCGCGGCAGACTTGCACATCTATGGGCTAGCATCCTAGGCCTCCCTGCCCCGCCATCCAATGACAATGCCGATTTTTTCCTCCTTGGCGCCACATCTATGCAAGCTTCTGTCCTCATCAGTCATATCCAGAGAGTGTTCGATGTCCAAGTGTCACTTCTGACGCTATATGACAACAGTAGTCTGACCTCGCTGGCCGGTATAGTGGAACAGCGAAGACTCGGTGCCAAAGAGAGCTTCTGTAAGGAATCAGAGAAACACCTGTGGCTAGAGGATAGTAAGCTCGGGGACAGCCTAGCTCCTCATTCAGGCCCTGTGGTTGATTGGTGCCGCGACACGGAAGGACGAGTATTCTTAACCGGAGCTACCGGTTTTGTAGGCTCATTCTTCCTGGCAGATTTACTTCGTCAGCCTAATGTGCATCAAGTTGGATGCTTGGTACGCGCCGTGGATACAGCAACTGGGTTCAAGCGTCTCCAGAATGCTCTATCAAAGTATGGCCTATGGGAGGACCAGTTTACCTATAAGTTGCTGCCACTGTGTGGCACTTTGGAGGATAAGTGTCTTGGGTTGGGGCCGGATAGATTTGATGAAATAGCCCACTGGGCAAGCGTTATATTCCACCTCGGTGCTCGAGTTAACTACACGCAGCCATATTCGCTTCATCGTCCCGCAAATGTCCTAGGCACGCTCAACGTCCTGCGCCTGGCATGTACAGGTCGCTCTAAAGCCCTGCATTATGTCTCCAGCATCTCCTGCTTTGGACCAACGGGCACTATAACAGGCACCCAAAGGGTCATGGAAGACGAGTCTCTTCTGCGACACCTAGATGCACTCCCCTTTGATCACGGCTATGCTCAAAGTCAGTGGGTGGTGGAGAATATGCTTCAACGATTAATCGACAACGGGTTCCCAATCGCTGTCTACCGACCTGGGTTCATTACCGGGCATAGCCAAACAGGCGTCTGCAATCCGGATGACTTCCTGAGTCGGTTGATCATTTCCTGCGGGGCCATGGGATACTATCCTTTACTACCAAATCAAAGGAAGGAATTTGTGCCTGTTGACTATGTCAATGCTGCTATCCTGCACATCGCCTCGTACAGGCCTACTACTGTTGGCCGGGTATATCACATTGTACCTCCAAATCGAAATCTCTCACTAGATATGAATGACTCCATGGAGTTGATTAGTTCATTGCCAGAAGATGGCGATTCTCCTGTGAAAGGTGTAAGCTATCAAGAATGGGTCCGCGAGCTGGAAAAACAGTCACCAGAACGGCTTCGACCTCTACAGCCCATGTTAACGGAGAAGCTCTACCAGGGGTTGACACGGTGGGAGCTATACGAGAACATGCCTGTATACGACACCACCAACACCAAAGAGGCGCTTGAGAGCTACCCTGGCGGACTCAGATTCCCCATGGTAGATGCCCACTTGATGCAAAAATATATCCGTTATCTGCAAGCACCATTGATGTGCACCAGATTGGAAGATGTATCGAACGGCTCGAAGAGCTAGAGGAGGAGAGAGGAGAGTGATCAACGACTCTGCTGGTTTGCTTCCCCAAGAATGTGTAGAAATTTAGTGTTGGATAGATGTCTTCAATTATGAACTGTACCTGTGCTTCCTTTGGTTTGGGTCGCTGTTCTTGCTGTAAATGTCCTCAGTCATGGCGGCAACGGATTAGTCTTGGCTGCGCACTGTCCATTACCTTGACAGGTCAATGCAGCAATTAATGTCAACCTCCCTATACTGTGGTCTGATCTTAGCCCCTACTCCCGGACCATTTACCACGTGGACTTCAGGGTTAATGAATTCCCTGATCATCCGTATGGCCGGGGTTAGACTACACATCAATTCATCTAAAAATATTTCCGATTATTGATAGCAATCTATCGTCTCGGTTCGCATAGCTTCTAGGTCCAAACGGGTATGCACTAACGCATGCTGGCAGTAGAGACACCTCAGGAGGATTCCGGGGACAAATCAGGTCTGCTGGCTACTGCAACTGTTCAATCCGCTGTCACACGGTTCCACCTGAGAACACGTATTCTGATTGAGATATTCACAGGGGTGCCCATGGCTATATCCAAATCGACGCTTGGATAGCAATAAACGGGTTATTCTCGGATCTTGGCGTAATTTGACGGTTTCATAGTTGGATGTGGAGAGGAAGATCCTATATATAGAAAGCTGTCCTGAAAGGGAACACAGAACATTTGGAAGAGCAAAAGGAAGGCGGTGGGGAGATGGGCTGACCACCAGGATCATGAAGTGACCCAAAGCGAGAGCGGTAAGCCACTGCCAACCAATGAGAGTCACAGGGAGTGACCACCGGAGATTGGCTCCTCGTGACCATGACCCCTTATTCGCAATCCATGTTTATCTGTATACGTAGTACGACCGACTATTGAAAGGTACAGGACTTGCACAGCCTTGTCCGGGATGTTCAGTATCAACCCGCGAAAACGGGACCATGGGCTAAAGTTGGAAACTGTCCATACAGTCCCTTAGATTTCTGCCGTCTGAACGATTTATAACTGTTGTGTACCCTTCATTCGGATTTGCTGATCGTGGAATGGTGTCTCACCGTCTCCACCAGACCATTGATCAACGGCGCACTATAGGAATAAATAGTTAGGGTTGCCCCTCATTGACCGTCGTCAGCACCCCACTACTCCTAACTGACTCCAATTATTTGTGTCTATTCTCGATAAATGTCAAATTCCCCCATGTTCCGCGCGATTTGACATTTAAAAGCCATTCAGACGTGGCGCGTTCGACTTTCAGCTATAACCAGCGCGTCGCCATGCATCTGGGATCCTCATCGACCACATTCTAATTTGACGCCTCCGTTTCTGCGGAGATGACACGGATCACAATGGATCAGGACACGGGGAACAAGGTCCTGGTGATTAAGAACATGGACTCGGGATATCTGGTGGCCGGTGAACAAGTCACCCTCGAGACGGTATCATATGACGCGACAGAGTCGATCGCAGAGAATGAGTTAATGGTGCAGTTGCTCTATGCGACCTACGACCTCTTCAAACGGGACCTCTCCTCTTCCTCAGCTGACGCGACGGAGTTGCGGGGACCTCGGCCGGTCGAGACGATGAGTATCGCGAAAGTCCTCAGGTCCAACAATGAGCATTTCCAAGAAGCGGATATTGTTATCGGTCGCCTACCTATTCAGCAGTACGTGGTCATCAAGGCTGAAGATACGACCAAGCTAAAACTCCTCGAGAATCCCTGCGAGATCGACGACATTCGATTATTCCTCAGCGTCCTGGGCATACCAGGGCTTCTAGCGTTTTCCTCGCTATACGAAATCGGTCGACCCAAGAAAGGCGAAACAATCCTCATCGCCGGTGTCAGTGATGAGATCGGTCAACTTGTTGGCCAAATGGCCCGGCTGGAGGGGTTGAAGGTGTTCGGAAGCGTGGAATCGGATGAAAAGCTCGACTATCTCATAACAGAATTAGGCTTTGATGGGGGATTCAATTACGCCAAGGAGAGTCCCTATGATGCTCTCCCTCGTCTTGTCCCAGAAGGTATCGACATATACTACGATAATTTGAGCTGGATGTCCCGTCTCAACATCGGCGGGCTGGACACACACTTTGACCTCCTCGGCAGCCGACATCTGAATGCGGCTTTCTCAGCGATGCGACGATATGGTCGGATCATGTTCTACGGCACGATCGCTGAGCAGACCGTTTTGGACCCCATCATCGGCATGTTTCTGCACAATACTGTTCTGAAACGACTTACGATTCGGGGATTCGCCCTGGCTGATCCTAGTTTTGGGAAGAAGTGGGGCAAGCTCCATATGGAGCGCATGAAACAATGGGTGAAAGAAGAGAAACTCAAAATCCCTCCATTCGAGATTGTCGGCATCGATAATGCCGCCAAGGCCTTCGTCGAGGCCTTCTACTCCAGTCAGAATACACACACGCATACCATTTTGGCTGTTACCTGATCAACTCGAGCCCATTTGATTGGGTAATACACCGTTCGACACCAATCGCCCGAGCTGCAATAATACAGTTGAGGCATTCCTTTTCCTCATCTTTCATCTATTCATTCGCAGCAATCCAGGGCATACATGGTCACATGGGCCATACTCTGGCTCAACTGCCACTCAACAGCACATTAACATAATTCAGGGTCTGTCAGGAAGCAGGGGAACTTCCTCCCCCCCCAACCCGTTGAAAGTCTATCACCAGCTCGATTCCTCGATGTACTTTACCTTGCCTTGGGAATTGGGAATTTGGGAGGTCACGCTCTCACAATAGAATGTCGCAACCGACGCGACCGTCTAAAGACCACCCACCGCCCTCCTCTTTCTGCCTGACAAAAGTGCTGTCCTCGTATGTCTGAATTAACTGCTAGCACCGGGACGCTAGCTGCCGACAATTTCTTCTCAAGGTCTTGATACTTACACTATTTATCTGCGCTTTCTTTAGAGGCTTGAATTAGATGAAGAGGGTGTGCATTGCTACTCAAGAACTCTCATTCACGCTGTAGGAATAAAGAGAATACAGTAGGCGGTCAGATAGAAATCACGCGCCATTTTAATTGCGGGTACCATTTGCAGCCCTGATTAGTGTGGTCCTGGGATGAACCACGGACCACTTCAACCTGAACCAAGGATGAGCGGTGATTGGTTAATTATTGGTCGTATAGCCAGGCCGTTGGGATGAGCGACCTACTATCTGATGTAGATTGAGACAGAGCACCTTCACACGTGGATGTTGGTGCCGAAGTATGACTGAACTGCCAAATCAATATCAATGCCGCCACCGCTTTGGTCCGTTTGGTGGATTGGGTAGTGTATGGTAGCCAATATGCGCTTTATTCTACGGCTAAACTTGTAGTCTGATGACATGAACTCATACGGTGGACGTGCTAATGTTGCCTGACCCACACCAAAACGCATACACTATCCGTATTGGAGATATATCGTTCATTGGGGTGCAATCTACAACAGCAGTCATCAGATCTGAATCTAACCAAAAGGTTCTGCTCCAGGCCCAGCGAAATATTGACAATCCTATAAATACAAAAGTAAACGAGGACTAAGTTCCTCTACCGAGGCCCAGTCTTTTCACAGTGAGCGAGGACAAGGTGGAAAATATTGCCCGTAGTGACCTTATTACCTTTATTACCACCTGCCCGGAAAGCGGACTTTCCTGCGTCGATTACCCTCCTATTTTTGGGTCTTATTAAGAGGACCTCCTTGCGGAGACAAGGTTGCGTTCGCGAATAAGTAATGGTAGGGCAGAGATAATTTCTCTTGGACGATGGATATCAATCCGATTGAGCTCGGTAGTGACCGATGTTCGGCTCCTCTCTGTCTATCACTGCTTTTAGCTGAGCACCACGCTCTTCATTACTATCGTGGACAAAGCAGATGCTAGGATGCTTTTATGGCGCCACGAGATGCCTAACGGGAGACAAGTTGAAACAGCATTGAAGAAGGGGTCAGAGGAACATCCCTTCCGAAATGCGCTGCTTCGTGTGATATATTCAGCCTCTTCTCCCATCCTCCAGAAGTAGGAAGCAAACACCTGACAATAGGCCCTGCACTATGCAAGAGCATATCGAATAAGTCTATCTTGGATTCCCTAGCTCACGACAGAATGGGTCTCGATCAATAACTTATATTCATTATTTATATTGCTTTATTGCCGCCAACCTGTGCGTGAGGAAGAGTGGATCCACTTGCTTAGTTAGCTTCCTGTTTTTGACCTGGGGTTTGCAAAGGGGTGCAGTGATTGGCCTCTCTGGGGACCTTTTCAGGATCGGGGTATCATCTTGGCTCGTTGAGGGGGCGACATAGCGAGTGTTATTGTTTCGAAATTACTTCAGAAGATCTCCATGGCAGAAATGATAACGAAGATAAAGGCGCAACCCTAGGCTGAAACGAGCGAGGATATACTCAGGGCAAAGAATCCACCTGACAGGCATGACGCACAGTCGCAAGACAACAAATTCACCCAGCGCTCCCCATGAATAAGCAAGGCAACCATAAGATGATACCCAAATCTTCCCATGACATTGTTTGCTCGAGGGTGCTGCTCTAAATAGTACTTTATAGCACCAAGCATCCAGCTTTCCACGACTTCTCCTGTCAACGGCTCGGGAGCTGCCATCCCGTCCGAGGTGTCAACCGGGCGGATGTAGAGTGGCACAGTACCGGTCATGCGGTAGTCGTGAATCCAAGCGCCAACAAGCGAGCCTCGACTACAGCTCTTTCGCAATTCGTCCAGCCACTCTCGGAACCGACCGTCCAGTACGAGCAGGATGGGCTGACCGGGTGTAATATCAATGTTGTTGGTCATGATTATCTGTCCGACCAAGATATAAGGCTCCTTGTAGGTACAGCTGGACACAAGCACATCGTACTCACCAGCAGCGACGCCTAATGGAATAGGAAGATCGATGCTGAGCACAGACAGACGCACACACGCTGTCCATTCACTCCATTGGAGGGCCTATCACCCCACGAGTCTCCACATCCGTGACTCCTGCTTCTACCAGTGTTTGGGGATAATTTCCTGTATCTGTCAACAAAAGACGGCTCAGAACGTTGGATATGACTTACCCTTATACTGCACCGTCAGGTAGAACTCCTGGCTGCCCAAATCAATCCACCCCGACCGCAGATGCACCTGTGCCTTGGCCAGTATCCCGCTGTCTGCCCTTTTGGCAACCCCCTCAAACAAGTCCTCACTCTTATCTTCTGCCAGATGCTTGATGTCGGATAGAAAGTTAAGATGATTCGTGTGGCCGTCCCGAACGTTCAACTTGATGGGAGGCAGCGACGCAGTGATCGTGACTACATGGCCGAACAGGGGCTGGTAGATTTCCAGCGTGCCTGACTCCCGTGTCTCAATCTCTCTCGCAACCCATGTGGCAAGTTGACCCAATCGGCGGACGGCGGCGTTCTCAACTCGGTCAGCATCCATGATAAAGGTCCCTTTGATACGGGCGCGCGCCCATTCTGGCACCGACGGTTCGTAGGAGAGCGACTGAATGTGGAAGACGGACGCTTGCTCGGCATATGCTTTCACCACGACGGGTAGGGCGAAAGCAGCGACCAGAACGGCCAGGATGGCTGTAGCGAATAAAGCAATGCATGTGAGGGCCGGCAATCGATTTCGGCGTGTCTTTTGTCTGGGCTGCTGTGAGCAAGAGGAGCTCAGGGCCTGGTGACCTAGAAGGGGAGTTGATTCGGAGGATGGCTCCCAAAATAGCTGTATTTGGCCTAGAGATGTTGGGGCGGTGGGTGGGCAACGACTTGAGGCTGCGGGGGCTTTCCCCAAAGCCTGGTTCTCGATGTCGGTCATGGCTTTCCAGGGTGAAGGTCGACAGTCGTGTAGGTATGCAGACAGCTAGAGGCGGTTAAGACTAAACTGTCCAGGCCGTTCATGCTATGATAGAGAGTGGAGAATGCCAGAATTGGCGGGCAGAGAATCAACACTGGTGCCTGACAAGCTTCCGGAACTACGGGCAGCCTAATTACCGTATCTTATCACCTGACGCCCCGCCCCACCCGACGCCCGATTTTTTGATATATACCGATATTTTGACAAATTTCAAATCACCATAGCTCTGCCAATATGGCTTCAATTCAGGCAGCATTGGCAGATATCGAAAGCTTGAAAGTAGGCAAAACGATGGTTTATACCAAAATTGCCAATGAGCATGGTGCAAGCAGATCTACGTTATCTTAAACGTCATCGTGGTGTCCAGCATACTCAAGAAGAGCAATATAATGATTAACGAATCCTCAACAATTAGCAGGCCAAAACGCTTGTAAACTGGATCAATAATCTGACTGATAAGGGCCTTTCTTCTACGCTTAAAATGCTACGAAGTTTCGCTAAGGAAATCACTGGGAATAAGCCAGGAAAATAGTGGCCAACTCGATTTTTAAAGAAATATAATGATTAGCTTATTGCTCACCATACAACCGGAATCAACCCACAACGCAAGAGAGCTAATTCAGCGTATAAATACTCTCTTTACTTTAAATTAATGGCCAAGAAGCTCGAGGAATATGACGTACAGCCTGAAGATATATAATATATAGATAAAGGATTTCTTGTTGGGGTACTATCTAAAGGCAAAGAGTCTTTTCTCGTCATAAATTTACAGGAGGTGGGGTATAAACAACGCCTTCAGGATCGAAACAAAGAATAGATCACTGCAATTGCTTATATCTCTGCAGATAGAAGCTGTCCTTCTCCAGATCTTATATATCAAGCTGTCTCGGGCAATATACAGGATTCCTGGTTTCAAGGTTTCAATTCTGAGTATCGTAGATACTTTTTTGTATTATCTCTTAGTGGTGCCACGGTGTGCCAGCGGGCCACCTACCTGCCTGCCTGAATCCTGAACAAGCTTATATATGAGAGTGCAGTACAAAGCGGAAGGCTTTATATCCTAGTCCTTTGCTGATAACGCAGCGGTTAAGCTTCTGAATGCACCCAGAGGTCACGCCGTGACAATAATAGCAGGAAACAATCGAAAGTAGCGCCCAAAAGTACGACGAAAAACTTACTAAAGAAACTAACCTACAGCTTCAAATAATATCAATCAGGTCAGAAAAGGCAAGAATAAGAATAAGATCTCTATACCTTCAGCTCCAAGTAATGGGAAGGATATTAGTGATCTAGATCAGGTTGTTAGTGCAGAGGCCTCATATAGTGTAAATCGTCGAGATAGGCAGATTCGCCTGCTTGCGCGGTTTCGGGACCATTAAAATAGCTATTTATATTCCATATAGTTTAAATAGAAAACTCCCAAAAATCTCACGATAGTAATCAATATATGTGGTGGTAGAGCTTCATTTCTAATTCTGATTTTCATGGAAAATCGAGCGTCAGGTGGATCAGGTACGGTAGCCACTCCGCAAAAATCAAAAATCAGTTAAATCCCTGATTTTACGATATACATAAATCAAAGCCTTCTTAGTAGCGATAGTAGATTAGTAGAGATTTTTAGTTCGTCATTCCAAGGAAATAAATAGTTCTTACTATTTCTACTACAACACTTACGTAGATTACGCGCTCTACAAGGCTAAGAGACCCCTTGTACTTAATTACTTCTAATTAAGTGTATGTACTTGGGAGAGCATTGGGCCCCTAGCTTTAGGGTTCTTAGACCCAGGCCTGTAGCCCTAATCTTACCCGTCACTATACCCCAGCTTAATGAATGTATGCATAGGAAAAGATTGCCTACTTCTTATCACAACCCCGGACATCCTCGAAAGACTCGGTTTCCCGAGTTCCAGTGTTAACGAGCAGCAATTTTAGAGGTGCAAAAGTGGGAGGCAATGTCGAAGCTAGATTGACTGAGGCCGAAACCGGTTGTGGGGAGCTCCATCCGCTGGATAGTACATCGGCGACAGGACTATTGAAATAAGCGCGAAGAAATAGGAGTGATATTAAGCCCAATTCTGGATTATCCGTTAGAAACATTCACTCACCCTAGGGCGTGTACCATTTTATAGGAGCAGATGCCAGCACAAAATGGGCTCCATCGCGCGAGACTGTCGGTTATTTCAGTATTCAATTGATTTGCTACGTTCCTGTTTCGCATGTCGATGGAACATAGTTGGGAAGAGGCCTGGCTGTGTAGATATGTAGAACAATTCGAAGTGGAGACTGCCAGTTAACACATGTATATACCTCGAACGGCGTTGGACACAACCGGACCTTTGTCTGCGGTAACGCCATACTGCGCGAGGCCCTTGGGATATACCCCAGAAAGTACAACATATCAGCGGTCTACCCCAAGGAACATTGAAGGTTTTGTACGAAATTGTTTCTTCGTTACTCAGTTTTATGTTACTATTCTGGCTAGTCCCGCAAATCCCTGACTAATTTTTATCCACATATTTTCAAAGAGAGAGACTAAAATAGAAACAATGAACACAGCGGGCAAAGGCCGATGATGGGGTAGCGATGGATCAAATTTCTATTCTACAGAACAAAGGGGACGTGCATAGGACTGAGAAAGCTGGGGCCGCTCTGCGGTCTATATTCCGATACAACGCTCGATTGAGAGCGGAACTTTGGGGCTTCGTTCGGTAGGAATATACCGAAAAAGGCCCCGTTAAATAGAATGTAAAGAGACAGGGGAAAACGAGGGTTGGGCAAAACTCTGGCCTACTAGCTGCCACATCTTTGTGTGTGTCTGTACGGAGCCTATTGGCATTTAAGATTAAATTCGAGGATTTTATATACTCATAGACACTGGATGCCAAAGAAGGAAGAGAGAGACCCTTGTAAGCAAAACGATGCATCTAGATATTTAAGAATAATGGGACTCTGTCGAAGCCAAAGCTGTGTACTCTAGTCATTAACCTGCCAAGTCGCACGAGAAAGGCATTGTTATTATCTATGGAAATTGCTTTGTAAACGAATAATTGAATGATTGACTGGTTCCAACAAGGCTGACCTGCCACAGGGTTAGACACAAAGAGGCAACAGAAGATGGAAGACCAGAAGGAAATTAGCATTCAAATGTATCTTGCATCGTAAGATGTTGTTTTCACAAGTTAAGGCCGATATGGCACTGCGACACCATCTGCACGGAGGTAGATGCACTCATCAACTAGACGTGTCACATCCTGTTGAATTGTACGATCAGAGACCGCTTCCAGTCCAGAGCGTTGAAATCGAATATACTCATATTGTCCAGCCCATTCCTCTTCCCATTCTTCTCTCCGGGGTATCACTTGGAGTGAATTGCAAAGAAAATGAGGAGGAGCTTGCGGGAGGGAACAGTTGAGTATGATATTACACTTGTTGTTTTTCAAAAGGATAGGCAGGTTGAGGTGAGCTCCATCGGAACCACTTGTAATCAAGCGTCGGTTCCATACCGGTACTTTGAGATAAGAGGGATAGCGTCGAATTGTAACCTGTTCGCAATTGGCAAAATCGGATGGGGACCTTGCCAGCAGTTGGCTTTTATTAGAATCCCCACTAGACTGGCAAGCCCATGCGAAGATGGACAGATCGTCGGGAAATCTTTCCATTATTTTGAACTGAAGTCGACGAAATGCTGCCTCCAAGGTCTCATTATACTCAAGATCCATAGAAACACCAAAGAGAGATATTAGGCAATAGGCCATGTTCACTTCAGATACTGTGCTTCGTGAAGCAGCCCACGAAAAGCGCTTGGCTACACACACGTTTCTGAGAGATGTTCGATTCATCAAGACCATATTTTCAATACCTGTGGCTGAGAACAAGATGGACTGGTGTGTGCTCTTCCTCGCTATTTCTTCGCCTTTCTTGTTGAGAAAGATTACTTCCCTCGAGGCTACCAGCTGGACGAGCGTCCACCCCATTTTGAACCACTTGCTGGACTTCAGCTCATCCAGCCTGGTGACGTCTGAAAGATAGGCGTAGCATTTTTCTGCCCATTTGTAGATTCCATACATCGAATTCACTTCACCAGACAACCTCCCCAGATCGTGCGTAGACGCGCAAATAATATCTGACCACATGTATGGAATTCCATCCTCGTGGGCAAGCTTGCATGCTGACTTGAGATGGCGTAGCAGGGCCCTGCTCGGGGTTCTGCCATTGGCCTGGTACGATAGCTCATCTTCCTCGAATGTGTGCGAAAAAGTGGCCAATTGTTCATTGCGGTCCAAATATGGCACTGGGCTGGGGGAGGAATATAGCCTTGAGCCATACTCTTCCGTTTTGATTACACTCAGGATGACAGGCAGGGAAGGCATGTTGTATGGAAAAAGCGAGTACCCTTGAGCAAATCTTTATAAGCTGGAAACGCGAACCGCATGCGAGATTTTGGGTTATAGAGTGGTTCTCTAGTGGCCGCTATGAAAAAGTAAAGGATGTCCTTCCAAGGCGTTAGAAAGAAGCACTAGCAAAAAAGGTCAAACGATGAATTACAAGAAATAGGTTTTGGGTGGTGATTTAGAAACGGAGGACCGAAAGACCCTAAATCATGCAGGTTTATATACAAGCTCAGAGCCCATGAACAACTATTCACGGATCCTACCAGGACATTTTCGAAGGAAGACTCCAGTAATCACCTGCCCCACGAGGAACTATCCGGGAAGGCTTGGGATAATATTGTGTGCATGTATTTGTATCCGGTCCATTATAGGAGTTTAGCAAAAGTCATCAAGTGCATATTTACATTTCCTACCTGTAGGTGTGTGTTCGGGCATGCATAGTTGAGAAGTAGAGCCTTGGGGTAGACGTATTAACCTGCCAAATGGTATTGCTTCAGGACATTCCCTATAAGTACTTGTGACAAATAGTTCTTTCATCCCGGCAAGTCACCTGGCGTAAGTTTTAACTCAGTATTACACAGCGGATTGTATTCAAAGGTCCAAATAAGCAGGATGTTTGAAGTCATATTAAGCATGAAAAGGTTATCGAATGAAGAGTGAGTCAGGGTTGATGGTCTATAAGAATATGTATACTCATGGAATAACAAATAATGAGCACATGGACAAACGTAGGGGAAGCACATAAACAGTATGACAAACAGAACGTCAAGGAAAAAGAAAGTGACCAGGCAAATAACTAAGGGTACAGGAGGTAGAATACCATATTACTCAGAATACTCAGCATCCTCCTCCTGCTCGTCGTGTGCTTCCTGCTCTCTTTCCCACTCATTCTTCTCGAGTTTCCTCGGCTCTCTTTGGCGTTTATTGAACATGTTGCGTATTTCCTGAGACCACCCAGCCCGTCGATCTCTCTTGCGCTTATTCACCCCAGCGCGTTTCTGCTTAGCGCGTCGATCTGCCTGGTGTTGGAGTTTCCTCTCACGCAGTTCTTTCGCATGCTGCTGCTGGATCGCCAAAAAAAGTCTCTCTGGATTAAATATCTGCCAATCATCGGATAGAATCATATGTTTGTAAATAGTGGAACGATCTGCCTGCTCCGACTCTATCGGAAAGCCTTAAGCCATCCATCTCGCTACACATTCATCAGGTCTAAGGACCTAGCCCGCAGTCGTTTCCCATTCCTTTAGGAGTATTTCCTGCTAAACTAGTAATCAAGACTATGTCAGGGACTGTCTTGTAGAGACGTACTGCGAGCATGTACATCCATTCATATTCACTGTTATGGCAGATGGTGAATCTGAGTATGGCTGAAGCATAACAACTTGGATCATTGTCTATAAACTAACGTTCATTTAAGTCTCTGAAAACGTGTTCAGCACAATGACCAATGACTCTATCCAGTCAAAAACGTCTATTTCTTATTCCAATCAAATTGACCGATATCTCATTGCTTATATGAAGATATAGCATAAAGTAGAGAGTCATTATTGAGCTACTGGTGCAATAGTATTTGGAAACTCATCTGGCATAACCCAGGACACCCTATGAGAGACCCCAGCTTTGGATAACGAATAGCTCCTTCTCCTGAAATGCGACAAAAGTACTTGTGGCCTTTAATGAAAACCTAAAATACGTAACTATGATCTGCAAGGGTCTACCCATGGGTATTGAGTTCAATATGACAATGCTTGCTTAGTTTCACAGACCATACGATGAACGACATATACCTCACAAAGGAAGCGCTTCAACCCGACCCACCTTAGTGGATCGTCCATGTATCAGCTACAGTGACTATACCGCAAACGGAACTGAAGGGTAGGACTAGGTTCCGATTTATCGAGCTTCATTATTTCTCACGACCTATACCGACCAAGCACTAATCACTGTACACAAAATAAGGCGCGACCTGGAAACCCTTCTCAACCAGACGTGCTACAATCTGCTCACAATAAGTAACATCCGGCTGTTTCGACGCGTCCTTTCTCAACGTTCTATAGGCGATTTGAAGCGGAAAGAATGTAGACGCTGGGCCAAAAAGCGCCATCTTCTCCTGCAGCATATACTCCATGCTGCGACATATCCACTGTGATAGGGTTATCATATGTTGGCCAATAATGCCTGAATTGACGTTGGCCAGTGGAGTCTCATTTGCTGGGAAATGAGAGCAATTTGCATCCAATTTGTAAATCTCAGCAAGACAAACGATCTTGAAGGCCCAGAGGTGTGTGAACATATTTGCTATACTTATGTTCGGGAACCAGAGGGCAGGATTGGATAGCTCCCATCCTTCGTGAGGTAGCTCATAGTTGGGCCTGCCCTGGGTGTCGATAAGTAAGGATTCGAAAAGCTCAAGACTTGTGAGCGCATCAGTGAGTAAACATAAGTTTGGGCTAGACGTGGATGTCGTAGGCCGAATTCTTGCATCATATTCTTGGTCAATCTTATATAGTATAGAAGGAATGGTCGCGACTCCACAAAGCAGTCTTTGCATAATCGAAGGGGGGTTGATGCTAAATGGTTCACTCTGCCATTCCTGCAAAGCAAGAAATGTTGGCTGGCGCTTCCGAAAGGCTTCGACTACCTATAAGGTCTAGTTAGGCAATGCAGCCTAGCAGGGAGTATGAAGAGTCTGCTCACCACAAGGGGAAGAAAGCCAACGAATAGCTTGTGTAGAATCCCATATCGGAAGGCTTGAGGGCCGTGAGCTTCGAATAGCCCGCTGATAGCATTAGCATGCAGCACTGGCCCCGAGGGAGACTTGGGCAGTATGAGCTGAATATTCGTCAGACCCTAGTGTATCATAGAAATTTCTGTATACGACATTTGCTAAAGCTTACTTCGGTAAGGCATAGACACATTATGGAAGCTACGAATTGTGCTCCGAAACGGTATCCGGGGATGCTGAAGCCTCTCTGTAGCGACTGGATAGCGGTGTAGTAGGATTCTGTAGCATCTGGCCTCGCATTTAATCGCCAGGACCCCCGTTGCGCTATAGAAGCAAACAAGGCCTTGATTGCAGCGGATAGGATACCATTCGGATCATTGGCGCGGCTAAGATGAGGAAGAGCCTCAACCCAAGACCCGCATACATGCGATTGAGTCCCGGAAGATTCGCGAGATACTTCATCGCCTGGGATGTAAGCCTGTACGATGAAGTCTATATATTGGTTCGTGATCGGCCAGTTCAGCTGTACCAAGGTCGGATTGAAGGACTGCGGTCGTGGTGTCGAGGTCCTTCTTAATGTATCACTTGGATGGACCGGCTGGCTGTTCGATGCGGAGGTCGGATGACTAGGCTTTGAGTCGTCGTGCTGGATGTCTCTTTTTCTAATCTTTTTCTTGTTCGAGGCGATCCGGTTCTGTGAGACAAACGTCCAATTATTTGGGTAGCCTTCGCATTGCTGCCTCGTAAGGACACATTGACTGCAAGCAGGACTCTTTCCGTCACACTGTGGTGCAAGGTTAGGGCTGCGCTGATTGAAATCAAGATAGAATATAGAGTCGAGTCGTACCCCCAGCTTCCGAATCCTGCAATTGTTACAAACAGTGCGCTGCCGCGGCTTCATACGGAAAACTCGTAGGGCTCGGAAAGATTACCCCAAGACTGTGCACGTCTTTCTTGTTTCTCACCATACATGCCCGTTGTTAGAGGCTATATCGAATCATAAATGTTTTTTTCTTTCGGCAGTAGGGTCGATGATGAATGAGTGGCAAGAGTGAAATTAGAATTACTTTAATATTAACGTGGGTCACCACCTGCCGCACGTTACCGCCTGCCGCACGATTTCGAGGTAATGCACTACAAACTAAAATGACGCTTTTCAACCACATATAATTCAAATTATACAGAAATATTAAGGTGTAGTATTCTTGATGCCTGAAAGTTATACTATCTAGCTTTTAATCATCGCGAAAGCGATGTGGCAGGCGGATCTGCCTGTCTTGATAATTTATAGGCAAAGGCGCTTTAACAACCTCTTTAGGCCCCTGGAGTATAGAATCTCCAGTATTTTGAATTATAGATAATCTAGAAGCCTTTAGTTTATCTTTTCTAGCTATTCTGAAGTTATTTTAAAGCTGTACAGCGGTCTCTTTAGTAATATATGCTTTCTTCTTTTAATATTTCTTTTCTTTATCTGCTAAAGTTTAATTTTTTATTAAGAGGCCCTGAATTACTTTCTTTCTTTAAGTAAGCGTTGTTTCTCTTTCTTTTTTTACTATTAATAAAGCTTTTATTACTCTTTTAAAGCCTTAGTAGCCTGTATCTCCTTCTCCTTTACTGCTTGAAGATCACGGAACTGTTAAATCTTTTTAGGTGAGTAAAAGACGGTACCACCATCCTCAGAAGCTTGTAATTTAAAAGTAATAGGCTTTCCAAACTGGCGCTTTTTCTGTTCTTTAAATATAGCTTTCTCAAGGCCCTGGTAGCAGAGCTTTAGCTCCTTGGTAACATGAGAACTATAGTTATTAAGTATTAGAAGTCTCCAGCACCGCTGTGCCTTATCTTTAGTTTCACAGTTAAATATCTCACAAAGCCATGCAATTCCTAGTATATTATTTATCCAACCAGATGCAGAAGAGATAAAAAAAGCAAGAATAGTCTGTAGGATTGAAGTCTTGAAGCCAGGAGTCCTGTATCTTACCTGATATTGCTTAATAGATTAAATCAGGTGACAGCGATATCTTATCTGCACATATATAGGTCAGGCAGGTAATCCACTTCCTGGAGTTACTCTGTAGATATTACTTAAGGCTATTCTATTCATATTTCTATCTTAAGAAGATTCTCTTGCCTTTTTACAAGATTCCAATAAGAAATCCTTTTTTATCTATATTATATATATTCTCTAGCAGTATCTCATATTCTTGTAGCTTCTGCTTAATACACTAGAAATATAAAGTATATTTAGCTGCAGAATTAGCTTGTTTATATATAGTATCTAATCCGGTTGTACAATGAGATATAAGATCCTTGTGATAGTGTTGAAGAAACTGAGCAGGCCAGTTTTTATCTGGCTTATTTCCAGTAATTTCTTTTACAAAATTCTGAAGTATCTTATATAAAAGTTAAAGTCTACGCTTCCTTAGCTTATTTATATAATTTATAAGCTCTTTAGACTGTTGATTATTAAGAACTTGCTGATTTTTATATTATATCTCTCTTGACTATTATTTTTCTCAGTGATGTTTTGATAAGATTGACCGGTGTATACCAAATTCTTTTGCAATTTTAGTATAATTAATCAATTTGCCAGGTCCCAACGAATCGATTACTGCTAACGTCTCTTCGATTAGAGTCATATTGGTTGAGATATAAAGGTTCAAATTGTTGAGGTTCGAAAGTCGGTGAGTATGAATATCGTGCGGCAGGCGGTGACGTGCCGCAGGTGGTGACCCACGTTAATTGGAACTAGGGAACCTTTGCGCCCCACATTTTTCACTATCGTTCAATCTTTCCGCCATCACCGCGGCGAGGGCGTAGTATCTACCAGTGGTGCTGGCTAGCATAGTAAAGTGAGGGAAAGAATATACTGAACATCGTACGGGAAACCCAAGCTCAGGATCAGAAGGCAATTCCAGGAAATACTTTCCATTTTTTAGATTAATGGTCGTATGTACTTGGACAATCAGAGCTACCTTACTTTCTGAAGTATGCCATGGTAAATCGAGGCATGTTATTAGCCAATAGCGTGTGGTCCAATGGGGTATTCAGCTTCTATTAGAGGGAAACAGGGATGCATCTATCGTACAAGGGGCATCCCCGCCGTACCTGGCTGGGATGATATCTGCTGCCCACTACTGACATTGTGAAGAGACTGGGAAGATAACCAATTGTACAGAATTTCCCACTGGAATATGTCCAGGCTGGCTGGCTGCGTGGGACCTTGGATAGGCAGGCCTCTGGTCGCGCTGGAATATCAGAGTATTTCTTGGGTAGTTTCCATTGCGTGTGTTCCGAGGCGTCTGTGCATCAGGGACAACGCGGAGAAAAGTGGTTGAAATCAGCGGATGTGAGGGGTTTGCTTACCCCCCCACTCTCCCTCCAACTCCAGGACATCATATCTCTCGACCGAGCTGTTGGAATCCCAGCAAGGCGTAGTATAGATCACCAGTCGAAATACCTAGTAAGAGCTATGCGGTTCTCAAGGACTATCAATGTGGTAGGAGTCCATGCTGCCGGCGAGGTAGGTGATGTGATTGTCGGCGGCGTTCTAGACGTCCCTGGAGCCACAATGTACGACAAGATGATGCATTTCTGGACGCAAGCCGATGAATTACGCCAGCTCCTGCTGAACGAGCCTCGGGGCAGACCAGCAAAGAATGCCAATCTTATCCTACCTCCTTGCGACCCTCGCGCAGATGCTGGCTTCATTATCATGGAAAGCAACGAATATCCCCCGATGTCTGGGTCCAATATCATATGTACAACCACCGTGCTCCTGGAAACTGGTATGGTCAAGATGCAAGAACCGACGACGACATTAAACCTCGATACGGCTGCTGGACTGGTAACGGTTGTCGCTGATTGTGAAGCCGGCAAATGCAAAGCGGTCTCGTTCGATAATGTTCCAGCTTTTGTCTATGAGCTGGATCTGGAAGTCGATGTCCCTGGCCTGGGAAAAGTATTATGCGATATCGCGTGGGGTGGGATGATGTATGCCATGGTTGATGTATCTGCTACTGGATTGACGCTGGATGGACGCCATGGCAAGGAGCTGGTCTATTATGGTGAGCTGATTAAGCGAGCTGTCCAGGCCAAGTTTGATCCTGTGCACCCGGACAATCCGGGAATACATGGGGTATCAAACTTCATATTGACCGAGCCTTTAGAGGACGATGGAGCCTCCGGTAAGAGGGCAAAGAATACCGTCATTGTGTCCCCTGGTCGTCTCGATCGGAGCCCTTGTGGCACTGGAACCTGCGCGAGGATGGCGGTATTGCATGCTCGTGGTCTGCTCGCCGAGCAAGAATCATTTTGTCATATTGGTATCACAGGAACTGAGTTCATGTGTAAGATTAGGGGAACCACTCAAGTGGGCAAGTATCCAGCAATTCTGCCGACAGTGAAAGGCAGTGCGTGGATTACCGGTTTTCAACAAGTCGTATTGGATCCAAGTGATCCCTTTCCAATGGGGTTCAGGGTAGGGGACGCATGGCACACACCCAGCTAGCCATTTCCTCGTTGGAAAGGCTTATAGCGGTCGGGTAATTTAGTCCTTGGTTACGAGTATATCAGGTACCACTCTTATTACGGACTACATCCAGCGTTGCTATGGACTATTAGAAGTCCTCGAGAGTCGTTCGCTCTGCTACTCAGTACTGCACCACGTAATGAAGAGCCAACGCACTTGTTACAAGGCTTTTTCCGCTAACCGACTGCTTTCAAGAGAATTGAATGTATAGACCGGTTTCTCCTCTAGTCTGTAGTCAATGCCTAGGTATCCCAAATGTTAAAGCAGGATGGCATCTGTCTTCGCTGTCCCCAACACCCATTCCGTTGCTGTACAGATCCGAACGGACATATCTCTTAGACCCTCATTCGCACCGCTCCGGTTTGTGATATAGCGCATGACCAAACAGGTAACTTTGCAGAAGAGATATTGGAAATGATAAAGCAATCGTTATAGGTAACTAACGTGTACAATAACCGGGCCTACCCATGCGTGAATTACAAATATCTCTGTTTCACAATTTACCCCTCCTGCTTCCCTCCTTTCTCCCTTTGTCTATCTACCTCGAAGTAACACCTAATACTGAGTCATATGCTTCAATTAGTCTGTCAATGATCACATATGGTTGGGAGGGTAATTGTGAGCAAAGGTTGCACAGATGGCCTACCGCATCGTTCATAGCTAATCGAACACTATATAATCGGAACCACTATCTGCAAAGAAGAGAAGGCTGCACATATCCAGTTCTGGTGATTTGGAGGTACAGGGAGTCTCTGCTGTGCGTGTCGCGATCTCCTTGGTATGTTGGAACTTCTCTCAGCCCGTTATGAAGCTTTTGAACCATCTCTCGCTCTCTTGCCTTTATTCACCAGATACAATGACTATGAAATGATTCTTGTGCTACCGTTACTAAACATGTCCTTAGATTTCCATTTAATATCAGAAGAGGGTTTTACTGTGTTGATCCCGTCAGGAAGGTCAAGACATAACCATTTGAGTACGCTTATCGTGGGGTTCCTTGAGCGCTAAGCTGGCTACCTTCTTGTTGAATCTGAGCCTTCAGAAGAGGTGTATCCCTCGATAGAGAGCTCATCCCTATTTTCCACTGTTAGTGCCTTACTAAAGTTATTAGTCCCGTTTCAGTTGTGTATGGCTGAGGCCTGTCCACCAATATCCGTGCCGTTACCGCTGCCACTGTGGGTTACAGCTTCTCCTCAATTCTTACTTCTCAGAGATGTAAACCTAGAATCGAATTGGTAACATATTCAGCTGGATTACGATCACCAGTATATCTGCTAGGTCACCAATGCGACATTTAACACCCAACTCACGCTGTTCGCATATTTTCAGCGTCTAGTACTCTCGCCAGTAACTGTGCGTACATAGTGCTGATGCCCCAGGCTTTGAGAGATCGCATGATAACAACGGAGTCTTCCAAAATCTTGCATCGTCCCTTTCTATTTAGAAGGTTACTAACCCCCGCAGGTTTGATACAGCTTGACCCATTCGAGATCCACTGCTTGGTAGCCGTGGTATTTAGACTTTTAAAATCTAGAACAACCATAGGCACTTGGAATTGGTATTCCCGACCCTGTCTTAGTCGATCGTATATCGTTGCATGTAGCCAGAGGACAAGTGCTGCTCTCAGGAAGTGTACAGGCGTTATGAAATGAGTGCAACGAGCCGACCGAATTGTCTCAAAGACGTGAACGCATAGAGAACTGCCAGGCGCCCTTGGTACGGGAAGTCGGACCAGCGATCGATAATTTGGGTCCAAGAGCTATCATCCATCTTTCCATAGATTACCTTTATAGCGTGAGAGATAATATCTGATGTCGGTGTGTGATAACTTGTCAACGCGGAGAGGATCATAACACGGTGGATGGCAGATGCTTTGACTTCAGATAATGAAAACCCGTAGCATTCGTCTCTTGTTTCTTCTAAAAGTCCCTCCAGTACTTTCATGGCTTCATTTCTTTCCTCCAGCGAGAATGTAGGAGACCCTGGAGAGATGTCGCCTTTATCTTTAACGATGTTGGTTAAATATTGCAAGATAGTCTGCTTTCCGGGCGTTCCAAGTTTTTGACCACACTGAATTCCACCTCTTTTTCTGAATCACTTGTCCCAGGGTTGTATGAGTTTCCAGACCTATAGTATGAATTATCAACTATACGCATCAGATTCTCGACCATAAACGCGTACCATTTCCCTCCCCAAAAATAGCCCAATTCTGAGCACTGGAAGCATTCCAGCGACCCTCTGATTGGGGAAGGCAATTTCGAAGCTAGTCTACCCTCATCATAGTGCACAGGCCAAACTGGTTAATCATAGGCCGTATCGACAAGCTGCCATCCCAATTAGCATAGGCCTTATAATTTAGCAACGGTGGGTCAAAGGAGGACACCCAGATTGCAAACCATGTCCGCCGGCGCTGTTCGTCGAGACTTGAAACGTGCTATTTCTCCTCGGGTGAAAGCGTGCTAATGAAGAGACGCTTACGACGACCCAGAGTAACTGGAACAGCTTGGAAGAGTTCAGCTAGCTCCAAAGCTCTCCAATCGCCTGAGTACATCAGACCCAATTGATTGAGTATCGTTTGCATCATCCACAGCTCACGGCTGTTTCTATTCCATTTTTCGCACTTTCCATTACCTATTAGCTTACCTGAGCCCATATTTGTTCGACTGAGGTTACTCACCGTGTAGGACGTGTACCGCCGTATCAATTCATGCATTGCTTTTAGACAAGCGTTTGCACCCTTCAACTGCGAAAAGTGGGTACCGATCGCAGCCACCGTAAAAACAAGAAATTGATATGTTCCAGAAGTAGAGAACGTTGGTTTATGCAGGACAGGAACTATCGGATGGAAATGTTCAAAGTATAACTGAACCCACGCATTGAGGACATGTGCCGGTGGGATGCTCAGTTCGATGGATTGAGGGTAGTTTGAATTAAGCTGCATTTGGCTTGCCAGTTGGAAAACAATATCTGTCAGCTCAGCTGGAACCTCTTCTACATGGGCCAGATTCTCTGCCTCGACATTCTCAATGGGAACGGCATTCATATCTGGGAAGATCAGCTGGCATCAGTTTCAGCACAGGTAGGGTCATAATGTCTCGATTCAACGGCATCTTTGTCCATTTCTGGTAGCTGATTGTGCTTATAAAGCTCGGTTATGTCAGAGGGTGGTAGAGCAGCGTTACGTGGTTGAAAATCCGAAAGCTCCTGCAACGGCAACTCTTCCATAACTGAGGGTCGAACCATGTCCAATGTCGAAAAGTCTAGGTCATGGGACGCTAGGTCTAGCGGGAGCGCTTGATCGACAGAGAGGCTAAACCAACCTCGTGAAGTCATTCAGGTCGTCATCAGGTAAAGACAGGGCCTGTATGGTAGCCATCACGCTTGTTGCCCCGCCTTCACTGTAAGCAGTATAGTGCTGGTACCTCTGTGCCAGAATAGAGCCGTCCAGTCCTGGATTCTGTGTCCTAACTGGTCCCGACGGTATACTGTGCCACCCCGATCCGGGAAAGTGGTCTTGATTCAGTACTTCAGACCAGCTACGCCTGAGACTTTGGGGCGTTTCACCGAGACATTGCTATCAACTTCAGGCTTGGAAGCGCGCTTTAAAGGATGGTAGTGACAATGGCTCGGTTGGACATGGCAGCGTCCACATGGCTAATTTCTGTCACACCGCAACTTTGACTGGCTGCATTGCGTACAAGCTTGTATGACTCTGTGCCTACCAGTCGCGGCTATAGGGGCTGGATAATCCTACAATACCTGTCCATAAAGTGAATTAACATGCTCAGCTTTTCTCGTAGGGCTTGCAGCATGGGTTAGCAGTTGCAAGAAAATGTGGCGCATGAGTCGCTAGTGAATCACATGGGCATATGGTTGCCTTGGCAGTTATTGGTCATTGATTAGAATTGATTAAAAATGCTGATACTAGCATTTCTAATCTAGCTATTGACGATGGCATTCACCTTTATCAAGCTTCTGAGAACCCTGGGTGGAATTCAAGGCGCTTTTAACGAAACCAGCAGGGGTGGTCGAATGGACAGAAGCCTTACATACAGCAATCAACGATCTAAAACCGCGAGGATTAGAGGTTGCGCGTAACAGAGGTAAGCTATAACTTGCTGGTATCTTCTTGTAATCAGGGCTTTCAGATCTTAACTGTGTAGTAAGATTGACGGGAAGATTGAAACCTCCAATACACAACCCTTGGCCTACTATCGCAGAAGGTCTCTTATTAGATACGCAAGATACACCAAGCCTCATCAGCGAACCATATGTTACTTACTTTGGCCTTCGCTTCCCATTTTTGATGGAGGTAAAGGCTGGTGCAACCGGTGGCAACCTTTATCAGCCGCAGTACGTGGCTTAATAGCCCTTTTGATCCTCTAAAGGCTTTCAGATCTTCGCGACGCTCAGGATCTTAATAGGGGAATTTGAGGAATGTTGAAGACAGAATTGGATCCACACAAGCTTCGTCTGACATCAGCTTGAACCTGGCCTTTTCTATCATTACAGGGGCCAATCTATGAATTATGGAAGTTAGCGTCCATACCTCACTTTTCACGGTCGACCAGGTCTCCTGCTTTTACTAGTGGAATCCGACGGTCAAGCTGTCCCTATGTGAACTCCTTTTGTCTTCGCATTAACCCTTACTCCATGCGAGTATCATGCCCCATGGGTCAATGTCTGAAATAATTTCCTACCCTTACATAAAACTTGGAAACTAGCCAAGCAACTGTAAATAAAATAACCGAAGCAATTAACAGCCCTTTAGACCTACAAATCATACCATTAGGTCAACAGAAGTCCCCCACTCTTTCGATTCACTATCTCCTGCCAATCGACATCTGGATCTTCGTCCGAATCCAGGCTCGCCCGACGACGCTCCCATACCTCCTCGAGTACCTCTAATGCACGTCGAATATTGTGAAACTGGCGCTTCTCGAGCATTATACTCAGCCGCATGCGAATTATCTCTATCTCCAAGTCGTCCATAACCTCTCCGCCGGCGAGAAACAAAGGAAAAAGAAGAGCTGATTCAGGTAACGTATCAAGGGGGACTTCTGCAACATGTCGTAATACTGTTGCTGCTGCATCTTGGAGTTTACATTTCAATGTCTGACTCAGGCCGACGCTATGAACAGGACGGAGAGCCTCGCAGCTGGTAAGGGTATTCAGTCCGCGAAGTGTGCGACGGTAGAGGTATATCAACGCTGCGCTGCGGTAGGCATACGCTAGCGCTGCTAACGATGGTATTGCCCATGCGGGACATTGCCAGGATGCTAGCTTCGAATCTAACGTCCAGAATTGGTTTGCGGCGATAAGGTATGCCGTCCGATGATACCGGGAGAACTCAAGACTTAGGTTGAGTGGGTCATGGCAGCTGATATCTGAGATCATGGTCAATATTTCGGTAGCAACACCCAGATAAGTATCAACTCCATCGGTAATCCCTCGTAGATAGTTGCCTTGGAGTAGTGGCGGCTTGCCGAGAGTCACACTGCCGACGATATCATGGTACGCAAAGTTGCGTAGAACCCATTGGCCTTCTGCGCTCTGTTTCAGAGCTTCTGGGCCTTGGAGTGGAATAGTCCCTGATTTTTCCTTGGCTTGAGCTAGCATAATGATGTTTTTCACACCGATAAGATGGTTATACCATCTGGTATGATCGCCTAGGCATACTTCTGACGTTAGCAGAACAACCCCGGTCGCTGCGCTGGTTTCGTAGCTACTGATCTCATCTGAAGCAATTGATTCCGCTAGCGAGCGAAGAGCCGCTGATCTTGCCTGCAAGGCTGTGATGTGATATGAACTGTCGAGGGAGGATAGATGACCACATGACCAGGCGACTAATGCATCTGCCAGAGCGGGAAACTCGAGCAACATGGGGACAAAGTCTATACGCATGGCAGTGTCTTGTGTCATATTTTGGTGTTGGAGCGCATACCTGAAAGAAAGGAATTGTCCTTGTCACTGACTGTTAGAAACTGAGAAAGTGTTGTGATGTAGAACCTCATAGAGTAACGCCTCTTATTGGACTCGGCACCATCTGATATCTGCAAGAAGGGGGACTTGGTCTTAACATAGTCAGGGACGGAGGCAGATGGTAGATCGTAGACTGCATCCTGGCTCCCCGCCTGGACTATAGATCCCCGGAAAGGCAACAGTTGCCGGGGAGCTTCGCGAACACATTCGAGGTTTAAACGTTGACATGCGCCGCAAATGGGGAAAGTATTCGGTGTACACTTCTTGCGTCTGCGACGAGTTAATAATAGGAGTAGTTATACTGGGCTGGGATGGACACAACCTGTGGCGGCAGGTCAAGCAACCCATTCTATCATGCTTGGAGCCATTGCGCCGTCGTATCGCAGCTATCGTGGTAGACATGCTTATATCTCTTTTATATGGCCATGATATCTGATATGGTACCGGGAATGACTGAGCCCGGGATTATTGGGCTAGTTAGTTACCTAAAGGCGGGGTGCTGACAAATTATTTATTGATCCTATTCACTAGGACTCACTATAGAATCTCTGAATCTGTAATATCAAAAGTGAAACAACGGCGGAGAACTATTATCTAGCATACGCATTTACACTTGGGGAACCCGAATCACAACCTTTCCAGTATGACTCGAACTCCATAAATAATCATAAGCTTTCCTAACGTCACCAAAGTCAAAAACACGGTCAATAACTGGCCGAATAGACTTTGCCTGAAAGCAAAGCATCATTTCCTCCAATTGTTCCAATGAACCCACCACCACGCCTCTCAAAATACAAAGCCGGTCTAGAGCAAGAAATGCGGCATCTGGGCCTCGGAGATTTTTCCCTGCACCTAGAGGATCCGGATTCGTGATATGGCCGATACAATGGATGACCCCGTGCATCGCGATAGCATCAAAAGAGGCTTGCAATGTGAGCGTCCCTCCAACTTCGATAATATGGTCCACCCCACGACCATCTGTGATTCTCTTGGCCTCAGTGGCCCAATCTGGCGTCGTCCGGTAGTTTATCACGTAGGTTGCGCCGAGTTGTTTCGCCTTGGCCAGCTTCTCATCCGAGGACGAGGTGACAATAGTCGTTGCACCGGCCGCGGAGGCAATTTGCAATGCAAATGTGGATACACCCCCGGTACCCTGCAGAAGGACTGTTTGGCCGGGACGAATAGGCGTCAGACCGTATAGCGCATTCCAAGCTGTCAGCGCCGCACAAGGTAGGCACGATGCCTCTTCATAGGAAAGGTAATCCGGAATACGGGCCACGCCTGTCCTGGGGAAGATGAAATATTCACCCAGGAGGCCTTGGGACTCCCCGCCAAGCTGGGTCAGCAAGGTTAGTGGCGTTAGTCGGCCAGCAATATGTTCCTGGGTGAAGTTTGCTAGAACACGGTCGCCGGCTTTCCACTCTGAGACACATTCGCCAACTTCTTCAACATAACCTACCAGAAGCATTAGGATATCTATTCACTGGTGTCAGATGGATAGAATTATACCTGCTCCATCACTACCGGGGGCAAGGGCATCAGGGCCTGGAAACGGGTACGTGCCCTCGGCAATGATGCCATCTCTCCAGTTCAGAGAGACGGCCTTGATTCGCACCAGAATTTCCCCCTTCTTGGGGGAGACCTTCAAGACATCACGAAGCATAAGTCTGTCGAAACCGTTCTTTTCTGGGAGGAAGTACTGCTTGAAAGTCGGTAGAGCCATTGCTTTCGGCACTAGATCGAGGGGTTAATCGTAGACAGATGATAAAAAGGTCATGAGACAGCATCCTGACTCGAAAGAAACGGAAGTCTGTTTTAAATACTCCCGTAATGATTGAGAATTGTCGGGTAGCTGTGTGTTGGAAAAGAGCCACCTTTTTCATGGTCACATTACGAGATAGCAAGATAGTCTAACACCCAAAACGCCGAACACGCGGAATACGCCAGGCGAAGTCGTCTTGGCGAACTTATTTGTATCATTTTTTTCCTATTGGTGTACGAAAGCCCTTACGCTCGATGTGACCCCACACCTCTCCTGTGCAACGGTCTTAGTCTAGATCTAGAAAGAAGAAAGAAAAAGAGCGTGTTGTGATACTCAAGAGGTTTTATACTGCGTCGATAGACATGTAAACGTGCCGAATTTAGTACAACTTAATCAATTTAGTATATGCCTATCGTTAAGAATCTTCAAACCCGTTTATGCATAGATTGTTTTCAGAGATATCTTGAGATCGATTTCTTCAAGCAGGAGCCTTACTTTAGGGCTTGCTGGAGTTCCAGTTCACAATTGAATCCTCTCCAACCTTATCCTTGATGATACGATGACTGAGGTCCCAAAGTGAAGCTCCCAAAGTAGGATCCGATGCCTGGCTCGATTCCTTCCCAGGTTGTACAGAATCTGAGAAGTAATATCCATTCCAACTGTTTTCTTTTATCTCCGGGCTCGTGGATGCCCAGAGTGTACTGAAGGAACCTTGTTCAACATCCCGACCGATTGCCAACATCACGGCTGTCTTGGCCTTCCCGAACAATCCGGGATACGCATCTTGCCACTGCTGCTGCATGGCTGTGTTGACCTAGATATCTCCTGGTTAGGTACGAACCACACCCCGTTTCATGGTATCGAGGAGATGCTTACAGCGCCCGGGTGTACCGAAAGTACATATATATTGTCATCATTCGGCTTAATCACGCGATCCAAAAACCCATACTTGACCCCGAGAATGATCGCCAATTTCGACCTCCCGTACAGCTCCGTAGGGTCAATCTCGGGGTTGTTGATCTCCTCCAGGGAGCCAAAATGGACAACCTTGGGTGCCGAACGGTGCTGCTCGGAGGACTCCCACACGATTCGAGGCGCAGGCGTATTCGGCAATTTCGACGTCTTCCGTATCAGCGGGAAGAGTAAGTTGCACACATAGAACTGGCCTAGCCAGTTGACTTGGAAGTGTCGGTCGATGTGATCATCAGTTAAGCCGAACTGGTTTGCATTAATGCCCGCGGAGAGAATGAGCTATACACAGCATGGTTGGTTAGCATCTCTGCTCGAAAGGATCGTTCGAGTAGGACATAGGGCATACCAGATCAAGACGCTCCTCGCGTTCCCGGATACCCGTAAATACCTCCTTGATCTGAGCGAGATTGCCCATATCACAAGAGCGCCATTCAATCTTGGCATCTTGGCCGGCTTCCTCTTTGATCTTCTCGATAGCTTCTTGGCCTTGATCTTCTTTTCGGTTTACCATGATCACGCGCGCCCCATTGAGGACGAAGGCACGGGCGACCTCATAACTGAGCAATGGTGGTCAGTCGACAAATGTCGTTTTTATTTATTTATTTATTTTTTTTTTTTTTTGGAAAGAATGTACTTGCCCGATGCCCAATGCCCCTCCGGTTATCAGAGCGACTCGACCGGTTAGATCGTGGATCTCCTTCTTAGGGCCAATTATGGGTTTCAGAACGGATTGCATATTTCTCTGGTATTTCTTCTTTTTCCTGTTTCCGTTTGTTTTGAAGTAAGTCCTTGGAGGATATTGTGATGTATGAGATATGGTGCAAGTGGCAGATTTAAGATAGTCAACATTGTGATATTTATAAGTATTTACAACTCGGGGCATGCGATCAGATTGACGTCATTTTGTCCAACTCCTGTTGAAATTTCAAGATACTATATCATATATACTTAATTGTACAAGGGCTTCTCGGCCAGATCTCGGCTTAGCAGCGACTGTGGTAAGAGATGGTCGTAGAGAAGACAGAAGAATTATTGAGAGCGGCTGCTTCTCTCACACCGTTCGAAGTGCACCTTGGGACCGAAAGTGTCCTAAGGCAAACATCGCCCTCAGACCTTTCCAGTTCAAAACCCTAAGACAGTTGAAATCATTGTTTTTAGATTGTTTCTACATATTATCAAAGATAGTAATTTTTTATTATCGAGAGTTAGATATTATATTTCCAGTCTACTAGACCTAAGTTCCAGATTTTTATTATTTTGGTTTATATCATTTATAAACACCAATTATATTATCCAAGTCCTAACCGCTGTGTGTCATCACGTCCACTTCACACCTTACCATATAGTCTAGAATGGCGTGACACGCTATTATTCGCATAATTAATCCATCCATGAAGTGACCCCTCAACTTCTCTTCGTGATCTATAAATACAAGACCGAAGTTATTCGAATCCTGAAACCAAAAACATAAACATAGAAAGTACCACAGGAGCACGATGGTGCAGTGGGGATTATATGTACGCGTTCTCCCCAATTGATGTCACAGATACTCGAGATACTCGAGTCAACCAATCAATCACTTCTAACCCTAACAACCTCACAGCAACCGGCGATAGCGCTACCAGTTCGCGCCAACCACCCTTAACATGTCTTGACCTTAACCAAAATCCCCGCAGAGTCCGGAGCCTGGGCACCCAGAATATGATCTCGGCTAATCTCGACGTCTCTTGCTCTCTCCACCTGGGATACATCAAAGTCAAACCTGCCGAAAGACGGCCGCGAGAATCAGGAAGAGTTCCGCACGGGCAAGGTTAATTCCTAAACACGACCGAGTGTTCCACGATTGAACGGTATTAGATATCGCTCAAGCCGCTTCCGGTCTTCGGATAGCCATCTGCCCGGTCGGAAGGCTTCTGGCTCGGGAAATATGCTCGTATTTTGATGGGTGAGGAACGCGGTCATCCCGACGGTTGTACCTGCCGGGACCACGTATCCTTGGCAAGTCAAGGTCTTGTCGGGAAACTGTCTTCCAATTCAATGTGTAACTGGGTTGCAGAGCCGAAGACCTTCCTGGACTATGGCAGACAGATAGGGAAGTTTGTCGAGTTCCTGAAGGGGAGGCTGAATAAAAGGGTCGGGAATAGCTGCCTTTAATTCATGGTATAGTTGTTTCCGCACGGATGGATTGGCGGCGATATAGTAAGCAGTTCCGCGAAGCACGTATGCCCTGTCCTCAAATAGTCGTAAACATACAGCATACCTATCAGAGTCCGCTACGTAGTCCCTGATCCGGCTGTCACCAGGCTGAAGGCTTCATCCCGCAGCCTGTCGCGCTTTAGTTCGTCCGGTGGCAATGTGCTCTCCAGGAGCTCATGGAAAACAGTCCGATGCCCGGCCTTTTCGTAGGATCTATCGCGTCCATGGCGAATATCTTCAACCTGGCGGGACAGGTCCTGCAGTGTGTTAGCGTTGTTATGCGACCAGTCTAAGCTCGACGCATACCCTTCGGAAATCAAGGATATCAGCCATGGCTAGTACAAGTACCTTATTGGCACTATCCTGCTGATGGTGAGCATACATTGCATCTACGGTGCTGCGCGGCACTCTACAGGCAGAGAGTAGCTGAAACGCATGAGCCAGGGGATGTGAATATTCTATCCTTGTCAGCAGAATATCGACTGGCCTTCGTTCATTCAATTTACACTGACCAATAAACTGGCTTCTAGGAAGCTGTCCACATCGTCAAATCCCTTGCGACCGAAATCCGACTTTATGATGTTCTTAGGTTCCCTCGAAAAGCAATAGTTGTTCATGATATCCAGAGTCACAGCAGCGAAGATATGCTTCATATTCAAAGTCTCTCCGCTTCTGCTAGCGTCAGAAAGACGGTCACACAGTATACTAATGGGACGATTCATGGCAGGAATCAAATCATTCACAGCTTTCTTTGAAAAGAAAGAGTTTAGTGCACTCCTTCTGACGCGGTGCAAAGCATGCCATTGAGTGCCGATTGTCTAGATTCCAGTATCAGTACTTGGTCCATAAGTGGATGTGAAGTGATTCGGAGTGTACTGCTGGATACGGGTCAAATGCCTCTGCAACCTGCGGGTGTTTCTCAGCTCGGCCATTAGTTTGGTTGTATACTTCGTCGAAAAAGTCGGGATCGTCGATATGGACCTCATCGGGATTAATTCTGATAACGGGGCCTTGACTTCAAGTTAGGGTTGTCTCCGTCTGGAGGGTAGGAAGATAAAGTACCATATCGCTTATGAAGCTCTTTTAGCTTGAATGTATATTGGCCACTGAGATATAGGTCATAGTACCACTCGTATAGATACGTCGCTCTTGCGATGGTTGGGCCGGGGATATGCACGAGGGGGTGGAAAAGGCAACGGTATACGAGGATAGCGGCAAAGTAGAAAAGATAAAGACCCAAAGAATATGTTAAGAGGCCCATCAATGTGCAGCCCATAATGAAGACGTTCTCTACACCGTCTTAATAGAGTTGTTTCTTTGTGAATAATGACATTTGTACACGTGTAGAGATATGGCAACCAGGCAGTGCGTGGGGGCCAAACGAGGTGGAGTGCATTAAACACGACTTTCCGGTAGGGCTCGGATGAAAAGATCATATACTTCAACGTGAGATCTTAGTCAGTAACGTAAATCTAAGATATTGGTACAACATGAAATCCGAGGCTCTCCGTTGGCTTGTGTGATTCCTGTGCGGGGATTTGGCGACCCGAACACCATCGAATACGAGTATTTTGCCTTATACTATCCACGTATGCATCCCGCCCTATCGGGAAAGACAAATAGTATATGTTGATTTCATGACTAATGAGAAGGCATGCATAACACAGAACAGTGCTGGTTTCACGCCAGAACAAGACGCAACGCAGGAATGCTAAGGTATGTTGTCATGTACTGTGGCATTCTACGGGCCTTATTGAGAGGTAGGATCCACTATCCTAGTATCCAAGTGGAGTGTGTTCCATCGCCAGTTAAGGCCATTTGCTATCCATACATACAACTGAGCCCCTGCACTGGGCTCCCACAAGGAAGTGTTCTGACTTCTAGAAGGCATTCGTGCCTTACCAACCTTGGGTAGATACACTGATCTGACACAGACAGGTTACCAGCTCTCAATGCCAATGGCTGCAACGGCCACGCTGACTGATGTACTATTGAGAGATGTCATGGACACACAGATCTAATAAGCAGATTACGGTAAATAGTGAAAATCTGGGGTTGGGTCTCTCAATGAGCCGCTTCCGTGTAGATCGCTGGCCCGGCTAGTTTTGCGCGGCTTTTTTTTTTTTTTTGTCTCTTTCTTTTTCTCTTCAATAAGAACATACGTTATTGATCGTGCTTACTAGATGGACGTGTCATCGGTGTTGGCTCCCTTCTATTGATACACCGTACTCCCATTTACAAACCCTGTCACGGTTATTAAATCCGTAAAGCTCGATATAGGGCCACCTACCCATACAGGTAGTGACCAAGGATAACGGAGCGAATATAATACTAAGTGGTCAGTCTCACCTTTCTTCGGGGGTTCGAGTTTCGAGGCCGGAAAGTGATCCCATGGGTTAGCCATGTCGTAGAATGAGTGACGAATCACAAGTCATCCCACCACATAGATTGAATTTAATATGATCTACTTCATTGTCTATCATGTTCCAAACTAGTAGCTTTTTGTCTTGTGCTAAAATAATAGTATTGCAGTGGCTAGGTGATATAGAGTGACGGCGAAAGGTATCCGAAAGAGGTGATGTCATAGACAGGATCCATGGATATCTCCCCAGATGGAGGCTGAATTGTCGATATATTTAGAATGGGTTCAAAACTAGGACCGGTGGCACCAAATCAGGCGAACCATGCGCCTGGGAAATGGCTCTGGGCCTCGATTGGCCGATGTAGGTGTAGAATGCTCGTAAAAGACAGATCCGATTTTTCCTTCGTCATGTTGGGGCAGTGAGCTGTTCAGATGACATCCTCGTGCCAATGATGTCTTGTCATACGAGTTTTACATGTAGGGCCGGCAACATTAGTCCGCTAAATCAGCAGGCAGTATGTATGGCTATGTCTCATTCAATCCACGGATTACTTCGTATTTCGATGTATGCTCTGGAAATAGCAACATCGAGGGAGTCTCAAGGCCGGCGCTGGTGTAAGTGAGTTGAGTTGTCTTACTTTTGGAATTCGGCACCTTGCTCTTAGATATCTATATAAACTCTCAAATTTCCTGCTCCAATCCTTAAATCCAGATCAGAATCAGGCATCAAGCACACCGAGTACTAGTCTCCAATCCACGAACAAGCAAAACTCTTCGGATTCTTCATTCATCCAAAAGTCCCGCAAAATGAAGCTTTCATCCACTCCTGCTCTCGTTGCTGCCCTTCTTGCTGGTGTCAATGGAGCCAGCATTCCTCGCGGTCAAGGCCCAGTCTCTATCACCTTCATTGGTGCAGCCGATGCTCAGTTTACTCAAGACTTCCCAACAGATGGGACCGGCACTGCCATCAGTAGGTCCAACTTCAAAGATACCCCGACGCTGGCGATCTATTTCTGACTACTGCAGCCAACCCTCTAAGCATCTCCCACATTGCCTCCAGCACGGACGGTGTTTCATGCGTTTTTAACGGCATCGACAACAGCGTTACTTATGTTTCTGACGCAGAGACCGTGGATGTTGGCCCTCCTCAGACTCAAGTATGGGGTACATGCAACGCCGCCCCCCGCCAGTCTGCTACCCGTCGGTGGTCTGAGGGTCTGGTATACATCACATTTGTTGGAGCAGCAGATGCTCAGTTCACCCAAGCCTTCCCTCTCAACGGAGCCTCTACTCAGATCAGTATGTATCCCTAGCCCAAGTTTTAGTGACTCGTGGTGACTGACCATAATCCTAGCGAACCCTCTCAGCATTTCTCATGTCACCTCCAACACGGCTGGTGTTTCATGCACCTTCAACGGCATCGATCACAGCGTGACAACTGTCAGCGGTGTCCAGACTGTTGATGTTGGTCCTCCTCAGACCCAGATCTCTGGCTCCTGCCACAAGATCTGAGAGGTCGTGTCTAGCGGCTAGTTGATCTTACAGGTCCTCGAAGAGGACTGATTTATCTCAATATTGCATTTTATGAGAAACGACTCATCACTTTCCTTGACTCATCCAAGGGGTTAATTTTCGGCTATCGCAATATTCGAATAGATAATATTGCGCCCGTGTCACTTGTTACCACACGTATCGCTTATGTGTCTCCCTTTTACTGTCTTTTTTTGATGTACATATTTCTTTCGATCGCCTTCAAAGCTTCAATCATCAAACTTCCATGTGAAATAGCCAATCCTTTATTGACAGACATTACATAGCTCGTCTTGGAACTAGAACGTTACAACTGAATGATTAACTCACTTTCAGGTACCTATATGTTTCCCGTTTCTGCAGATCAAACGTCAAGCTAGGGTAAGCTATGTCAGAGCTATTAAACTTGCTGAACGGGCATCGTATTCACAAATTGACCCTTACCCTCCGTGGGTGAGTCCGAGGCCTAGCTGGAGCAGGTATAGAGCGACTTTGTAACCTAGTCTGAGATATCTATCACCACCGTCGAGGCTCTTTAGAAGCCACAACAATTAAAGATCTTAAGAGATTTATGTGTATATCAAAGTTTGAGATTAAAGAGGACCAACGGGCGTTAATCAATAAGTATCTCTTATCAAAAGAGAAGCAGGCTGAGTGAGAGGAAAAGTGTCAATACCGATTATCTTGATTCACGCAGCGATAAATAACGAGGGCGATAACGAGAGTGACAATGATATTATACTTGATAATGTCCAACCGCTGAGTGAGAGGGCCAAAGGAAAGAGGCGGCAGAGTGCTGTGTCGGGGCCAGAAGACGAAGAGCAGGATACTGGTCTGGACCATCTAGATATCCTGTCGACACCATTTTGCTGAGGACCTTTTCCAAAGCAACTGGTCCGTCACAATGCCAACGATACTCCCCCAATCTAATTACACTTCGGCACCACAAACGGCGCCACGCTCCACAGCTTCTCGCATGTTTCAGCAAACTCGCGTTCTGGATTTGAGTTTATAGTCACACCAGCCCCGGCCTGCAACCACTGCCGACTCGCATCCTGGAACACCGTGCGAAGAACCAGCGTTGCATCGAAGAGTTTCGAGCTTTCGTCTAGCATAACCACCGCCCCGCAATAAAGGTCCCTCGGCTCTGGTTCAAAGGACCTCATTGCGGCCAGGTTCTCTTCTTTCGGTAATCCCGGTACGGTAATATTGGCTATCAGACCAGGCAGGGCATCCCAGCCGTCACACCCCGCCCTCAGGCGTCCACACACATGAGAATAAAGATGCTGCACGCTCCCTCGAGGCATGACTTTCATGAAATCTTTAATAGCAATCGATTCCGAAAGACACAGCTGGCTCAACCGACGGATGGAGCCCTTAATAGCAATGACATGTTCCGCGACCTCCTTGGTATCATTATGGAGTTTGTTGTCGAACGGGTCAAGGCTGGCCTGGGGGGAATTCGACAGTTGAGTCCCGGCCAGCGCTTCGGTATAGGCCTCCTCGCCATTGATGGAGAGGAGGACTTCAGGGCTAAAGCCGGTCGCTTGAATGCCATTCTGGCTGAGCGAGAACGTGCGTGCGGGAGTGTTGGCGCGTCGGCCGTGAAGGAGGGTTGCTAGCATATCAACCCGGAAATCTAAAGGTACCTTTCTGGACGGGATAGCCTTGGTATATTTGCCCCTCGCGATATCCGCGATCGCGCGGGCTACGCGGGTTTGGTACTCCTCGGCATTCACATTCGCATTGATCGCGCCATTAAGAGCGGATGGGAGACCAATATTGCCGGCGGGATCGGCTCCCTGTGTCCTTATGATATACTCGCTTGCTTTGCGGACATCCTCTTCAGCGTGTCCTGTGACTGTGATCTGACTCCGTTTGACGGTAACCTGCACCCTAGGAACCATGAGGCTTAACATTGGCCATTGACCAGGTTCAAAGGCCTGGCCTGAACACCGTGCGGAATAATTGAATCCAACCTGCCCGAATATTTTACCACTGCCAGAATATTCGGATACGAACCGTCTAACCTGGTCTGTGGGCAGGCCGGTAATGGCCGTCAACTCTGTTTGGCCATCTCTGTCCATTCGGGTCGCTGTTTGTCCTGCTGCATCCAGCATCAAGGATGCATGGGTGCCGAGGCCAAGGTGCCAGGTATCATGGCTTTCGAAAATGTAATAATTATCTTTGCAGTAGTGGGCCGCGAGTGCGACTACTGTCTCCAAAGGCAATACAGCTCCCGGGAGGGTTCTCTGCCGTTGAACGTGGGCCATGTTTGAAGGCCTCCGCAGAAGGGGATCCGCGAATAATGCTCGTGCTTGGTTTGGTAATGAGATAACCAGGGACCGGAATATAAGTATGGGGTACGAGCCAAACAGAGAGGCGTCGTACGTGTATGATTGGGGAGGCAATCTTCACAGCGTAGTGATAGAATAATGGTGTGTGATTGTATGGCTGATCTAGAAGGCTAAGCAGTATATATACATGTACGAACCATTTGAATTTCACCTCTTCCATGGGTAGTACCATCACAATTGAAGCATGCCAGTGTCTTACGTAATTTATTTTATGCTAACTAGACGGAAACGGATACTGAGGTATGTAACGGTTGGCCGGAGCTGCGGACATACCCCAATCCTGAGATGCAACCTGTCTGAAAGCTCTGGGTTACTTGATCGAATACCTCACTTTCTCATCAAATGGACGGAGACTCTCTTACGGTTCAATATGGAATGTCTAAATGTTCGGCCTTTGACGAGTGTTCTTTATGTCAAGCGCCAGGAATTTCGAAGGTTGCGGTGGCAAGATGACGTTCCTGTACTAATCCTATAAAGTAAACCTCATTCCTGTTTACTTATATCGAGATAAAGCGGAGGCGAGCAACTAGGCTCGAGCGCGCGGCATCCTTCCGTGTCGTTGTTGAGAGTCCTTTTTGGAAACTTAGCTATCCAGTAAATGAATATTGAAAAGGCCTCTAGATTCCATTCAAGTGCTGAAATATGCTGTCTTCAGCTACAGTTCCCTTGACTAGGAGCAGTTGCAACGGATAGGCGCACCTTTATGGGAGCACTGAATGACAGCAACACATTGCTCAATCCGGCACAAGAAGTACCCGGCCACGCGATGTAGTGTTCATGAACCTCCGACATTAGTATGTACATTGGTCAGCTGTCTTTTCTTTAGAGGTCCAGGATAAACGTATCCCCCGCCGGTAAGCGTGTTAACTGGGACAACTCTGGTAAACAGCCAATGAAGTCAGACATCTCAGGAAGCAAGGAGCCTATTCGTGCACTAGAGAACAATAATAGGTAATGGGCGCCCCGGCATATTGCACCTTAGTACCCGCTGCGGCTGCCCTACTACACCAGCTTTTATATTATGCGGGGTTGTTTATCGGAGCAGGAATGAGTAAGTTATCCGCTTCAAGAGTAAAGACACGGCTGAGCCAATACTCTAATGGCGATATTAATCTTTTGCTTTCAGCTTCGTATAGTTAACCGTGCATGAGATATGAATGAGGATAGAAATAGGTAAAATGGACTCCGGGACTAAAACGTTGAAATGTGTATACGTGAAAGACGAGGGCACTTTCCTAAGTGCAGAAAAACCATGCCGGCTTTGAAAAAAAAAAAAAAAAAAAAAAAAAGTATATCTATGACGTACAATATTATCGTTCCTCTCGATTTCAGAAACTTCATTTATAAGTGAAAATATGGCCTAAGTCTCAACCGACCGTAAACTCCCAAACATCTTCCATCAGTCAGTAATGGCAGCCTTGATTTTCTCCTTTAAATCAGGAGTTGGCTTGTCATCGTCGACCTTCAGACCTTTAATCACCCGAGCCAATGAAGCATAGACACCGATTATCATTAAGACCTCTACTACATCCCCTACAGACAGCAATTTCAAAGCGTCTTTGACTGTCTCCTGCTTATTATCATAAGCTTCTAGCTGTTCTTCGATAAGACGAAGAATCACCCGGTCTCGATCAGTCCATGGGCCTTTACCCTCCAATACGTCGTTGATAGAGCACCCAATGGTATCCATCTTTTCTTGAGGGAACCCAAACACCTCAGCCACGGGTTGATTCACTTCAAACTCATACTTGGCCTTGAGGAGAGTAGCAACCCGTAGCACGATCAACTGCCACTCGAGGACTGGGATACTGCGCTGTTTTCCATCAAAACAAGCGCCGAGAAGGCCGCTAAAGTGGGGAAACAATCCGTGGGAATGGGCTAGAGTCAGGAGGACATTGCGCCGAAAGGGAAGCACCTTTAATTTTTCTTTGATACCAGGAGGTGCCGTATCAGGGTCCACATAGGGGACAAGACAGGCTTTCCGGTAGGGGTCGCCTTCAGCCTCCTTCGCATATACACCAGACATCTTGTTATGCTGTCCTACTGGTCGGTCAGTGCACTATACCTATTGATGTACAGACGATGAACGCAATCTCGTGTCCAACACTGGAGCTGTGAAAAATGGAAGGGGATATTCAAGAAGACGGATAAGTGGCACAAAAATGACGTGATGGTAGGGTCTCGTACCTAAAGGTTTATGTATATATAAGCCTCCTTTGCTTCTATCCCGTGTCTCGAGTAAGCGTGCACAACCCAATGTGTCTTATACTTGCCAGGCTCATGACAGCGGCTGATATTTCTCGTTGATCTCTTCTTATAATGTCTTATCGCCTGAATAAGGTAATGTAAAAGCGATAGGAACTATTAATGACGTGGGATGACGTGAAGACATGGTAGATATTTGTCCTTTTTCCCGGTTATTTGGAAAAAGAACGGCCGCCTCTTCCAGGAATCGAAACTAACGGATCCGCGGTTGATTCAACCATGGTCAACCATATATTCAAGAAAACTACAAGATTTAATTAGCGGATACAATGATTTATGCCTATATGGCTGAAGTTGTTTGGTTAAAGATTTCGTTCTCCACAGGCCTAGCTAGGTGTGATCTGGACCTAGGCCCGCTGCTTGGTTTGCTACAATCCCGGATGATAAAACTTCGTGACTACATGATGATTACATTCTCTAAGTACTTATAGGTTTATGCTGATAGGCCGAAATATAAGAGAAGGACATGTTCCATGACCGGACCAGATGAATTATCAATAATCTTACCCAAGGCAAGGATATCTACAATATAAGTCCATAAGAATACTTCGCTTCCTTTGTACAATGGGCAGTCCCAGAAGCTCCCAGTCGCAGCCACCTCGTGAAGTCAAGATCAAGTGGCCTGAGCTTGATACAACGGTCACAGTAAAGATAAACGATGTAAACCCAACACTAGTTGGCTTGCTTGGAGATGCCCTACCATATCGCTCCCTTCAGACCCATGCTGTTGTTGCTGGGGACCAGCTATATCACCTGGTTCCGTTAGAGCAATTGATTGTGAGTAGCACCTGCTAGAGGAGATTTGCACCACTAACCATGAGAAGTACACACCTGCCGACAAAAAGGCCCCTGATAGAGCCAAAGAGCCTGATGGTTCGGTATTCCTTTCCTCATTCCAGCACCTAGTGATCAAGTTTGGCGAGGTGACTGAGCACCAGCCGGTAGCTACGTGTGGAAAGGTCGTGGATGAAGACATGGACAAATTGCGCTGGGTTGCCGATCAGGTTTGGAAAAGCCAGTATGAAACAAAACGGCCTATTGAGGTAGTGCTCTGGGATGCTTCAACGCCCGAGCCTGATCCTAAAAAGCTCTCGCTTTTCGACTTGCAAAGAGCCGGAGTGACTAAAGAAGTAAAGGACCTCGTAGATGAGATTCATAAAGAGGTATGATCAAGCCTGCCGTGGTTGGCGACCGCTAGCTAAAGTCCGAGGTATAGACACAAAAGTCGTGGTCGGATATTTCTGACAGCATTAAGAAGATTCATCACGGTGAAGCACCAGAAAAGCCTGGATCAAAGGAATCCTACTTTGGTGCTATGGTCTTTTCTAATAGTGTGGTTCGAACTCTGGGCTACCATATTTTTGATAATATTTTAAAGCTGGCGGTTACGCGTCCCGAATTCACCCTCCAACATCTCATCATACTCTTCCGAGACCTCATTCCATCGATAGCTGATTTTATTGGTCACCTAGGCGTTGAATTTCTCTGTGAGAGCTACTGGAAGGTTGATAAACTTGTCAAGGAGAAGGTTGAGAGCAACCCCAACCAAGAGGAGGCTCGTGAGGATTTCCTTGCGATGATTAGTGCGTTGGCATTCTATGTCAATCTTCTCAATGCACAAAATCTCCACATGTTCCCGTGGAGGCATACGAAGGAATACCAAATGCCCTCAAAATAAACCCGAGGTCTCTGGAAGAAAGTTCCTACAACTTCTCAGCTAATCTCCAACCCATCTGGTTTACCGAAAAGTGCTTGCTGATTTCAGGAGCGCTCTCTTGAAGTAAGGCTAGGGGTTTCTCTGGATAACATTGCTCTCGACTTTCTCTGTGGCGTATTACTGTAAAGGATAATTCCCGGGAGCTCAGTGATTCGGGCATTACACGAAACAGAGCCGGGACCCTTACTATGATATCGGGACTACTAAGATGTAACCCTACTATTCATGGACGATAGAGTACCGAACCCCCAGCGCATTCTCGAGGGGTCTTGCAAAGCTTGGTCTTATATCAATCCTACTGCTTGGTATTATTAGTGCCTTCCAGCGCACCCCCACCGCCTCCGGCTAGGGGGTGCGCCCCAGCGTAATGGAAATTTTCAGCGTAATGGAAGAATTAAATGCTATTCCCATTACTCTCGCTGTCCTCCTTGACTATCTACCCAAAATAACTCATTATTCTGTGTTGCTCTCGTCGCTACTTCGGAAGATATAGAGCTCTCCTCTGTAGGAGGCCTGGGTGGTGGTTGGCTGTATACTTTTTTCCACTGCTTATCTAGCTTTTTTTCTTCTTGTTCAGCTTCCTTTTCTCTTCTGGTTGTCATTGATCGATTAGCATCTTTTGTACCGAGTGTACCAGAGTTATTAAGCTTTGAAATCTCTCTTTTAGTAATTTGGCATCTCCGGGGCTGTTATATTTCTCTCATTCACTTAACTATATCATTTATTATTGCAAGATTTTCTGCCTATATTTTCTAGTGCTCTAACGCTCGCTGCAGATCTTGCTAGAGCTTTGGAGTAAGCTCCTTAATTAAGAGAATCTTAGAAAGCTTTTTCTGGTTTTTCTCAAGATCTTAAGCACTCTTTCAAGAGGTAATTTTTAATACTCAATAAGAAGAGATTTAGGTGGTAGTATAGTCTTCCTGTACACGTGAAGACCGGACGCCAAAAGCTCTAATACCGGAGGAAGTGTATCTTGAAGCTTTTGGATAATAGTAGAGCTATCTAGCGGGAATATACTAAATTCTTTAAATAAATTTTAGATAATTTGCTGGTTAAGAGCCTTATTTTATATATTAATAATATCCGCGAGAAAATTAGTCTTACTCTTAGATTATCTACTTTACTGAGAAATAAGATTATTTTGCTTGTAAAAATGCTGTTTATAGGCAAGAAAAGGCTAGCTATCAAGAGACTGATAAATATGAATTATATAAAACTAAAAACAAAAAGGAATAATGTTATAATGCTTACAGAGTTATAAAAATTCAACAGTTTTATAGGACTCAGGGCTATTAAATATTAGCATATATTCCCCCCCTTTTTTTGTCTAATCTTTTGTTGTTGCATAAAATTTTTGGAGCTACCCAATCGCGAGTTTATCATTGATGTATCCCTTCGGAGAAATACCTGTCCAAAAGTCTGGTAGATCAGGATAATCATACCAGCTTTCTATAAACTTTTCACCTAGACTTGTTAGGCCCGCGGGTTGGGTCGGGTTTCGTGGGCTAGGCTTAACAAGTCTATTTTCACCCTTAAAAATAAACAGCGGCTGCATTATCCACCCATCAGCAGCAATACACTCAATCACTGTAATATTTTTTGGCATGATTAAACTCAGTAAGATTAGGGCATTTTTCCTTTATACCAATAACCTTCCAGGATCTTCCCTGGCCAGGTTGGAAGCCACATTCATCAAAGTTATATACTAGACATGATGGGAGGGTTTTAACCATGTTTGTAAGCTGATTATATCAACGCTATAAATATCTAATCTTTTCAGCATTAATCGCTTTTTATCCTTCATCTGCTGAATCACAGGCTCTAATTTTAGATGCTCTGGTAGTCTCTCCTTAAATCGATACAGCCAGTCCTTACTAACCTGGCGATCTGACCCGGCACGTATGAGCAGCCCACTCCGCAAGAATCTCAGGGGTAACAGAGAGATATAAATCACACATACAAATAATCTACTGGATCATAGCTTTCTCCTGATACTCACCAAGGGCCTTATTAAGAGGCTGTCGGGCCGTACGAGCCTGCCTTTGCTCATAAAGTCGACCATAGAGTGTGCGGTATAGAACATTATATTCCCGCGCGATCTTCGATAAATTCAGTTTTTTTTGGAGCCTAGCAGCTTCACAGGCCTTAGCTATACGTGTTTCACGTTCTCCGGTTGATTTAGGTATACTGTGTGGATGGGAATAGCTTCGAAAATATTATGTATGAGACTTTTCCATAACGCTGGGGCGCACCCCCTAGCCGAAGGCGGTGGGAGTGCGCTGGAAGGCACTAATAGTGGTTCTCATCTAATTGACAGGCGTTCTGCCCTGTATAAACAGATCCTTTACAATTACAAAGTAGATGCTCATTGTTCAAACAGAAAGGCCTTAATTCAGCTAGCAATTTAATTGCTTCGTCTTTTCTCGTGTGGTCTTATGAATCTAGAATTGTTTTCCGGACGGAAACCCTAACTGGGGCCTCAGGAAAAAGTGCGCCAAAGCCCTCATACCGCATTTATGGAAATCTAAAACCTAATGATCTCTACACGAACAGGCTCATACCCACCTGTACATCCGGAGCAGGGATGGTGAATTGGGTTCACGCAATATCTTCGACCCACTAGTTAATATATTTCGGAGACTAGATGTTGATCTCCCTTCTCGTCACTTTGACCAGAAACAATCTAGACCTCTCCTGGAATCCACAAGCAATAGTGAATTTGGTTTTTGTTCCTTCAAGGAAAGCTCCGTTAAACCGTATGCAAAGAAGGTTGTGCTACTGTATTCAGTAATGTATACGGTGTAGCGGAGGTATTTTTTAACTAATAGTTGACTGGATACAGGATGAAGATGTTTCTTCAAGAAGCTAAATTACGGCGTAGGCTCTAGAACTACAGGGGCAAGGCATGCTTGAGGATCAGCTAAATTCTTGTCGAAAAAAAAGCAGAGTTGGGTATAGGGAGATTTTGCCAAACAGAGGATTTTTCACTCATTGCATCCAGCACGAATAAACCTACGTAGGTTATGAGAAGTATAAGCGTATTACTACTGTCCTTGAACCAAAAGAAAAGAATCCGGCTTGGAATTTGAAGACCGTAATATAGGCAATCGGAATGGAATTCTTTACCTTGAGGCTTTATTTAGCGTAATAGGGTATTAAAGTGTCCCAGTCCACCAGATCGAGGGCCATTCATAAATTGTTGTTAGTGAGATTCGTAGAATCAGGGCGTTTATTCAGTATGGGGCTTACGCTGTTGGTTGCAAATACACGTTTCATGGATGTATTGTCTAGGAAAACACGTGCCCCATGACATGGATTTCTTTTTTCTTTAAAAAAGAGATACTCAATAAGCTGGCTTTCACTGCGCGAAGGGACAATTCATTGTACTCATTGTACTTATTATCCCATGTTATAGCAAGGATAACACAGAAAGATATATGGATGAGTTCTATTATTTAAGTCAGTTCTATCAAGTTCTTCTTCTTTTTTTTATTTTTTATTTATTTTTATGATGTAAAGGACTAGGCCCATCAGAGGCTATACCCAAGCAGTGGATCCATGGATTAGTTAGACGGTATCCCCGGAAGACGCGGGATATGAATAGGGGCTTGTCGACTCTACACTCCCAGCGAGAACAACCACCCAATAAGATAGTTGAATACATTGTCGTTTTATAAGCTCCTCCGATCTATACGATGGTTGGCGTGTAGTCAGTACACTTGCACGGTGGAAAGGTGTGCATATGTTTCTGACTTGGGAGGCAGCCGGTCCCCACGGGACGACGTCGCATGGTAAGTGAGGTCCATGCCTAACTAACCTTGTCTACAATCGAGTTACTGTGGACGTTGTAGAACCCCTTCCGATCCCAGAATTCCAAGAATCGATTCAGCATGGCAGGATCCAGAGCCACATATCTGATATCAGGGGCATCCTCCAGTGCAGCCACTGTATTGAAGCTAGTATAGTGCGGTGTGTTGCGGCTAGTCTCAAAACGGGACAACCCTGCTAGTACTGGCTCTTGCAGAAGCGGCATCAGTGGCATAAGGGGGCTATTCTCATTGTTCGTCTGCTGTAGCAGCTGAACCCAGTCCCAGTATGGAATCGTCTTCACGGGATACCCCGCTTTGTTGATGACCGCGGGTGTTGTCTCCAGATTCACCGAATCGGCAGGGTTAGGCGCTACTAAGCTGAACGATTTGCCAAGGTTTTTCTTGTTGGATGCAATGTGCAAAGCTGCGTCGCAGACGTAGTCGACCGTCACATATTCCATTCGTTGATTAGGCAGGTGAGGGAAGGCGCCGAGCTGGATGGTTCCAACCATCAGGCGAGCAAAGAAATCATCGGGGTTGCCGCATCCGTTACGAGAATCTCCAATCACAAACCCGGGACGATAGATTACTGTCGGGAGGCCCCGCCGGCGGGCCTGGCGGACAACTGCCTCTGCCGCCCACTTGCTGGCGGCGTACCCGGTATCGTACCGAAGGCCAGGGAGATACGGGTCTAACGGCTCATCCTCGAGGAGGCGTTTGGTCTCCAGGGTCAGCCCGGCTGTTCCCCAGGTGTCGATGCTGGACATATAGTGGAAGGCCTTGCGGCGACCCTGGAGCGCCACCTCCAGCACATTCTTTGTCCCAATCACATTCACGTCACGGTGGGCATCGTACGGCTCGCAGAAGTTGAGCTTCGCCCCAAGATGGAAGACAACGCTGGCCGTTTCGACCAGCCATTCAAACTTGTCCGCGGCCAATCCTAGTTGGTCTAGTGTGATATCACCACTCACAACGGTCAATTTTGCAATACTGTTCGAGCATTTGTCCCAGAGATCGTACTTCTCCAAGGCACCTTGAATCCGTTCACTTCCCGATACCTTACCTTTTGGACGTGCAAGGCAGATTACCTCGTTCACAGTGGGCATCCGGAGAAACCGGCTGATGAAATGGGCCCCGATGAAGCCCGTGGCGCCAGTCATGAAGACTCGTCCTTCTTTGGCATCTTGCCAATCTGGAGCAGTGTCCAGGTTGTCACCAAGTTTAGCATCTGACCCCCAGGATTTCGTATCATCAGGAGCATTTCCTCCTTCTGCATACTCGTCAAGGTAGTTAACCAGATCCCTGAAGCGAGAGTTTTCGAACAAAGAGCGCATCGAGATGGTCTTACCAAGCTCCTTCCGAATCTTGGTGATCATAGTGGCCGCCTGAATCGAGGTGCCATTGAGTAGAAAAAAGTCATCTGCGTCTTTAACCTCAGATACATTCAGCAGCGAGGACCAAATACTTTTGATGACACCGTCAGTGTTGTGGCTCTTGTCATTAGGCCGGTTCCTATCGGTGTTGAGCTGCTCCATTTTTTTCAAGTAACGTTCCTTCAGGGCTTTCCGATCGGCTTTGCCATGCTCTGTTATCGGATACTTAGAGCAAAACACAAAGTCTTTCGGAATCATGTAGCTGGGCAACTTTTTTTCTATATACTCAACCAGTTGCCGCTTTTTAACAGTGTTCGCGATCGCTGGAATGATAAATGCCACGAGAAATGGCTCCTTGTCACCGGGTGGGCAAATTTGCAGCACGATTGCACCCGATAATTGCTTACTGGAGAGAAGGCTTTGCTCGATTTCATTCAGCTCAACTCGGAACCCTCCTTGTTTTACCTGCAGGTCCGCACGGCCGGTGAATTCAAGGAGGCCTGGTGCATCAGGGCGCCATCGCGCCAGGTCTCCGGTTCTGTAGTATCGGGTGCCGTCTTCCGAGGTGAAAAAACGCGCCGCATTTTCTTCCGGGCGGCCGATATAGCCAGGGGTCAACCCTGGACCTCCCAGCAAGATCTCTCCGACCTGCCCAGGCTTGGTGATATTGTTGGACTGTCCGTCCAGGAGGAGTAGTTTTGTGTCCCCAAAAGGTTTTCCAATACTGATGTTGTCGTACTGGAACTCCGATAATGTCACGCGATGCATGGTCGAAAATACAGCTGTCTCAGTGGGCCCGTATGTGTTCCAGAGGTTCTTTGGCGGCCCGGAAGATTCGAGGACGGCCTGCATGGCTGTCATATTGGCAACTTCGCCGGCTGTGAGCACATGCCGGACATCCTTAAAGGCGTTGGGACATGCCTGGGAGATGACTGAGAAGAGAGATGCTGTCAGGAAAATAATCGAGATTTTCTTCTCCGCAATGAACTCCCTAGCTATGAAAGGATCGGTAATGACATGACGAGGAACGATGACAAGGGTCGACCCTGAAACTAAGGAGACTAGAACTTCAAAAAGAGAAAGATCGAAACCCGGATTGTTGATCACCGCCACACGGTCGGACTTCTGTAGGCTGACTGGTGTGTTGAAGGCTAGATGTAGGATACTACTTTCTGGGATCTTCACCGCTTTTGGCTTTCCACTCGAGCCAGACGTGTATAAGATATGACTACAGTAACCGCTGTCCACCTCATTGTGCCCACCGTCCAATTCATCAGTCTGATCATGGGGTCTGGCGCCCCCTCCGTCCGTATGATGACCGGTGATGGGGATGATACCTAGCCGAAGCTCATCCCCTATGGATTCATTGTTTGAAAGCACATATTGAACCCTAACCTCTTCCAGCAGACCACGCAGGCGCGCCTTCGGTAGGGATGGGTCCAGAGGCAGACAGGTAAGTCTCGCGCGGATGACGGCAAGCTGGGCTATGATCATGGCGGTACCTAGGCCCTCGAGAATTCCGATAGGCGCTTCGGTTGGAAGCTCCAGTGACTTGAGGATGGACGAAAGTCGATCCACTTCGTGTTGGAGGTCTGAAAAGGTCCATTTCTGGGAGCCATCTTCGATGGCAATGGCACCCGGGTTGCGAAAGGCATTTTGTGCAAAGGTAATATCCATTATGGCAGATGTTTGGCTGGATCGATATCAACAAAGGGTTAGAATAACAATTCATGAACGTATATCCTAAGCGAATGATTCACGGGTTTTATATATATCCGCACAACTCACTTTCCGGAAGTCCCTATTTATCTCAATTCTAGATATGATTGCCTCACATCTGGTTCAATGACATCAAACAAAATAATATGCACCTGGGAGTCAGGCTAAGGTTAGTCAGACTTGGAATAGTACCAGCTGGGATGAGGGACGATCTGCAGTCTTGTCGGCTGGGTCCCATGCGGCGAGAATAATCCGAAAAATTCT